>NW_004955470.1:12012073-12062625 GCF_000276665.1 Chinchilla lanigera | reverse complement strand
CCCCCTGTCCCGCCCGCCCCGCCCCTTCCGGCCCCGCCCACTCTCGGGCCAGCCCGGTTCCCCAGTGTGCGGGCGCGGGGGCACCCGCGACCGCGGAGTAGAGTTGCTGCGGGTCGGGTCACGGAGAGGAGCTAGAGGTGGGCCGACGAGGCCGAGACGCCGTCGTCTGCTGTCGCCGGGGGGTGCTGGCTGCGTCTCTTGGGCCCCCGGGGACCCGTTATAAAACAAAACACGCGAACGGCAAACGCCAAAGAAGAAGGGGTGACAGGCCCCGCGTGTGGCAGGGCGGAGGGACCCGGGACGGCGGCTGGCTCCTGCCTCCCCGGCGAGCTTCTCTGCGTCGGGACCCCGCCAGCCAGGAACTCGCTGGAGCGCCTACTGGTGCCGGGGAGGCCAAAGCTGCAGACAGCAGGAGGACAGGGGAGCTGGGGTCGGCCAGGGGAGCTGGGGTCGCAGGGCAGCTGCCTGGAGGCGGAGGTCCCACGTAGAAGTCAGCGGGGCTGGGGCTGTGACTCTGATAGAGCATTTGCCCAGCACACCCTTGGCCCTGGGTTCAAACCCAGCACTGCGAAAAAAGACTAATTCCACTTATACGGGGTCCGCGGAGCAGTCAGTCCCAGAGCCGAAGGTGGACAGGTGATTGTCATGGCTTGGAGTGAGGGAAGGGCAAGGAATCAGTTTAATGGGGACAGAACTTCAGTTTTGCAAGATAGAAAAGTTCTGGAGGTAGATGGTAACAGTGGCATAAATTCCTTGGTTTTCTGTTTCATTTTGTTTTGTTTTCCATTCTCATACTGGGCTACATCACCCACCCCCTTTCTTTGAGATAGAGCATCACTATATTAACCAGGTTGGCTTCTAACTTGTGATCCTCCTGTCTCTGCCTCCCCGGTGGTTTAGCTGGCATTATAGCCAGACACTCTAGTGGTCAGCTGTTCTAGCTTCAGCATAATTATGGACTTACAGATTTGTTTAGAATATGTATTGGTCAATTGTGTTGGTTTGGGAGCTATTTTGTGCAAGGTGAACAATATATAATATGGGACAAATATTTTATATGATTATAATAGTCACCCAAAGAACGATACACAAAAGAGTGCAGGAAATCTGTCCACTCACTAAGACCAAGGAATCCAGCTGAGGGCCTGGATCCCACAGAAATGTCCTGCATGAGTCCAGCTGAAGACTTAGAGCTCCTTAACCATGCTTCCCACGAACCCAACTGGAGGTCCAGAGCTCACGACAATATCTCATGCAGACCTGTTTCACAGATCTGTGCTGGGAAGCCCCAAAGGTCAGTGGAGGAATCTAGAAAGTCTGTGCCAGCAGGATGAAGGATCTGTGGTAGCAGGCTGAGAGGTCTGCACTGGAGCCAGGAAGGGATGCTCAGAAGAAGCAGAGCTCCCCCAAAAGGTACCACAGCTAAGCTCAGCAACAGTGAGGTCCCGAGCTCCTCCCATGATCAAGGTGGCCACGTTCCCATCAGGGAAGCCAATACAGCAAGTTTCTCCAGGAAACCGGCAGTGTTCCATCTTCCCCTCTGGAGCCAGGAAGTGATGCTTAAAGTGAGGATCAGAGTTCCCCCAAAGTGAACCAAAGCCATTCTCAGTGCCAACAAGGTCCTGAGCTCTTCAGAGTATGAAAACAGCCAAGTTCATGAGGAAAGCCAGCATGATGAGCTCCCCGCAAACAACCAACAGCTCCTTACAGCTTCTACCAGCTCCCACCAACCTCCTTAGTTCCCCAAAGCCTCTCTTCTCCTTCTCCAGGTCTGCCTCTTATGCTGCTGGCAACAGTCCCCTGGTGGACCTTGCACACCCAGCACCATGTTTACTTAGTTCAGCTGTGTGTTATAAGTTGACCACCAGTTGTCAGTCCACCACATCAGTTAAGGATCATGATTCTTATTGATGCTCAAAGTGTCAAAATGTTCCCAAAACCTGGCCAGTGGGACCCTTTCTGCTGGCTCCTGTGGTCTTTGGGTGTGACTCCACCTGTATTTTCAGTACATCCATTAGTCATTTGAAGTTTTGACTGGGCTCCTCTAGTCCTAATTCACTGTCCATCCTCACCCAGACCTGAAGGTAGCATTTCTCAAAATAGTCTTACTTTCTCCTCCTGTGCAACTATATTTATGATTATTGCATCTTCTGGATGAAGTGGCCCCTTGGTTATTGTGTAGTGACCTTTATTCATGGTACCAGTCCTTGTCAAATCTACTTTGTTATTAATGTAGGTACTCTTTCTTTCATTAGTGTTTGGCTTTTTTTCTGTTTTGTTTTGTTTTTGAGACAAGGTGTATGTATTTTAGGCTGGCCTTGAACTCACTATGTAGCCCAGGCTGGCTTTGAACTTATGGCAGTCCTCCTGCTTCAGCCTCCCTAGTGCTGCGATTACAGGTGTGTGCCACCATGCCTGGTTTGCCTTTTTTTCCTGTTTTTTTCATTTTAGCCATTTATGTTAAGTGAGCTTGCTTCTTGTTTAAGTAATGCAGTCTGACAGTCTCCACTTTATTGTTGGTAGGTTTAGGCCATATACATTAATGTATGTTACACAGACCGAGGGACTCCGTTGTGGCATATCACACCTGTGTATAACACACTTTGATCACAGCATCCCCTCTGTGCTCTTGCTTGTGCTCGATCCTCATACCTTGCTTCTCTTGTAGTCTCTGCTTTACTTTCATATCATCTTTTTTTATCTTCCAGATTCTACATATGTCTTTCTCATTGCTGGGACAAAATACTCAACACCCATCTCTTTTCCTTTTTATTCCCTGCAGGCTTATCTGTTGGTGCCACCCACACTGAGGGTGGGTCTTTCTTCCTTAGTAAGTCAGTTGCCCGTGCCCATAACTACACTAAACCAATCACTGAGTTAAACTAGTATCAGACACCATGATTTAGTATCACACCCATGATCCAGTCACTCCAAAAGCCCCACTTAGGACCGCATGAGGCTGTGAGAGGACATCTAGATATAAACCATAAGAATGTATGCGAGGAAAGGTGATTCTTGTCTTTCTGGATCTGGCTTATTTCAGTTGACATAATGATCTCCAGTTCCATCCATTTTGCTGGAAATCACAGGATTTTGTTCTTCATGGCTCAGTAATACTCCACCATGTGTATACACCACATTTTCTTTTTTTGGTACTGGGAATCAAACTCAGGACTTTGCCCTTGCCAGGCAGGTGCAGCACCACTGAGCTATATCCCTGGCCCAACACCACATTTTCTTAACGGTTCATCCAATGACAGGCACCTAATTCCTTATATTGACTATTGGAATTGTGCTGCTATAAACATGGGTGTGCAAAGCCCACAAACTTGGAAAAAATTTTAGCTGATTGTCCCTCAGACAAAGGGCTTCTATCTAGAACATATAAAGAATTAAAAAATTTCAGCCCCTCCAAATTCAAAGACCCAATCCAAAAATGGGCAGCTGAGATGAATACACACTTCTCAGACAAGGAGATACAAATGGCAAATAAATATATGAGAAAATGTTCAACATCATTAGTCATTTGAGAAATGCAAATTAAAACAACACTAAGATTCCACCTCACCCCAGTAAGAATGGCTAGCATTAAGAAATCAACCAATAACAAATGCTGGCGAGGCTGTGGAGAAATAGGAACCCTTCTCCACTGCTGGTGGGAATGCAGACTGGTGAAACCACTGTGGAAATCAGTTTGGAGATTCCTCCGAAAACTAGGTTTAGAGGTCTCATTCAACCCTGCTATCCCCCTGCTGGGTATTTTCCCAGAAGATCTAAAAACATCATATCACAGCGATATATGTGCACCTATGTTCATAGCAGCACAATTTGTAATTGCTAAAATGTGGAAGCAACCCAAATGTCCATCCACCGAGGATTGGATAAGAAAATTGTGGTACTTTTATATAATGGAATATTACTCAGCTATAAAGAAAGATAAACTTGAGGCCTTTATATTTAAATGGTCACAACTAGAGACCATACTCATTAGTGAAACAAATCAAACATACATGTGCAAGCACCACATTGTTTCTCTAGTGTAAAACTTGAAAGAGTTAATTTAAACTCGGAGGTATGATAGACACTGTGAAATGATAGGAAACCACTGAAGAGTAAAGGGCAACTGGGATGTGGGAAAAGAGAAGGAGAGAAGGAGAAATTTTGTATGTATGTATATACAGGATGGTTAACATGGTTGTTCTTCTGTCTTCTATTTCTATGCTGAAAGAAACTGTCAGTGAGTCTTTGGTTGACCAGTATTGCATGTCTATATCTGTTTTCATGAGAAGCCACTTTGAAGATATCAGTATGTAATACAACAACCATTGTTAATTCCCTACCACTTTGTTTGTAACTCTGTATTGTCTGTACTGTGCTTGTGATATGTTGTAAAATATTGTACATCTGTTAGTTTCCCCCCTTTATCTTTAAAATAAAAATAAAAAAAAATGGGTGTGCAGATGTCTGTGTATATGTGGACTTGGATTCCTTCACGTGTGAAGTGAGCAGTGGTATTGACACAGGATGTGTTCTCTGAGCCTCATGGTTCAGTATTTATATGATTCTGTCACATAGGCATAGTTCTTACTAACTCCACTCCCAGCCCTCTCTCTGCTGAGCAAATGGGAGAGGGCCGAGGCCAAGCCCCTTGTCATGGTGTGGTCCTTCTGCAGACCATCCCCCCTCCAGGAACCCATAAGAATTACTTGTTATGACAAGGTGTGTCCTATCCAGGAATTTGAAAGGATCCAGAGCTCTGTGTCACGCTGTCCTGCTTCTCAGAAAGGTCTAGGAGCAGAGCCTAAGATGTGTGTTCCTCTTTATCTCGCAGTAAGCTTTCTACATTGGCTTCTTCTGCTCAGCCTGTGCTCTCTCTGCTCCTCTCCATCTTTCTGTGTCTCCACAGCTCTCACTTCTTTCTGAAGCTGAAAAATACTCCACTGCATGGACACCCTAATGTTTGTTCACCCTTGCCTATCAAAAGGCAACGTGGTTACTTCTGTGTTCTTCAGATTATGGAGAAAGCTGCTATAAGCATTGGTGTGCAGGTTTGGTGTGTGGATGTGCTCGTTTGGGGAAATCACAAGGAGCGTGATGGCTGGATCATGTGGATCCAGAAGCTGCCCCATTCCCTCTCTCGGCACTCTGCCGTTTGTGTATTCTCACCAGCGGCACTGTTCCTGCTGCTTTACACATGGCTAGCATCTAGAGTTGCACTGTTTTGGATTTCACCCCGACAGGCAGATAGCGGTCTCATTGTTTAACTTGCAGTTCTCTAATGACATGACATCAGGTATCTTTCCATGTGCTCCTTTCTGTGTTTCTTCTTTCGGAGGTGTGCAGACCTCCTGCTCATTTTTGAATTGGCTTGTGTTGTGGTTTAGATTTAGATGTTCTCCCAAAGCCTCATGTGCTCCTAGGTGGTCTTTATTTAGTCAAGTCCCACTTAACCAGTTTTTTTCTTTCATGAGTCATGGTTTTGATGTTATATCTGAAAAATCATCAACAAATTCCAGGTCACTGAATTTTCTTCCAGGTTATCTTCTAAGAGTTCTAGTTTATATTTTACACTTAGGTCTATGATCCATTTTGAGTTAATTTTTGTGAAAGGAGTAAGTTCTACATCTAGACATAATATGCTTTAGTTTTTTTTTTTTTTTTTCCTTTTAGTACTAGATGTAGACATGGAACCTGGAGAACAATGAGCTATATCCCTGGCCCTATTTTCATTTTATTTTGAGACAGGGTTCAGCCTTCAGCTTGAGATCTTCCTACCTAAGTAGCTGGAATTACACCTGGCATGAATTTCTTATATTCTTTTTTCTGTACGTCATGTATGTGTACGTATGCACATACGTGCATGTCAGCAGTACACAGTGATTCCATTGACTGTGGGGGGGGTTGGTGCATACACACATCTTCATTCCTTTCACTTCCTTTTCCTTCCTCTGCTTCTCCCCCTCCCTCCCTCCCTCCTAGTCCTCTTCCCATTTGCGAAAGATCAATCTTGTATCCTAGTATCTTCTATTTTGCTACTTAAACTATATATACTTTGGTTTGCTCTTTTGAAAGATCCATCTAAGTCATGCTTTTCTATTCTGGTGGTTTTTACTTCTAGCAATTCTGATTCTTTCCTTTTCATTTCTGATAGCCATCTGTTTTTTATGTTCTCTTTTTCAGTTAGAGGCCTTAGCATATCAATCGTAGTTATTTTCAGTTCCTGGGTAATCCCAGCGTCTCCGCATACCCCAGTCTGGTTCTGCTGCTGCTGTCTCTTGACTCTCTCTCACCTTCAGAGTACCTGCTACTGTTCTGCTGGATGCTGACCTCGACATTCAGGGTTAAGAGACCTGAGGCAAACAGCGTCTCCCTAGACCTTTTGTGTTTACCTGGCTGGGTGTAGGCTGTAGCTGGAAATGTCAGAGCCTGCATTTCCTCTGGTGTCTGTTTCTATTGCCTGTTTTCTTTGGTTTCCTAAGGGCTGCTGCTTCTTGACCCGGGAGCCTCCCTGATGTTGGTAAGGTGGGGGCAGTGGCAGTCCTGTGACTGCTCCTGGGCTGTGCTCTGCACAGCCTTCTCGGCTCCCTCCCGGGGAACAGAAGTGGGGCTGGAGGTTGGGTGTCTCCCCCTACCTGGCATTAGATGTGACAGGACAATGTCCTTTAGGGGAGACTGTGGTGGGGGAGCAGGGTGCTCAGGCCTAGCCTAAACAGCAGCTTTCAGCTCCCATTTGGCTGGCAGTGCAGGGGACCTGGTCTGCAGCCTTCACAGTGAGGACCTGGCTGGCTGCGGCGGGGTCTCACTGGGGCCAGCACACAGTGGCTTATGGGCGGTGGGTTACGTAGTGTCCCCGGCCTGAGCTACTTCAAGCTTTGTGTAGGGACTATTTTAAATGTAATGAAAATGTTCATCCTATATTTCTAACACTAGTGTATTTGTTTTTTTTTTAAATTTATTTTAAAAATAGGAAAACATTAACAAAGAGACATCCATTTACAAAATAGCATCAGAACAATACAAGCAATACAGAGTTACAGACAAAGTGGTAGGAAATTAACAATGTTGTATTACATATTGATGTCTTCAAAGTGATTTCTCAGGAAAACAGAGACATGCAAGACTGCTCAAATAGGTAATCATTAGCTGTTCCTTTCAGTAAAGTGATAGAAGTCACTAGTACAACTATGTTAGCTCTCCTGTATGTACATACATACATAATTTCCTCTTCTTTCTTTCCTCTTTTCCCTCACCCCAGCTGCTTTTTACTTTTGGGCATTTCCTTTCGTTTCACAATGTCTGTCATACCTCCTAATTTTCATTCACTCTTTCAGGCTCTTACACTAACACTAGCATATTTGTAACACTGTCCAAGGATGAGATTGGGAAGCACAATTGGTTCTCATAATGAGAGAACTGCAAAACTTAACGAGCCATTGTACTCCCGGAGCCAGGGGCCGCGTAAGAGCAACTTAGCCAGACAGTGATGTTTTTCTTTTAAGTCCCAGAGAGTTATCGCCTCAAGGACACCTCTGCTTGGACAATGATTGATTCTCACCCCATGTTACATGATAGTAACCGCATTATTTCCTGTAAGAGTAAATTCTGTCTAGCAATTATTGACAAAGATGTGTAACCAACTCGTGTTATCTACCTTTTGTACTTCCTTCTGAAAACCTATATAAGCAATTAGTAACCTCAGAATGAGGCTGGTGATTTTGACCTCGATGTCCCCCAGTGTGCTAGTGTAATAAAGCTGTCTGCCTTCTGAAGCGCCTCTGGTGCTGTCTTCATCTGGCCTGGTTCTGAGCCCCACAACATTTGGACCTGTTTTCAGATGGGCTGAGTTGATGGCTTCTTTTCTCACTGTGAGGATGGGAATAATTACATACAAGCTGTTGCACAAGAAACCAGAGGGCCAGAGCGACAACATGCAGGCAGATGGCCTTGCATGTAAGTGGAGGGAACCAAGGTCACCTCGGCCGCAGTGCAGCTCAGGGGCAGGCAGAGCTGGGTCCTCCCCTCAGCACAAAACCACAGTACAGTAAGATCACTAACAGGAACTAAGTAGGAATCATGCTGTTTTATTTAATGCCAGTAATACTTTTCTTTTAGACAGGGTTTCATTATGTAGCCCATGATGGCCTGGAACTCATGGTGATCCTCCTGCCTTAGCCTCTCAGGTGCTGGGATTACAGGAGTGTGCCACTGGGCCCAACAGTAATACTTTTTCTTTGGGATGGACTCTCACTCCATTGAGCAGGCTGGCTTTGAACTCATGGCACTCAAGCAATCTTCCTGTATCACCCTCTGGAGGAACTCAGGTCACAGGTGTGAGCCACCATGCAGGGCTCCAGTTACAACTGTCACACACCTGTGCTCTGTATTGTCTGGCTTAGAGTTGTAGTGTTGTACACAGATGACTCAGCAGTCTCTGCACACCGGCACCTTTATGGAGTGGACACATGCACCTAGGGATGTGTTCTCCGATACCTGGTGAAGGCGTCCATGGTTTGCTCTGAGAGCAGGAAGGGGCTGGTGCCCCACTCCTGCTGGGCAGCCATGGTGGGCTTCCCAGGCAATGACAGCTCCTCTGCCAGTTAAGTGCCCCACGACTCTTTAGAATCTTGCTTTAAGTCACCTTAGACTTTCTCACCTTAGAGTTCCGAGACTGAGGACAGAACTCCTGCGCCCCTCACACTGCCCCCATGTGCTACCACTCCCTTGGTTCCATTATAAAACTGTAAGATCCAATGGCATATGCGCTGGTGTCTTCCAAAAGAGAGGCCGAGATAGGAAGGGGAGCCTGTTGAGGATCAGGGGGGTCTCCCGTGGCTGGCCCTTCCCCTAGGGCCTTGGTTTCCAGAGTAACTGGACTGCCCACACTTGTGAGCACTCAACATGTCCCAACTGAGGGAGGGTGGTGGTGAGGGAGGTGGCGATTCCAGCTTGAAAGTTACTTGAAAACCCCAGAGACAGTACCGAATGGAAAAAGAGCAGCAGTAATGTAACACACAGTTAAACATGTTTAATAGAAATATTAAAATAATCATTACATCTCATTGCCATGAAAGAATATGCCTTCTGTAATCAAAGTCTTTACATGCAAGTTATTTTATTACATTCATAAGTACAGACTATATTTCAAAATAAGTTTATATAGACTTTGAAAGGAATAGGCTCAAAGAAAAAGTGAAATTTATTTAAATATCATTGCAGTTACAGTGTATGCTACTGGCATACATTGTAAGCTCATATTCACAGCTTATAAAGTAAAAATCTAGACTTTTCAAGTCAGCTCTGAAATAGATCCATCTTCATGAATACATTCACCCAGTCAGGTCTGTTCTTATAGGACAGAAGTAGAAGCAAGTGAGTGAGGGAACCCTTCAAAGGACAAACTCAACGTGTCAGCAGCAAACTTCCAGTACACTAAGCTGGAAACTGGTGTCCTGGGAGCCAGTTCTCCAGAAGAGCCTGAGCGCAGCATGACCTTCGAGGCCTGAGGACTTCTGAGAGCACACCGTGCAACTTACACATAAAGAGCAAAAACAGAATTCTCAACTTTGATTTAGAGCACAGCTTTGATCCTGTCCATAAAACATACTCAGCAGCAACGTGAGCCGAAACGCCCCCATCCCCATCACACGGCCAGCCCGTGGACGCAGCACTGGCCTCCGCGATCACTTTCTAAAGTTGAGGCCCAGTCAAGCAGCGCTGCTCTGAGCAGCTCTGGCCTGGGAGGTGGACAGAGGCGCAGCCAGAGTGGGGATGGCAGGCAGTGGCACCGAGTAAGCCTGGGAGACCGTGAGCAGGGAAGGGGGAAGGCAGAGGCGAGGCCACCCCCAGGCAGTGTCACACCAGCCGCACCTCACCCTGGACAGCAGAGGGCACCTCAGGGGAAGACTTCAGCTGGCTGCACGATGGGCCGCAACGTATCAGCTTCATAACCCTACGTCCACCTGCCCAGTTAACCACTCTGTCACACTGTGGCCATCAGGTCTTCTCAGCAGTTTACTAACTTCCAAATCCATGGGCCACCTGGAGCCGACAGGTGCCGAGGCTGAGGGGAGAGCGGCCGTTTCCAGGGAGCGCACCACGGCCCAGGTGCGAAGCTGCCGTGCTTTCGCTCCAGGCCGAGATGTTCAACCTGTCTGACACACACGCAGAACAGAGGACACGGGCACACTCTTCCACAGAAGGACAGCAACACACGCGAACTGGCTCTAGATTGGTCCTGTTCAGCTGAGGAGGAGCCAGCTCCCCTCGATCTACCGAAGTCCGGACCAACTGTGCAGATAGGAGGCCCATCCGGAGGACCGGGAAGCATTTTCTTCCTCACCTTTGGGAAATGAAAAAAAAAGAAGTATTACATTTCTCCAGTGTGAAATCAATATTCTATAATCACTCTACAATATAAGCAATTAATGTCTTTTTACTGATTATATACCATCTAAGACATGCTAGTATTCTAAATTTCTCTTCTTTTCCAGTGCTGGGGATGAAACCTAGCTCTTTATGCATGCTAGGCAAGTGCTCTACTATTCTTTTTTCCTTGAGACAGGGTCTTGCTATGTAGTCCAGGCTGGCTGTGAGTTCACCATGAAGCCAAGGCTGAGCTCACACTCAAGGCGATCCTCCTGCCTTGGCCTCCCAGGTGCTGGGATTTCAGGTGTGCACCCCTACACCCAGCTTGAATCTCTCCTCAGTACTTTATGATGTTGGGCCGGGCCTCATGGCTTACGCCTGTAACCCCAGCACTCCGGAGGCTGAGAAAGGACTGCAAATTTGAGCCAGCCACGCCCTGGTAGTAAGAGTTTCTGAGACCCTGACTCAAAATTTTAAAAAAGGATGGCGGTGCGGCTCAGTGTGGAGGCTGTGGGTTCAGTTCCTGGTGCCGGGGGAGCAGCAGCTGCACACAAGGGCACTGTGGGTATGTGCCACACACTGGGCACGGCTCTGCTGTCCCTGACTGGGGTGAGGGGCGACGTGAGAAACAAACAACACATGCTAAAAAGTGTGGTGTAAACCACAGTCAACTCAATTTTAGACACAGACCTACGGCTCAGAGCCAGAGGCCCTGACCCAGGAGGGTGTGCATTGTGCTCAGCGTGGAAACGAGGTAATGGCTCCACCTGCCAGGAAGGATACAACCATTCTTTCAAATCTAGTCTCAGGCTACGCACTGGACAGAACGATCTGCGTGAGCCCAAGTCAAGTGAGAGGGCCCTTCGCGTACCCTGTGCCACGGTGGTGAGCCGCCCCTTCTCCTCGGGGCTCAGCTGCAGCATGGTGTCGATGACGGGGAGGAGCCTCTCCCGCTCGCTGCCAGGTTTCAGGAAGATGAACTGCAGCAAGACATTCTTCAAGTATTCCAGGTTGGCGACAGACTTCTCTCGCTCTTGATTTCTTTCCAATCTTCTTATTTCGCTTTTGAGAAGCTGGTGTTACAGAAATGAGTTAAAATGGGTTTTTAGCAGCTGCTGGCTAAACGTGGCAGACTGATGACATGCAGTTTTCCGTCTCTGACCCCTGAACATCTCCTGCATGCCAATGAAGGAGGGACTAGCAGAGGAGACAGGGAACAGGAGGAGGAGAGGGTGACAGACAGCAGCTTCTGAGAAGAGGGAGCATCTGTGTGAACACACAGGTCCCCAGCTCAGAGACCCAGGGCTTCAGGCTGAGGGGCATGGACCAAGTTTACAAAACAAGCAGCCGGAGCTCCCTCCACCTTTCTTCTCTGCAGCACGGGAGCCCAAGAGGCTCAAGACTGAAAGCAGCAGTTTCTGAAACCACTGCTCAACCCCAGGCCGTCCTGCTCGTTTGGGTACCTCCCCAAGACAGCAGCTGGGTAGAGGACACAATACCCTGGCCAAAGACACCACAAACGCTATCGGGAAAACAGGTGCAACATGATACAGGACAGGTTATAGGAAGTTCAATCTCTGAGGACGATTTCTAGGCTTTTGTTATGGTGCTCTATTTCATGATTTTAGGTTATTCCTGGAAAGCAGTGAATAGAATCTTTCTCTCCTAAAATCCAAGTTCACTTAAAAAAGTGAGAATAGGCCAGGTATGGTGGTGCACATCTATAGTCCCAGCACTTGGGAGGCTGAGCCAGGAGGATCCCCACAAATTTGAGGCGAACCTGGACTACATAGTGAGCTTAAGGCCAGCCTGAACTACATATGGGGATCCTTTCTCAAAAAAGCCAATAAAGTCCAAGAATCATGTGAGTATAAACCTGTGGAAAGACAGCATTGTATTAAAGAGGTTGCATAGGTTCACTATGCTGGTGAATAATTGGATATTGTTTTGATTAACTTTTTTTTTTTTTTTTGTACTAGGAATCAAACTCAGGACCTTGTGCTTGCCAGGCAGGAGCTGTGCCACTGAGCTGTATCCTCAGCCCCTGGATATTGTTTTGACTAGTAGGGGAACACGGTTTTATGGGATGCATATGCAGATATTTAGTGGTGGGATGTCAATATATATAAATAAAAATTTACTGTAGATAAGCAATTAAGCATTAAAAAAATTCATTTGGCAAGGACAGCGGGTAGCCCTGCCGAGTTGGGGCAGTTCTGTTTGGGCTGCACAGCAGAGAGAAGCATGTACTTTCCAGACAGACAGGAGTCCGAGTTGTGTTCCACGACGCACCACCTCCATTTTCTTTCTTTTCAGAGATTCTGAGTGATGTGTGTGTGTGTGTGTGTGTGTGTGTGTGTGTGTGTAAAGTCTAAGGTCTGCATCATGAAAACTGCTCAATCAGTATGAGGTTAAATTTTTTTTGTGGTACTAGGGATTGAACCCAGGCCTCATGCATGCTGGGTGAGTTCTCCACCACCGAGCTGCCATCTCCAGACTTCTTTAGTGTTCATTTTCTTTTGAGACAATGCCTTGCTAAGGGCTGGCCTTGAACCTGCCCTCTTCCCGCCTCAGTCTCCCGAGCTGCTGGGGTTACAGGTATGTACCATCAGGCCTGGCAGAATGCTTTACTCTTCAATAGTCAGCCATGGTAGAGAGGCCTTGTTTCAGTAATTTCAACTGCCTGCAACATTCCTAGATGTTTCTGGTGTGCTTTTAAGGAGGAAGCGCCTCCTTTGCTACTTCTCCACCTCCACTTGCAAGGGTGCCAGGTGGCCACGTCTGTCTGCTCACTAATCTGAACCAGAAGCGCTCCCCGCTTGTCTTTAGGGTCCATGGGCCTGAACTCATTTGAGTTTTACTTAAGCATATGTGGAACAATGACATATAAACATGTCTAATTTCTAAATCTATTATGGTTTCTTATAGAAAGTAGGAATTAAAGGGGTACTTATATAATAGATACAAAAGCACTGAATATTTCTTACCAGCAAAAATCTGTTAATACAAAGAATCAAGATGTCACAGGCGCATGTCTGCATTCGCTCAGGACACATCTGTCTGAAGCCTCCTCCCCTAGCACCCCCCAGGGCGGCCGTGGCCGGTGTGGCCTCACCTTGACTTGCTCCATGAGGATGGCGTTGGTTGCCTCTGTCTCCCGAAGCAGCCCGTTCAAGTGCTCTGCACTCTTTGTGGTGGAGCTGAGCTTCTGAACCAAGTCTTCTTTGGTAAACTCAGCATGCCACAAAGGAGGCTCTGCAAGATGTTCTAAGAATTAATTTTCGAAGTCAGAATGACAGATTCTGAACAAGAACAACACTTAAATGTCTTACGCGGCAAAACTGAGAGGGCTACTCCCTTGCTGTTTGTCTACTCACACGCCCCAGTCAAATGCTATTCGGCTGAATGTGACAACAGAAAGAGACTCCACTGCAGTGTGGAGGTTTAACCCACATCAGCCCTGCGAGCCCAGTGCTGCAGTGTGGCAGGCTTGCATCTCAGACATCTTCTCTTCTGTGTGGTGCGTGGAATGGAACTCAGGGCCTGGCACAAGGTAGGTCAGCACTCACCACTGAACTACGCCCCACCCTAGACCTTTTATTACTCTGGTTATGCATCCTCTCTCCATCTATAAATGTTCCATGAACCCACGTCATTTTTCTTGCAAGTGAGAGAAGAATCCTACCTACTGACTGCTGCATCACGGCCCTTCTGTGAGGTGGGGTAGGCATTACTTTCAAATTTGATGCTCGCAGCCGACAATTTCACTCTGGCTACATCACACGGCCAGAGCCGGTCTGGAGAGTGAAGCGATGCCCACTGTTCATGTTACCTGGGAGACCACGCCTCACGGCTTGACACTCACTGACCACCGCTCCAGCTGAGCTTCACTGTGCCCCGAAGGCCCACGTTTTAAAGCCTGCTCCTTGGCCTGAGGGCTTGTTGGGGGGGTCCTGGAGGACACTATGTCCCTGGAGACAGTGGGGTCCCAGCCCCCTTCTGTCTCCCGGCTGTGGTGAGGTGAGTGGCTCACCCTCCATGTGTCTGCCTTGCCACAGGCCCCAAACTAGAGCCAGTCGAGGTCTGACTGAACCCTCTGCAAGTGTGAGTCAAAGGAAACCGCTCTTCCTTCAAGCTGCCACCTCGAATGTCCCATCAGTGATGGAAAGCTGCTGAATACAGGGTGGGCGCAGGCGGCCCCACACTTCAAAGATGACGGAGTTCCCGAGTTATCACCAGTGACGCTCCTAAGAGCAGAACACAGCCCATGCCACAGCTGGTACAGCAAAGCTGGCACACGGTCCTCAAGAGGGGAAGGGGAGGCTGCCAGTCCCTGGAAGGGGGAAGAACAGGTGCTCACTCCCTAACGTCACTGGAGAACTCCCGTCATCCATGTCAGGCCTACCCTAGGTCACAGCCAGCATTTTAAAAAAGATTTTGTTTCCCACTGCAGGAAGTCTGAAGTGGCTCAGAAATGAAACAACACAAAAATATAAAATTGGAGTAAAATTAAGTAAGAGAACATGTGGCCAGAGCCACTCACCCAGCTTTGTCTCAGGAGAGCTGAGCAGCTGCTCCAGGGAGGGCGCGCAGGTGCTGGCGGAGGACACGGACTCGGCGTCCGCCGTCTCCATCCCCTCACCCTCCTCCCGCGTCACCGCGTGCATGTCCAGGAGGGGCAGGTCGGCGGTCCTCCTTTCTCGCAGGTTCTTCAAAGGCTGGCAAGAAGCCGTGGCTGGTAAACAGTTTTTCAGAAGGTAACTGTGAGACTTTCAAGATGGACAGATTCAGGCTTAACAGACACCAGGATTAAAATGATCCAGGGGATGTCAAATGATACGGAAATTAAATAATTAGAATAGTGTGTAAAGAGAGAATTGCTAGGGGCTGGGGATTTAGCTCAGTGGTTCAAGCGCCTGCCTAGCAAGCACAAGGTACTGTGTTCGATTCCCAGTACCCAAAAAAAAAAAAAAAAAGAGAGAGAGAATTCCTAAAAATGCTCTAAAAATGCAGTCACTGAACTTTTAATCACTTTAGCCATTTCAGGAGAAGCTATGAGTTAACTGCAATTAGCTGGCTAAGATAAACTGTTGGATGACACAAAACTTGTAATACAGCACTACTAAATTTTATTAATTTACGGAAAAGTGCTATCAATTGCCAAATATTGGTGGAAACGATAAAGCTAGATCCCCTGATTGCCTCTATTTGCTTTGGTCTTTTACTTTTGGGTACTGGGAATCGAACTCAGAAACTTCCGCTTGCCAGACAGGCACTGTACCACTGAGCTATCTCCCCGGCCTGATCCCAGCTATTTGGATTCCTGCATCCTTCCTGACAGGACATGTCCACACCAGCAGGCTCGGCCCACGTCCGCCTCACAGCCCTCACCACCTCCTTGGACAGTCCCAGCACTGCCCACGCACACTGCAGCCTCGGCGTGAATCCCAGGCTCCAGCCAATGGAACACGTTTCCCGCCAAGGATTTTTTTTTGGTTATATTGTTTTATTATTTTTATTTTAAAAAGGAAAAAAACCCCAAATTTCAAAACAAGATAATAGAAGGGTAACAATGGTTAATACGTTGCAAATTATTATCTTTAAATTAGTTGACAATGGCATGTAATCATCCACATTAGCACAAAACTTTCTTTTCAATGAACTAAGAGAAACTAGTAGTGTAACTATCTTATGTATTTATTTTTTTCTTTTTTTCTCTTCTTTCTTTCCTCTATCCCATCCCAGTTTCTTTTTCCTTTTGAAGTTTCTTCCCATTTTACAATGTTTTGTGTACATTTTGGATCTTATTTACTCTTTCAGCTTCTCACACTAGGGAGACAATACGATGTTTACACATGTGCGTCTGGTTTATTTCACTTATGAGTATGGTCTCGAGTTGCATTCATTTCCCTATGAAAGTCTCCAGTTTATCCTTCTTTATGGCTGAGCAGTACTCCATTGTATAAAAAGACATCTTTTTTATTCATTCCTCAGCTGATGGGCATTTGGATTGTTTCCAAGATCTAGCTATGACAAACTGTGCTGCTATAAACATGGGTGCACATACATCACTGTGATACAATGTTTTTAATTCTTCTGGCAAAATACCCAGAAGGGGAATAGCTGGGTCAAATGGGACCTCCAATCCTAGTGTTTTGAGGAACCTCCACACTCATTTCCACAGTGGTTACACCTGTCTACACTCCCACCAGCCGTGAAGGCTTCTTTTTTCCCCACAGCCCCACCAGCATTTGCTATTGGTTGATTTCTTGATAACAGTCATTCTTTTTGGGGTAAGATGCAACTTAAGTATTATTTCAATTTTCATCTCTCAAATGACCAGCGATGTTGAGAATTTATTCATGTATTTATTTGTTGTTTGTAGTTCTTCATCTCAGATAGCCATTTTTGGATTGGGCAGTTAAATTTGGGAGGTCTGATTTTTTTTCTGAGTTCTTTATATGTTCTCAATAGTCCTTTGTCTGAGAAACAGCTGATAGAATTTTTTTTTCCCACCTTGTGGGTTGTCTCTTCACTCTGCTGGTGGATTTGCTTATTGTGAAAAAGCTTTTTAATAAGAGATCCCAGCTGTTGATTCTTTGTGATAGGTCCTGTGCAATCAGGGTTTTATTCATAAACGCTTTGCCTACACCAATGCCTTCAAGAGTTTTACCTATCTTCCAGCAGATTTAATGGTTTTGTTTTAATATTTAGATGTTTGACCCATTTCGAATTTAGTTTAGTGCCTGGTGAAAGATACAGATCCAATTTTAATCTCAGCATATGGACAGCCAGTTCTTCCAGCACCATTTATTAAAGAGGCTGTCTTTCTTCCAATGAATGTTTGGCACCTTTGTCAAAGAAAAGGTGGCTGAGTGTGTCTGGAGTTGTTTCTGCATCTTCTAATCTGTTCCACTGATCTTTGGGCCCTTTTTTTTTTTTTTTTTCCGTACCATGCTGCTTTTATCACAGTAGCTTTATACAGTATAATTTCAAGTCAGGGATTGTGATGCCCTGTACCTTGCCTTTGTTGCTCAGAACTGCCTTTGCTATTATAGGTCTCTTCTGGTTCTCAATGCATTTTAGGACTGTTTTTTCTAATTCTATAAGATATGCTATTAAAATTTTGATAGGAATTGCATTAAACCTACTTAACAGTTCTGGGATTATGGCCATTTTCACTATCATGGTTCTTCCTACCCAAAAGTAAGGGATCCATTTCCTGATAGCTGCATCAATCTCCTTTTCCAGAGTATTGTAGTTTTCAACATAAAAGATCTTTTACATCCTTTGTTAGATTGATTCCTAGGTATTTCATTTTTTTGGATGCTACTGTAAAGGGTGTTTACCTAACTTCTCAGTGAGTTTGTTACGCATGTACAGGAAGGCTACTGACTATTGAGTACTGACTTTGTATCCAGCTACACTACTGAATTTGTTTATTAAATCTAGCAGTTTTTAGTGGAATTTTTGAGGTCTTCTATGTAGAGTATTATGTCATCTTTAAATAATGATAATTTAACTTCTTCCTTTCCTATCATTACTCCTTTTATTACTTTCTCTGGCCTAAGTGCTCCGGCTAAAGTTTCCAGGACTATGTTGATAAGAGCGGAGACAGTGAACATCCTTGCCTTGTTCCTGACTTTAGAGAGAAAGCTTTCAGTTTTTGTCCATTTAGTATGATGCTGGCTGTTGGTTTGTCATAGATGGCTTTTCAGATTGAGATAACGACAATCTATTCCAATTTTCTGTAGCATTTTTATCATGAATGGGTGCGCGACTTTGTCAAAAGTATTTTATACATCTATTGAGATGATCATGATTTTTATCCTTGGCCCTGTTAATATGGTGTATTACATTTACTGATTTGTGTACATTGAAACATTCCCTGCATTCCTGGGATGAATCCCACTTGGTCATGGTGTATAATCTTCTTTTTTTGTCTTTTTGAGACTTTGTCTTTTTGAGACAGGGTCTCACTATGCAGTTCAGGCTGGCCTTGAGCTCACTTTCTAGCCCAGGCTTGTCTCAAACTCACAAGGATTCTCCTGCCTCAGACTCCTGAGTGCTAGGATTACAGGCGTGCACCATCATGCCCAGCTTTTGATCTTTTTTTTTCTTTGAGACAGGGTTTTGCTATGCAGTTCAGGCTGGCCTTGAACTCATTTTGTAGCCCAGGCTAGCCTCGAACTTGTGGTGATCCTTCTGCCTCAGCCACAAGTGCTGGGATTAGAGGCTTGTGTACCACCATGTCCAGCTGTATAATCTTCTCGATGATCTGCTACATTGTTTGCCAGTCTTTTTTTTTTTTGTACCAGGAATCGAACTCAGGACCCTGTGCTTGCCAGGCAGGCACTTATGCTGCTGAGCTATATCCCCAGCCCATTTGCCAGTCTTATTAAGGATTTTTGCATCTATGTTCATTAGGGAGACTAGCCTGTAGCTCTTTAGTTGGGTCCTTCTCCAGTTTTGGAATCAGGGTAATGCTTGCTTCCAGGAATGAATTTGGGAGTATTGCTTCCCTTTCAATTTCATTGAACAGTCTGCGAAGTAGTGACGTTAGGTCTTCTCTAAATTTCTTGTAGCATTGAGCAGTATTTGTTAAGGTCTGGGCTTTTTTTTTGTTGGTAGGTTTTTAATTACATCTTTAATTTGACTGACTGATACTGGTTTATTAAGGATTTTTGTATCTTCTTGATTATATGTATTTAGGAATCTGTCCAATTCTTCTGCATTTTCCATCTTATTGAATGCAAGTTTTTTTTTTTTTTTTTTTTTTTTTTTGGTTTTTCTCCGGTACCAGGAACTGAACTCACGACCTTGCGCTTGCCAGGCAGACGCTTTGCCGCTGAGCTAAATCCCCAGCCCCGAATGCAAGTTTTTAAAGTAGGTATAGATAATCTTCTGGGATTTCTGCAGTGTCTGTTGCGATTTTACCCTTTTCATTCCTAATTGTGTGGATTTGAGTCTTCTTTTTTTTGATAAGGTTGGATAAGAGCTTGTCGATTTTATTTAATCTTTCAAAGAACCAACTCTTTGAGACATTTGTTTTTTTAGTTTCCACTGTGTTGATTTCTGCTTTGACCTTTGTAATTTTCTCCCTCCATGACCTCTATGAGCTTTCACTCAGCATGCTCTTCTTTTTCTAGCAGTCTGAGGCTCACCATTAAGCTGTGTGCTTGCCCTGCCCTGCTCTCCTGATCCGGGGATTCACGCCGCCAAGGCTTTTCGTGTTGGCTCCTACTGAATATTTGCTCACAACTGTGAAGTTTGTCAGGCACATTAATTTCAGGTGCATTACTTACCTGACTCCAGGAAATCTACAGTTCAAAGAAATTTAATGACTTGTTCACTGCTCACTGAGGGACAGCAGCTCTAACTCACGTTTTCTAAACTGCAGTTTTTACTTTCTGCCTCATGAAGTCGCCCGTCTTGTCCTTTCACGCCCAGCTTTCCTGGCTGCCCTTCTGAAGCATTCTTGGGCTCCTGCCATTTGCACAGCTGCTTACTGTGCTCCTGACTCCCAGATTCCAACCTCCTATGCAGCCTGTCCTGCTCTGACTACCTCCGTTTTGACTGCTGGCACGTGTTAAACTCTTCTGATGCTGGTTTCTGATCCTGACAAATGACCTGTGGCTGCTCTGCTCCAGAAACATTCTCCGTGGGAAACAAAGTGCCATCAACGCAGGACTCAAGTGTGTGACCATCCTGGCTGACAGTACCATCTGTCCCTGGAAGCAGAATGGAAGATGCCGAGTGTGGCTGGACTGAAACTCCAACCAGTAAGAGACGCGAGAGGAGGAAGCGTGTGGGTGTTTCAGGGACCTGGCCCTGTCTGGTATTTTCAGCTACAGAACAGACGCCTGTGATAACCCGCAATGGAAAGCACCAGGCATCCAAAGGTGAAACTAGAATTAGGTCCCATGCCATGTGTCTTGGTTACTTTTCTCTCCTTGCTGAGAGAAAATGCCCAAAATGCCAGAATTACGGAAGGAAAGGTTTCTTTAACTCACAGTTTATAGAAGTTTCAGTCCATACTCGGCTGGCTCCAAGGCAGAGCAGCACATGGCACAGGGTAACTGTTCATGGTGGCAGAAAACAGCAAAAGCCACAGAGCAAAAGGAGGGGCAGCAGCTGGAAGAGCAAGCTTCTTTCCCTCCCTTACACTGTATGCAAACTACCTGCCCCAGGGTGGGTGTAGCACTCACATCCATAATTCTAACACTGGACCATCAATCGATCAGAACTCTAGAAGCCTGCCCCATGACTGCGTGTGGCTTTGGGGAGACACCCAGACACAGACCATAACAGCACGATACTGCTAAGAGGTATGTCTAAATCAGACAAAAAGCAAACGATTTCCCTGGAGGGTGATAAATTCACGTAAGCTAGCACTCCCAAAGGCTACACAGGCTGACAGAAGTGTAACAGTGACGGTTCACACGATAGCAAATCCAATATGCATTAACTGCAGAACGGACAGTGGATGACACCTTGCCCTGAATCTATGAACAATGCACTGAAGTGATACAAGCATGGGAAAGCATGAGCTGGCTGCTTCCTGGTACATACATACTTCGTGTGGCTGGCTCACTCTTGAGCTGGAACAGCTGAGCTTCCACCTTGGAGAGCTGCTGCTGCAGGGTCTCCACCGTCTTCCGGTGCTCGTCCTGCAAGTGCCGCACCTGCTCTCGGAAGCTGGTGCGGAGGACCTCACTCTGGGATGTCAGCTGACCCACTGTCTTTGCATTCTCAGACTTCATCGCCAAGTTCTCGGACTGGATGGAGCATAGCCTGCAGGGTGAGAGGACCTGGGTCACGTGGGAGATTCCAAGCTTCTGCAGAAGCCCTAACGCACCTCCGAGGCGTAAGCTACCTTCTCTCCTACACACCCAGCACGTGCTGGTCAGCTACAAGCCGGGTGGCCACTGCCAGCTGGTTCCCACCACAGTCTGTGTCTCAAGGCAGATGCAGAATCTTGGACGAGAGGCTGTGTTGCACGGTTCATCAGAAAAAAGAATTCTACTTAGAGCACAAGCTAATTATACCTTTAATTACCCGCGTCTTCAGCAGTCTTATGTGGCAGCTCACATAAACAACACTTCATAGAGGGTGAGCCTTTAAAGGAAAGTATCTGTTTCCTGTGAATTAAACCGAAACACTTGAACACAAAGGCCTGATTTACTACAGCAGCCTCCTGATCTCTGCACATCAGACCCGCTGCTCGCCCCGTTAGAAACAGTCCAGCGGTTTCCATGCTAAGCCGCCGAATCAGCCTCCAGCAGCGCTCCTCAGAGGTGCCTGCTGTTAACAAGCTCCCAAGGGATTTTTACGAGTCAGTCTGGACAGAGAACCTGCAGTTTGAGAACCACTACTCTTTCAATGGCTTGCTTGTAGTCCGCTGTTTTACAGGTTTGGTTTTTTGTAAAATAAAAACGAAACTTCCTTTTTACCTAAGGGACCCAGGATTATTCTGTGACAGAAACCCAAGCAATATGGAGAACACCTGAGACAGACAGAGCATCCTGACACCCCGATGGAAGATGCTCAAAGAACTCCTTTCCTCAGCTCCCTAACATACCATGACAACCTCCAATGTCCTTATTATAGGAGTTCAACATTTCCTGTTCACAACAATCCCTTTCCCAATATCTGAGTGCTGGAATGGTTAATAAGATATGACAAGTTGAAGACAAAGCTGCTAGGATAAGTGGCATTTTCTTTTTCGGTAAGATTTACTGTTTTCCTTTGGAGATGAGGGAGAATGCTTAATGCCACACCTGAAATGGAAAGTAGCTTTTCTGGGGGTCAGGTGGCAGTACTGGGGACTGAAGATAGGACTTCACACTGAGCTACATCCCTAGTATTTTTTCTACTTTTTGAGACAAGATCTTGCTAAGTTGATAAACTGCCCTCCCAGAGTGCTGGGATTACAGGTGTGCGCTGCCACACCCACCAAGCAGCACTTTTTTTAAAGGAAGCACTGCCACCATGAAGGCAGCAGGAGGGGCACATAAAAGTGTCCTTAAATATGTGAAGTATAAAGTCAGGCCAGAGGGGCAGTGCTAAGCCTCTGAAAGAAAGCCTACATCAGACTCTCCCATAAATGTTCGCCCTAAGGAGTGTGAGGCCAGGCGCCCGCACAGCCACCTACTTCTCTCGCAGCTCCGCCTCCTTCGCCACGGTCTCCTGCAGCGTGCGGTTGTGCCTCTCCAGCAGGATGTCGTGCTCTGACTGCAGTGCCTGCAGCTCCGACACGCTGGCCTGCAGGTTATTCTGGCTGTCTTGAAGCTTGATCTTCAGCTGGTCAACCAGCATTTCCAGGTGCTCCCTAAAGCAGAAGTACACAGTTATCAACCGTGGAAAGCAGCACACCTCATGTGGTTTCAAACATATTTTAGTCAATCTTTTGATGCCATACTCTTATTATTGCACATGATTCCACAGGGCACACAAGAATAAGAACTCAGAGTTAAATACAGTAACAAAGACATTAACAGATTGTCAGTTTCAGGCACTACAGTTATAGAACACTCTCACCTTTTAAGTTGCATATCCTAATGAAATAGGCCATTAAACTATATGAAGCTAGCCTATTTTATCATAAAGGACTATGTCATTAAACAAAACCCACACAGTTCCAAATTAACTGCTGTGAAAATGCTGTTAGACCAAATCAGAGCAAAAGGTCTTTTTTGGGCTTAGGATAAAGTTCTGGTGAAACAGTGAAAATCCGTAATTCTGTCATAATCTACAGAACACCATCACTGTCACTTTCAGCAAATGTACTCAATGGGGGCAGCAGGATCTCTGCAGCAGGGCTGCTGCTTGGGATGTACCAGGGTCTGGGTTAGCTCTCTAGCTCAGACCAAAGAAAAAACACTCCAAACGGGGCATGGTGGTGCACACCTTAGCAATCCCTGCTCCTCAGAAGGTTGAGGCAGAAGGATCCCAAGTTCAAGGCCAGCCTGACAACTTAAACCCTGCCTCAAAGGGAGACTGGGCTACAGATGCTACTGGAGTGGCAAGCAGAGGGCCCTGAGGGCTTCATGTATAAAAAAGTACAACAAACATAATGTAGCTCATTAAAACAACGTGAACCCAAAGTTCAGGCATAGTAAAAAAGGGCTCTTGCAAATGGTGACACTTTACATTTATTAAAGTGTTAACTTTGGCCAGGCATGGTGGCACATACCTGTAATTCCAACGCTCAGGAGGCTGAGGCAGGAGAATTGCTGCAAATCTGCATCCAGCCTGGGGTATATGGTGATTTCAAGACCAGCTGGGAATACATAGTGAGTGAGACCTTGTCTCAAAATCAAAACGGGCCAGGTGTAACCCCAGCACTCAGAAGGCTGAGGCAGGAGATTGCTGGGAGTGTGAGGCCAGCCTGGGCTACAAAGTGAGTTCAAGGCCAGTATAATCTCCACCCTGATCTCCACCTCACTCTGTCTCAAAAAAAGAAAAAGGAAACAAAACAAACACCGCCCCTAAGCCAACTCTAGCTTGATGAGGAGCTGCTGGCAGAGGGAACACGCCCCAGTCTGCAGTCCCACATGTAATGCCCCTAAGCGAAGGACAGAAGATGAGCAAACTCCACAGCACCCCAGACCGCCTGCAGAACTGCCCCTCACAGAACGCCAACGGCCGGCCTGCTCTTGCCCTGAATACTTCTGCATGACTCGCTCAGGGTGTGGATGCTCGGGTAAAGCAGGGTTAAATGATCCGCTGCTCAAGTGGAACTGAGAAGATGCTAATACATTAAAGAAAAACTTTATTCAATGCCAGAACTCAGTACTTACTTGTTTTTTTGTTTGTTTGTTTTTTTCCGGTACTGGGTATGGAACTTGTGACCTTGCGCTTGCCAGGCAGGCGCTGTGCCACTGAGCTAAATCCCCAGCCCCACTTCTGCTTTTTGAGATAGGGTCTCACTATGTAGTCCAGACCTTGAACCCGTTATGTAGCCCATGATGGCCTGGAACTCACAGTGATCCTCCTGCCTTAGCCTCCTGAGTGCTGGGATTATAGGGTGCACGCCCTGAGCCGCATGAACACTTCTTTTTTTTTTTTAAGAACACTTCTTGAAGTAATACATCTTACCAACTTCTGCTTAACCTGATGGTGAAAAAGTGCTGAGTAAGTGCTTTTACTCTTTGACTCTTCAATTTCCAAAATTGGAAAAACTAATCATAATTTTAATGTCTAAATTTCTACTACAATTAAGCCCTATTAAGAAGAGACTGAGGTCAGAGACTGCTGGCCCCACGGCGCCCTGCAAGCCTTCAGCGTTTGCACAGTACCTGTGGCCGGGAGCGCCCCATGGACCCCAGCCTGTGGCGACTTCCGGCCACGTGGGGAACCCTGTGAGCTTCCGGGTTAAACCTCACCTTTCTTGTTTACCTCCCTCAGTTTCAGCCTGAGACGAAGATTTGTTTTTCTGTTGTTTCAGGACATTGTGGACTCGGACTTTGTAGCTCTCGAATTCTGAGGTTACAGCAGCTTGTTCTGCCTATGACATGAGAAGAGAGGAAACCATTTTCTACCATAACACGATCTTATTTTCAGAGGTTAACAAAAATAAAGATGAAAACTCGTTCTTGAAAATAAAGATAGTGGACTTTGTTTCCGCCCCCGTTCACCAAATGGTTGTTGTACACATCTTTTAAATCTCTGAAGAACGTAATCTTCTCTGACAAGAGATTAACTTAGGGCCCACGTGCTTCAGAAGGGCACTATTTGCTTTTGGAACCTCGCAAACATTTTTCACTTATCACAGCCCTATTTTAAGTCCCCTGAACCTGAGTTTCCACAATGGAGTGGAGAAGGTCCATCCCAAGTCCTGCACACCCCTAAAGTGCCCGGGGCCAGCGCTGCCCGGCTCAGCCAGGTGGCCCCCAGCGGCCCTGGGGCGAGCAAGCACGAGGGAGACCTGGACTAGCACCTTGGCCGCGCGGCTCTCCTCCTGCAGCGCGGCCACCCGCTGCTGGAAGGCGCCGAGTGCGCGTTGGTGCTGCTCGGTGGACGCCTTCAGGTGCTCGTGCAGCTTGTGCTTCTCGGCAGTCACCTCGGCCAGCTGGATCTGGGGGGAGACGGCAGGTTACCGCGGAGCCCCACGCGGGAGGCGCACACGGACGGAGCTCAGAGTGTTAGTACTGAAGGGTGGAGACGGCAGGAGCACGGCAGTTCACGCGATGGTAAGCAAACCAACCGCAGCCCAAAATCATGAAGATCCCGTGCTACGTATTTCTTTTGTTTTTTTTCTGGTACCGGGAACCGAACTCACGACCTTGCGCTTGCCAGGCAGGTGCTTTGCCGCTGAGCTAAATCCCCAGCCCCTCCGGGCTACGTATTTCACTCCCATTTAGTTAAACATATAGAGTCTGTCAAAAAACATATACATGCTTCAGAGAAAGAAAGAATATGCTTTTCCAAAGGACAGTATTACCCTCGTACGGGGGGCCCTAGAGGTCATTGTGTACCGCTGAAAACCCACCATACTGCGGCCCTCAGAGAAGAAGCCGGAAATGCACGTGCAGGAGTCTCAGAGAGCAAGCTTCCCCAGCAGAGCTCACCGTAGTAACAGTGCCTGGAGGCTCGCGCCCACCGTCTGAGCACCTCCTGTAACTGTGGTGGCCAAGGGTCACATGTGTTCATCTCATGATGTGTCACGTTTAGTATGAACACATTTATGGAGGGTTTGCTTGTCCTGAAGTGTGTATACAGTTTTTGGTGGGCTCTGTATTTATATATACACGAAGCTTACACACACAGAACCATTTTACACCCTGTTTCTTGTGACTGCAGTGTCTCAGAGGATGAAGATGAGGTCTGGGGCAGGTCTACTCTGCTTCCCATTGCTCTGCAGCACCCCAGCATCCTGAAGAGCATAAAGATAACTCCGCTTGAGGTACACGCCACGCTTCACTGACTGCTACCACTTCCTCAGAATGTCGAGGACTCTTTCTACATCTCCTCAGAGCAAAGGCGAACCTTTTACCCCTTCCGGGATGCGGACAGCCCGCTGCAGCACGCACGCCATGAGCTCACCACTGCCTTAGAGGGCGCTCCCTGCCACACGCAAAGCCCTTTTTCCACCTCCGAGATCAGAGTCTTACTTTGTAGACTTCTCCTTGCTGCTGGCTTGCCTCCAGCTCACCCTTTAAGGATGCTTCAAGGATGAGATGCTCGGTTTCCTACAGAATGAAAACAGCGTTTAGATGCAAAGTGCAGTTACGCGTCAGTAGACTACGAACAAATGCCAAGGTCGGAAGGAGTCACGTAACATACTGCAAAGCGCAGTTACGCGTCAGTAGACTACGAACAAATGCCAAGGTCGGAAGGAGTCACGTAACATACTGCAAAGCGCAGTTACGCGTCAGTAGACTACGAACAAATGCCAAGGTCGGAAGGAGTCACGTAACATACTGCAAAGCGCAGTTACGCGTCAGTAGACTACGAACAAATGCCAAGGTCGGAAGGAGTCACGTAACATACCGCTTGCTTTGCGTCTGCCAGCTCCTTCTTGGTTCTCACAAGCAGCTGCTTGATCGCGGCGTGTTTCTCCTCATGCTGCTGCAGGGAAGACTGGAGCGAGGCTGGACCCAGGAGGGATTTCCACAGAGAGAGGAAACAGCTTCCGTAAGTGCACAGACGCCCGCCCAGCAGGACACGACCTCCTCGTGTGAACCTGCTTCTAAAGGAGCTGCTGTAGCTCGTTATCATGGGGTGTTTCAGACACACGTGACTGCAGCGGCAACCGCGGTCATCACCGGAAGCCTCCCACACACGGCCGGCACGGGCCACGCGGACCTCGCTCAGCAGCGTGGGGCTCGGCTCGCTCCCTGGGCGCCGCCTGACCGGGCACAGCGGGCCTACCCCTTCACATTCGGCCGGTGGCTGCTCCGGTGCCACCACAGGGAGCAGGGTATGAGCAGACTGTGGGGCTCACACACCCCGGAGACTTGGGCAGTCTGTCACCCCCTGAACAGTGCCTCACCTAGTTACTCTCTGAGCCTGCTGTGTCATCTGAAAGCAAGTCAATCTGTAAATACTTCCGTGCATGTCTCTAAAACCAAAGCACAGCTACACTTCATCTCTAAAAGATAAGGGCTACTTTTGAAAAGCACCTCAGGGGCCAGAGATATAGGTCAGTGGCACAAGCGCCTGCCTGGCAGGCATAAGGTCCTCAGTTCAAGTCCTGGTACCCCGCCACCCCGCAAAATAAATAAAATAAAATAAAAAGCCTCTCCTGAGGTGCTGAGTATTTCCCGTTTGTCACCCCAGAGGCGTACACCCGTTTGTGACAGCAACTTAGATGCAGTAACTTTTTGGGGGAGGGACTGTTAGCAAAAGAATGCTCACTAAGGAAGAAATTTAAAAAACAGACAAAAACTGCCTTGCTGACAGAGGTAAGGAAGAAACACAGGCAAGAAGGGACAAGCAGATTCACTGTGGAATCACAGGCGACCCTGTGAAGCTGCTGTGAAGCAAACCAAGAGACCGGGCTGAGGCCTTGGGGTCATGCAAGGCCCGGGTTTACCCGTTTACAGGTCTGCCTGCTTCCAACATAGACCGCTTACACGAGTGTGGAGCCGTGCTGCCGAAGGACCTGGCGAGCACTGGCTGAGGTAAATTCACACACGCGAATGCACCTAGTCGACAGGAAGAGGGGTATTTTAACTGTGCTTCTGAGAGTAAGCCTGGTTCAGTTACTTCCAGCAAGGACTTACCCCTTTCCAAAAATGCATTTCAGGAGGCACAGATCACCTATGAAGCCTTGCAGGTGCTCCGAGAGCTGAGACCAAGCAACACCAAGGAGCACCCTAGGCTCGACTAGGGGCGACCCTCATACGACAACGGAAAGCAGAACGCACCTGTCAGCAGGGCCACACAGAGGCTACACAATCCGCACGTCTGAAGGCCACCTCTACTCTGCGCAGAATGAGGCAGACTTCATGCGCAGGAAGCACCAAGAAGCAGAAGGAACCAAAGGGTGAGTAAGGGTGTGGGAGGCAGGAAAGGGTGAAAGACAGATGAAATAACACTTGTGGAAAAACAGCATCTCTTGGGAAAAATCAGTACCCTCCCGGGGACGGTAATGAGAATTAGACCGAAGGGCTGGGTATAGTGGGGCACACCTGTAATCCCAGCACTCGGAAGGCTGAGGCAGGTGGGTCCCTGTGAATTCCAGGCCAGCCTGGGTTACACAGGGAGTTTAAGGCCAGCCTGAACTACATAGTGAGAGCCTGTGTCAAAAACCCAAAATAAACAAATAAAAATAAACACAAACACAGCTTACTAGGCTGAGGGCGCAACTGCATCCTCTCACACGGACGCTGTCCTGACGCTGCCCTGACGCTGCCTCCTCACGCTAACTCCAGACTCCCACCTCCGGCCCCCAGTTACCCTGAACACCGCACTCCTACCCGCAGCCCCCAGTCACCCAGATCCCGGACTCCCTCCCTCGGCCCCCAGTCACCCTGAACTCCGCACTCCTACCCCCAGGCCCCAGTCACCCCGATCCCTAGCAGTAGTTCTCTTGTCTTTAAAATGAACCAATCACTTCCTCCTGGTGTTCAGGTCCTTCATGAACGGATCAGAAATAGCTGTACTCAATCACTTCTCCCTAACCAGCAAAGCCTGTACTCCACCCAGTGAAGATTTCCAACAGTGAGGCTCTGCCCACACCCGGGCTGCAGGAAGGCTGCAGAAAAAGCCTTCTCCCACACAGCTCAGGAGGCCATGGCTCAAACACAGCCTTGCTACTCCTCTCTCCTGGGCCTGAGAGCAGCTGTCCCCGTCTACAAGGCCTCTGACTCTGATGGGTGCTGGGCTTGCATCCAGCACTGCTCATCTCTGCACGCAGGAGGTATTGCTGGAGAGGGGTGCTATCTGGAATAAGCACCTCTTCTTAGTTTTCCAAAGGACTGCGCCTTTCTTTCAGTCCAAAATACACGGGTTTGCTAATTTACACAACCGAGGGAAGAAATAAAACCCACAGCCCTACTAGTCAATGTGTACTGAAAACTAGAGACACAGCTCAGGCCCAGTGAGTAACCCACACATGGACAACCACGGCCCGTGCCTGGACACAGCAGGCGAGTGGAACTCTGCACGCCTGGCTTCCCTGCTGTGTCACTCCCAGATGTACCTGTGTGAGCCACGACGTGGCCTGGGCTGGTGACACAGCGTCCTGCGGCCAGGGTGGGAGGTGTGCTGCTACAGGGGTGAGGACACTGCTGAGGCTCCCAGTGCTTCCTGAACTGGCTTAGCCTCACCCCACGGAGGGAGCGCCCCAGACAGACACTGCACACCCAGCGCGAGTTTGCTGTGGGGATTTCCACCACCGTCTCCAGGTGCCAGTGACACAGTGAGGCTGAGCCCACACCACAGCAGGGCCCTTTACAACAAAAAAGCCTTTTCCCACACAGCTCAGGAAGCCATGGCTCAGACATTGTGCCTGCTGTTACTGCGAATGCCACGAGCCCCATATGGGATGAATCTGTCTTCACTCTGGCTTCTGGACACTCACGCCGGAACTCACAAGACACCATCTAGCAAAAGTAGATGGGACCCATACGTTGCGTCTCGGTCTTTTTTTTCTCTTTGAGACCAGCTGGCCTTGAACTTGCTATCATCTTGCCTCGGCCCACTGCATAGCTGTTTCTACAGTTGTGTGCCACCATGCTCAGCCTAGGTTTGGAAATTTTATCTGACTTTACTACGTAGTCCTTCTGCAATACTTCCTCTTACACTACTCCCTCATCATTTATATCCCAAAATCTTGTTTTGTGGTATTATGTCTGTGGCCACCTCAAATTATTTCATGGAAATTCTGCTTCTGACTTGTAAAACAGGAAACTGAACCAAGTGCAGAAAAGGTCTTTTCCTGACACTGGACAGCAGCACACACTGACCCAGGCTCAAGTGGGCCTGAGGGGGCGTCAGCGCAGACGCCACTTGTAGAGGCTGGGAGCCTGGGGCAGGGCTGGGGACCAACGTGAGGCATGCGAGCTGCTCTGGACACCTGGGGCTCTCCTGGGGCACAGTCGCCGACGCCCGCCAGCCAGGCCTGCGAGGACAGGGCCCTTGGCACCAGCGGGCAGCACCACCTGGGGGTGGGGCGGGGGGGGGGCCGTGCTGGCCTGCAGGGATGGCTGCTTAGACTCCTGGCTGGAGGTGAAGACCATTCCTAAAGGGACACAGTTGACCTCCAAATAACCGCGCTGTCAGTGTTTGTTTTTTAGAGACAGTCTTGCCATGCAGCCCACGCTGGCCTTGAAGTCATGATCCTCCTGCCTCAGTCCCCTGAGTGCTGGGATGAGGGGGGCACCAAAGTTTAACTTTTTAAATGAAAAACAAAAATGAACCAAAAAAGAAAATTCCACCATTTAACAATGAAAAATTCACATCTAACTAAAAACTACTTTCCATATAAAGAAGGAAGCAGAATTCAATTTATACACAGGAGGGAAGGACTCAGCCAATGGAAAGATCAGTAAATTACAGAAAGGACAGACTAGCAAACAAGGCCACTAAACCCGCTATTAAACATGCTCAAGGATTTGAAGAACATGAACATAACAGAAATGAAAAACATAAAAAGACCACATGAACTCAGGAGATGTGGAGTGCAGGCTCGCACGTGGAATTCGCAGAGTGGACAGCGTCTGCTGTGAGCTTGGGAGACGTGGGAACACGTGACGGGAGCCTGGGGAGCGTGGACACGCACGGGTGGAAACAAGACAGAAATGGGCAGACACCGCGGACCGTCGGGCCATATCGGCTAACGGCCTGAGAGGCCCTGCTTGAAAGACTGTGAAACTTTTCCTACACATGGAAAAGCTCCCCAGTCACCAGTGGGTCTCAAGCAAGGGGGAGCACAGCACAGAACTCTGACAGACTGAGGACCTCTCCAGACAGACCAAGGCCGAAAGCGCGCTCCCCTAGGAGTCCGCAGCACAGTGCACTCTCGAGCTGAGGGGGCAAGCACACTGCGCAGGCCCGGGCCCCGGCTCTGCAACACACGCGGCAGTCGTCCCTTACGGGCTCGGACACGTGCCTGCCACAGGTCACTCACCTGCACCTGGCTGCAGGACAGAGCCACCACATGCAGACAAACGGACATGGCTGCATTTAAACAAAACAAATGTAGCTATTTTCAAACAAAAACAACAGTGTACCACGCACTGCTGTAATGTACTTTGCAGATACATGACATGGTGATAAGAGCAGCAGGAGCAGGAGCTGGGGCTGGGGTGCACACCAGTAATCTCAGCACTCTGACAGGCAGAGGCAGGAGGATTCCAAGTTCTAGCACAGCTGGGCAATTCACCCAGACTCTGTCTCAAAATTAAAAAAAACATTTAACGAAATTCTGAAGAAGGACTGGGGATGTAGCTCAGTGTGAAGGCCCTGAATTCAATCCTCTATACTGGAAAAAACTGCAGGAAAGGCAAAGTGTACTACCATAAGATGCTCAAAATATATAAAAAGTGGTGATTTACGTGAAGGTAATCTGTGATAAATTCAAGATGCGCAGTAAAAACTCTAAAGCAACCACTAAAAATGAACTAATAAGCTAGTAAAGGAGATAAAACGGTTGCACAAAAAATAATTTTAGAGAAGACAGAAAAACAGCCACTGGGAAGGTGATACATTTAAACCTAACCACAAAAATTATGACAGAAACAAATGGTTTAAGCTTTCAATTATAGCAGAGACAGAGAAATGCAAGGTGTAACCACATGCTGTCAAAAAGCCTAACACAGGGTCAAAGCCAAGGATGGAAGAAGACAGATCCTGCAAGTAATAATACAGAGAGCTGGTGCGGTTACAACTACCAATTAACATTACAGGAGACTTCAGAGAAAGGAGCTCTACCAGGGACGCAGCCTGTCCACAGCGAGGGGCAGCAAATCACTAAGAACACATAATTCTAGGTGTACATGTGGCCAACACCAGGGTTTCTAAACACAAGAAACAAAGCATTAACGGCACAGGGAAATACCTCCACGATTACGGTTAGAGACTACAAGCCACCATGAGTACTTGGCAGAGGAAGCAGACAGACAGCACTAGACAGAAGAGACTGACGGACACTGACCTAACTGGCACGAGAGAATGCTCTGTGTAACATGAACACACTCTAACACCAGGCTGTCAAGCACACAGCAACTTGACAGAAACAAACCCCATGCTGGGCAGTAAAGCAAAGCCCAATAAATTTAACAGGACTGAAGTCACAAGCAGAACATACTAACCCTAACCCTAGCCACGAGGGAATACCACTAGGAACTACTAAAGAAACGTATTTGAAAAGAAACCTCTAACGGTGTAAGGTTGGGTGAAATACACCCAGATCATAACTTACACTCCCTGTCACGAAATTTAACCTTTTAAATATTTAGAATGTAAACAACACTTCTAAAAAACCCATGCAATGAAAACGAAATAACAGAAGTAAAAAATATTTTGACCTGAATTAAAATAATATATCCATTTGTGAGATACAGAGGAAAATTCAGTTTTCAATGCTAACATGAGAAGATACTTTAAGGATAAAATAGAATCTTCCTAAAAAGGAATAGTTCACTACTAAATTTTCCCAATTTGTTGAAATCAGAGACTTGTGGGCAACGACAATCTTGTATTACTCATGTACCAGGTACTCCAGTGTTGAAATGAATGAGTGCATCAGCCGCCAACGGGCAGCACAGACCTCTTAGTGGCAATGGTCTCCGCACTCCGCCTGATCCTCAGCACGGCCTGGTGGGTCAGATGCACCTGGCCACAGTCAAAAGCTGAGGGCAAGAAGAACTCGACGACTGCATTCACCTGCCACCACTGTTCAAGCCAGGCCACCTCAAGAGGAACTGCCCTAAGAAGCCCCCTGGGCCATGCCCTGAATGCAGAGGTGACTGCTGGAGATAGGTCTGCCCTCTGAAGCAGAGGCCCCAGAGCTCAGACCCTTGCTACCAGTTAGTCCAACAGGATGAGGGGGCCCGGGGCATATTCCGCCTTCTCCCTCTGACCAGACTGTCATCTCCAGGGAGGAGCCCCGGGTAATCACAACTATAGAGGATAAAGAAAACGGCCTGTTGCTAGACACAGGTGCAAGTCTCTCGGTCCTTCTTTTCAATCCTGGCCTTCCTTCCAGCCGTCACACCTCAGTGAAAGGAGTCACTGGTGAGGAGGTAATTCGCTATTTTTCACAACCCTTAGGCTGTAACTACTTGTTAGATCCTTCTTGCGTATCTCTGTCTTCCTGAGAAACCACTTTGAAGATACCACCATGTATTACAGCAGCCACTGATATTTTCCTACTAATCTGTCCATAACTCTGTAATGTTCCTATGCTATTTTGTAAATGGATGTATGTTTATTACTGTGTTTCCTACAACAACCACTGAGAATAATCAATAAATATTCAATTGGTCACTCATGTATAGCTCTATTTATTTTCTTTAGAAACCATTTAAAAAAAAAAAAAAACATTTTGAAGATACCAAAGTATAGTACAACCATTGATAATAACTTACCACTTTTGTCTGTAGCTCACTATTATTTGTGTATCTGTTTTCCTGAGAAACTATCTTGTAGATAACAATATGTAAAACAACCACTGATAATTTCCTACCACTTTGTCTGTAATTTGGTAAGCCCCCCTATTACTATGTTATCCTTCTTTTACTCTTTAAAATAATAATAATAAAAAAAAAGCTGAGGGCAGCTAATAGCCGTGCCCCAAACCTACTGTGAAACAATTACACAGCAAAGTGAATTCGGAGTACTCACTCATTTCTTCTTGTAGGGTTTCTTGCTTCTGTCTTTGAATTTTTATTTCTTGCTCCAAATCTTCTATCTTGCTGTTTTTATTAGTTAACTGTTGATTTAATTCTTTTGTCAAACGCTCATAGTCTGCTATTTCCATGTTCATCAGTGTAGTCTGTTGGGCGTCCTGCACATTTTATAGAAGATTCACAGATTACAAGTTTGGTTATTTTCACTTGTAAGATTGCTAAAATGATGCCACAGGAATAAACAGGTCCTATTATGTTCTTCATAAAACACAAATAGTGTAAGCACTAAGAACGAGAGGTTAGAGATTTTCTAGTTTCTAACTTCGTAGAATATTTTCTAACTGTTTAACTCAACTTTTTTAGGTTCACTGTATTGCATTATAACTTTTATTAACAACTGGCAGTGCCAGTCTTCTGGGGCTCTTTATTTGTGATATTTAAAATATTTCAGTATTTTAAGTGGCTCTTACTGTATTTTTCTTTTTAGCCTAATTTTTGGAAAAGCAGAGAAAAATCAGTCACAATTCTAAGAATAAGAGAAACTGCAAGCTTTGATAATAATTAAGCTTCCACGTGTCATACAATAATCACGTACAGAAAACATCATGCCAAAACTAATAACCCGAGCCTAGATTCTTCTGGAAACGGGCACTTAGAGAAGTAAGTTAGAGACCTCCATTTCCTGAGGCAGAGCCTACGAAGGGCCGTCTTAGCGGCCCAGACGACACCCACTGGTCACCCTCTTTAATGTAACGTACACCTAGCGGCTCAGGCACGCGAGCGCGCCGTCAGCTCTGCCTAGTGCTTCACTTTACCTTTTTAACCAGCTCGAGTTCCTGCATGGTTTTCTGACGCTGTTTCTTTTCCTTTTGAAGTTGCAGTTGAAGTTCTTCAAGCTCATTTATAGTACTGACATATTCCTAAAATTAAAAATAAAAGCCATCCTCATAATCCAACCAACATTAAGAAGGATCTGTTAGAGGCTATAAGATGAACCTGAAAAATGTAAGAAACATAAAAAGTTGGGTAATTTTTCAATGTTTCAAAAACATATGCCTCAAAAATCACAACTTGGAGTTTTAAACTTAGAACTGGAACGTGTTAAAGAATCAATGACCTCTGCTGTATTCACCAATACTACTTTTTGTTGAGACAGGGTTTCCCTATGTAGTTCAGGCTGGCCTTGAACTCACTTTGTAGCCCAAGCTGGCCTCAAACTTGCAGTGATCCTCCTGCCTCGGCCTCCTGAGTGCTGCCCTAAGAGTAACCTAAGGGTAACCCTAAGGGTAACAGGTGTGTGCCACCATGCCTGGCCACTAATCCTACTTTTTTAGAAATCCCCTCCCCTTTCTTAAAAGACAGGGTCTCACTATGCAGTCCAGGCTGGCTTTGAACTCGTGGCAGTCTTCCTGCCTCAGTCCCCTGAGTGTTGAAATTAAAAGCATAAACCACGTCCAGGTAGGAAGCCTTCTCTTTGTTCAAATATTTTGATAAAAGTATTACTGTATATGTGATCAATTTCACAGGATTGTGTTCACCTTTAGCTTCTGCTCTTTCTGAAGTTTTTCAGCTTCTAGTTCTTTGTCCACCACTGCTTTGGCTCTCTGGACCTCTAAAATCTGTACTTCTAAGAGCTTGGCATTGGACTGAAGTGTCTCAATACGGGCCAGGAGATCTTCATTATCGGAGTTTAATTTTTCACACTGGAATGACAAACGATTCATCACTGTAAACATGCAGGAAACATAGGTAGGAGAGGAAGAAAAAGTGCATTAAAGAGAATATTAGCATAGTGTAAAAACTGAAGATTTCACAATTAATTCCACAGAATGACAATGCTAAACCAAGGAGAAGTTTAATAAGTACCTCTGTCGATGCTAATACAGCAAACCTTACAAGAGACCAGATGTACCAGCAGAGCAAAATGGGGACAGGAAAGAACAAACACAAAATCTAGACGGAACACGCCCAGTTTAAAATTACCTGAAAAGTGGAATTTCTTAACTGTTTTGTAAGATCTTCCACGTGACGCTCAAAATTATCAGCACGTTCTTTTTCCATATCCAACTGCTCTGACTGTTTATCATATTCCAATAAAAGATTCTTCAACAAAGAAAAGATTTTACTTTAAGTTACTGCACATTCAATAGGTCAGACTATATAATCAAGCCCTCCTGATATAAGCTTTATGACTCCACTTGAGATGTTCATGAAGTATTTACACTGAAAATTATGAAAATGTAAATTTGAATACAAAAATGACACTAAACCATGAAAATGTAAATTTACATATGAAAATATGACAAAAGATCAGTGTCCTTAATATAAAGGAGGTCTTATAAATCCATCTTTGGGATCTGTGTCAGAGCTTACCCCCTTCCCCGATCTGTAACATCAGGCGCTGAGTCTGCAATCTAAGAGAACTTACCATCTCATTTATTAGTTCCCTCCACACATAGGTCAGGGTCAATCTATTAATTTTCTCCTTTGTAATTTCTTAAATTACTTTTAAGTTTTAAAGCCTTTTATACCCAGAAGTCAGTTAAAAGATGATTTCTAAAAAATTTTTCACAAAATACAGTACTTTGGTTCATCCAGAACTTAGTCTGCTGCACAAAGTGAAATAAAAACTTCATTAGTTTCCTTAAGTTGTTTTTTTTTTGAGACTGGGTCCTGCTATGTAGCGTACACTGCCCCTGAACTCACTTATATAGCCCAGGTTGGCCTCCAACTCATGGCAATCCTCCTGCCTCAGCTCCCACGTGCTAGGATTACAGGAGTGTGCCACCACCTTTGTAATTCCTTCTTCACTGACTTCTGTTTTTAGATGGCCCTGGTACAGCACAGCTCTGCTGGTGCAAGAACAGATCTGAACTGCTGCTACTGGCTCTGCACCCGAGGGTTTCCAGGCCTCACTGGACCGCACCCTTCCTCATCGCTGTTTGGTGGAGGGAGCGCTGAGCCGGCATGAAGGGCTTCAGAGCTTGCCCGGCACACTGGTTTGCTTCTGCGTTCATCTGCCTGATTCCTCCTCCGAATTTTCTCTTGTTATTGCAGTTCCTCAATAAATTTTAGTGTATGGTCTTTTCCACACCGAAGGCCAGGGGCTCAGGACTGCAGGCTGGCAGAGATCACCTGACTGACCGCCACCTACCACAGAACGGGACTCTGGCCAGCATGGAAACGGCCGCCGAGCGAGTTAAGTCCATGAAGGACGAAGTCACTGACCGGTGTGGCGGTTTCAGGCTCCATCTTTCTCACAAGCGTCTCATAGTACCGAGGCAGACGAGCACTGCACTGCCAAGCGACGCGCCTCCCTTCTCCTGTCAGACCCGCTGTTTCCGCTTCAGGCTTGCTTACTCAGCCAGGACAAGGACAGCCACTATCAGAGCCTAATAATATCCCATTATTAGGATATTCCCAAAGAGAATTTTATTTATAAAACACAAGAGTTTAGAGGCACCATGTAAAGGTTAGTCACCATGTAAAGTCAGGTATAGGGCCGGGGACATAGCTCAGTGGCACAAGCGCCTGCCTGGCAAGCACAAGGTCCTGAGTTTGATTCCTGTACCGAAACAACAAACAAACAAAATATCTCGGCATTGTATTTTGCTACCCTGTGAAAAGAAAAGGGGGGTACGAACACAGAGGAGTTGGGGTTGTCTGGGGGTCAGTGTTACACAGCCAGTGCATTTCCTACCTCACTAACCAGGACGCAGCTTACTACAAATCACCGAGTACCTTATAGCTCTCTGCTCCCTGAAGGAGGTCTCTCACCGACGCAGACAGCTGATCCTTTTCTGCCCGAACAGACTCGAGTTCTTCCTTTAGAGTCTGCGCCTATTTTAAAATACAGTAAAGTTCCCGCTTTTCAAAAACAGGAAATTCCTGGTTTTCCTAAAAAGTAAGATTCCCGAATCCTGCGCTTTTCCGTTGGCTTACCTCTTTTCTGCTAGAATCTAACTCTTTCCTTGCTTTCACAGCAACTAGTTTTATCTTACTTATTTTCTCCTCCTTTTCTTTGGATTCTTTTTCCAGATTTCCTGAAAAACAGAAAACAAAAGGATTATATATGAGGTCAGAAGAAAAAAAGGGACCCTACCTTCTTCTTTTAACCCCAGAAGCTAATTTTCCTTTTGGAATACAAAATCTGTAGCTTGAAATTACAATGAGCAACCACATTACTATTAGCCAGGCATAGTGGCACAGCCCTACGGAAGCACTCTGGGAGGCTGAGGCGGAAAGATGGCAAGTTGGAGCCCAGCCTGGGCAGCTTAGCTACTTAGTGAGACCTTGTTTCAAAGTAAAAATCAACAAGGGCTGGGGATACAGCTTAGCGGGAAGGACCTGGGTTCAACCTCCACCACACCTCCCGTAAACCAACCAACCACACATTAGTATCTTCTTTTCAAAACGAAAGTGTGGCAAACAGTGTTAAAAATTTTCATTTTTAAAATTCTTACAACAGGCCTACTTTATTTTCTAGAGACAGGGTCTTGCTATGTAGTCCAGACTAGTCTCGAACTGGTGGCCACCCTCCTGCCTGAGCCTCCTGTGCACTGGGTGGCAGGCCCACAGCACCACGCCCAGCTTACAACAGCCACTTTAAGAGCATGTCGCCAGTGTCTAGGAGTCGCAGAGCTTGTCAGGACTCCTCTACTGGCATGCTTCCCACGAACACCCGTGTCAGGGCGGCAGGTGGTGGTCTGTGAGCCGGGACCAAGCACAGAGGGTATCAGACGCAGCTAAATATTTACATACTCTCCTTCTCTTGGCGGATCTGGTTTTTACAACTAAACCTGTAATATGCTTGACCACCTCCTCCCACTCTGGTCTCCACTCTTAACCTCCTACTCGAGGGCAGCGGGCAGGACTTCCCTCAGCGTGCGCCTGCATCTCTGCATGCCTGACAGTCTGCGTGTGCGTCGGGCCTGGCCTAGCCCGCCTTTCATCTCGAGCCTCCTCCACTCTCCTGCACCAGAGCAGCACTCCCCCGACAGCGGAGAGGCAACAAGACAACTACAGGCAAGAACTCAAGGTCAGGAACAGACGGGAAGCATGGAGGCAGCTAACGAGGGCATGGAGGCAGCTAACGAGGGCATGGAAGCAGCTAACGAGGGCATGGAAGCAGCTAATGAGGGCACGGCTCTTGATTTGCCTGTTTTTTTTTTTTTTTTTCTTTTCTTTTCTGGTCCAGGGTCTCACTATGTAGCCCAGGCTGGCCTTGAACTCATGGTGATCCTCCTGCCTCAGCCTCCCAAGCAGTAGAATCACAGGTTTAATCATCCTGTTTACAAACAAACAACATATTGCCCCGCTCCTCTTTTAGAACAAATCCCTTCAGAGTCATCCTTATCTGCTCTGAAACTTGCCCTCCCCATGTTTCCAAGAACCCACTGCAAGCATGCTCTGGCTCTCGGCACCAGGATAACGGCCTCATACTGCCAGCCCAGGGCTGGCGGTGCCCGCCATGGTGACACCCTCACTGCCTCCACCCTAACTCCCGGGACACAGCTCACCCCAGGCCTCCCCACCGCAGGCCGCCCCACTTCCGTCTCCTTGCTGTCCCCCTCGTCTGAGGACGGAGAACCGTCTCTGGTTCCCGCCTTGCTTCTACGCGGGTTTGGTGATGCCACTCTCACTGCCTTTTGTTCTGTTTTGCTTTTTGAGACAGGGTCTTGCTATGTAGTTCAGCTGCCCTTGAATTCACTACGTAGCTCAGGCTGGCCTCACACTGGCAGTGATCCTCCTGCCTCAGCCTCCCGGGTGTGCAGCACCATTCCAGACTTTCTCATGGCTACTTAATGACGTTGCTGTAGTTCTTCCTCTTCACATTTACACAGCAGCCCACCTAACACCTCGATGTGAAATGCCATCCAAACCAATCTGTCGAGAACATCCCCCCAACCATTCCAGAGAGCTGGGTGCTAACTGCAATTTCACGTGCACCACACTCCTAAGTCCTCGTTTCTCCATTTTCAAATGGGAACGAGACAGATCCCATCATGTCACTGTGGACAGCAAGCGGGCAAGGGTCAGATCACGGTCACACCAGCGCACCCCCACTGGGGCGCCCTCCCCAGGACCCGTGCGGCACACTTCTTGGTGCTGCAGATGTGAAAACAGAGACCTGCTGTTCTTCCAGCCTCGGGCCTTCTTGTGTCACATTTTGCATTCTTTAAGACCCAAACAAAGACCCTACTCTGTCATACTTTTCCTAACTCAAAACAGGCAAGCCAGGTGTGGTGGCGCACACCTGTAATTCCAGCACTAGGGAGGCTGAGGCAGGACGACTGTTGCGAGTTCAAGGCCAGCCTGGGCTACATGGTAAGACCATCTCAAAAAACAAAAAAACCCTGGAACTCCGCCCTCTGGCTCCCCTTTGCAGTGAGTTGAGCATGCGACCTTCGTCACTTGCCTCCTCTGCCAGTGTCTAGGGCAGCCCGGCACTCAGATCACGCCTCTCAACGGGCGAAGTCCAAAATCATCACAGACCACCTAGAGATGGAGCCACAGCAGCGTGGTGTGCACGTTAAATGGCAGAAGGGGCACCGAAGGGGAGCAGAGGGTAGAGGGCAGTGGGGGTGAGGAAGATGCTGACTTCCTGCGTCTGCACCATCTGTCACATGGCCGCTTACCCTCCAATCTATTCTAGCACTAACCGCGTCTGTCTAATGAATGGTGACGACATATATAATACCATAGTTACCTATTTTCTCTTCCATTTCTTTCACTGAAGAAAGGTGATCATTTTTTACAGGTGATTTCTCTAAGGAATCCTAGATTTTACAGGAGAAATGAAAACAAAAACCAATTCATTTCATCTCCATGATGAACTGGTCATCATTTGAGACACAAGAAATGCAGTCTTTTCCTTTGGTTGACAAGACTGAGCAACACTAACCTTGTCATGTACATGGCACATGCTATAAAAAAGCAGTAGTTCCCAGGGCCAGATGAAAAGATCTTTAAAGAAAATCCTGATTGTACCCAAGGCAAAATACCACTAGAGCTCAGTTCTTTGCTCATATCTAGACCCAGACATTTAAACCCCTAATCATTTAAGCTCAAGATTTTAAAATGATCTACACCTCCCAAATGACCGACGTTAACAAGCACGGTATGTACCATGAAAATGTTTAATGCATTTTTCACGTATTTGCCACTTGAGCTTAAATGTTAAAAATTTACTTCTGGTTTCAAATTGTAAAAATGTTAATTTATATTTTTTCCAGAGTCCATCACCAGAATTAAGAATTTGAATCAATAAAAAGTAACAGTACCTTTAATGACAACAGCTCTGCTCTTACATCTTGCAACTCAGCTTCTTTCTGTTCCAGTAATGGCCTTAGGTCTTCCTGTTCTGGTATAGGTTTTTCATCATGGACTTCAGTTCTGCCGTGTAATACACGAGATACTTCCTCAACTTGAATTAAAAGATTGTGATTTTCAAGCCTCATTTTCTCACTAGCGTTCTTTGCTTCTAAAAGATCTAAATGCAAAGCCTCTTTTTCCGACAATACTCCTTTTAACTCCTGCCGTAAGAGAACTGTCTCCTGCTCAAAGTCTCTTAGTAAGGACTTCAGTTCTTCACATTGATCAGCCTTTTCTTGAAGGCACTTTGCTTCTTTTTCTAGTTCTAACACCCTTTCCACATACTGCAAAGCCAAGTTATGGCTTTCTTCCTTTACTTTTGCTAAGGACTCACCTACAGCTTGTAGGACAAGTCTGATGTCGTCGTCTTCTTCTGAAACACTGGAGCCCATTTGTTCAAGAAAACCATACAGCTGAGTTTTAACAAGTGACTTCTGAACTTGCTCATTTTCAAACAGTTTATTTAAGTTATCTCGCTCTTCAACTGTTAACTGCAGTTTCTTTTCTAACTCACTAAAGTGTTCGTTTAGGGGAAAATCTTCTTTTTGAGACAGAAGAGCTTCCACATCCCTACTCAACTGGTCCTTTTCAGAACACAGCCTACTGTTTTCCTCATCAAGAGACCTCACTTTGGATGACAATGCTTCTTGGTCTTTAGAAATAGCTTGCATTTGAACCGTAAGTTTTTCTAGTTTTTGGTCATTTTCATGCTTTTCTTTTAAAGTCTCGTCCAGTTTTCCTGTTAATTCATTTACCTGTCGTTCGAGCGCACTGCTGCGCTGGGCGGTCTGTGCTTCCTTCTCCCGAAGTTCTTTGGCCAAGCTTTCCTCTCTTTCACACTTTCTGTGCAGACCATCTATCTCTTCATGAGAACTTTTAATTTTACTTATGAAACCCTCTTTTTCCTCTGTAAGAGAACGTATCCTGGCTTCTAACTCTTGTAACATCATGTCTCTTTGACTGAGACCGAGTGAGTACACTTCATTCCTTTCTTGAAGGCTCTTTACGGTATTTTCAAGTTGAGATACTAATTCTTGTTTAGATAGTAACTTTTCATTTTCTCCCTGGAGATGATTCACAGTTTCAAGAAGAGCATCTTTCTCATTAAATGCAGTCCTAAGCTTCTGCTGAAGTTCATGAACATCAGATGCTTGCTGTTGCTTCATTGATTCAAACTCTTGACTTATTTTTCCAGCAGATTCTCCCAGTTCTGTCTGTAAAATTTCCATAATCTCACGCAAACTCTCATAATTTAATATTGCTTCTTGCTTTTCTTGTTGAAGGTTTTCACACTGTTCCTTAAGACCCTGTATTTCAAACAGTAGTGCTAATTTTTCTTTTTCTGAACCTGACAAAAATGTCTCATTTAGTTCTGATATTTCTTTTTGATGCTGTTCCTTGAGACTCTGCATTTCTTTTTTATGTTGTTCTACGGCACAACCAAACTGTTTATTTAAATCTTCTAGCTCATACTTTAATTTTTCTATTACACAGCCCTGCTCCTCTTTAGCTAGTAACAGTTCATTAATTTTAAATTCCAGGTCTTCTCGTTCATGAAAAAACTCATCCTTTATGTGCTGGGCATCCATTTCAAGTTTTAATTTAAGATTATTCATATAAGTTACCTCATCTTTTAAGATACTATATTGAGATTCTAGTTCTTTTAAGGAATCCTCTAAGTATTTGGTTTTTGCATTTACTACTTGTTCCATAAAAGTATCTTCCTGGAAGAGGACAGGACCCCCTGGGTGGTCTGCGTTTGCACCCGAGGTGGCTTTCCTTAGGTTTTCCAATTCACATTCGTATTTCTTGTGAATGGTCTGCTCACTGGCCTCACACTGTTTCACCAAGTCCTCCTTCAGCTGGTTTAACTTACCTATTTCTGCTTCATGTTCTTTAGCTGATGCTTCAATCTGGTGTGTCAGTTCTTTCACTTCTTCTTGCAAACGATTAACCTCTCTTTGGTACTGCTGGGAATTTGCCTCCATGACTGCTTGGAGGTGGGTCACTGCTTGCTTCTTTTCATCAGTGGTGGCTTCTAACTGCTTTTGCAGATAGGAAATTTGTTCCTCAAAGGCTGGCCTCAATTTTTGGATCTCTTCTTGCAGTTTTTTAACATCACTTTCAGCGCTACTCTGAAATTTAAGTTGTTCTGAAAGCTCTGCCTGTTTATTTATTGCTTCTTCTAGCTCCTTTTGTAAGCCAGCCTTATCTTCACTGTGTTTGGAATGTACTGTCATCAATTCATTTTTCAAATTTTCAATTTCCTTCACATAGTTTCTGCGTGACTGTTCAAAGTCCTTGTGTACATCTTCCATTTTAGTTACAGAGTCCTATTACAAAAATAAGCACAAATCACTTGAATGAGACAAAGGAACCCGCACTCAGGAAAGACATCAGCCACAGCTCACCAGAGAGCCGAGGAGATGAACAAGACCTGCGCAAGTGGTGCTGAGAGTCCAGGCATTAAGCATAGGCTCTGCCCAGCCACGTACACGTGCAGCACCACAGCTGTTAAAAGGAGTAACTGAGAATTAGAAAATTCTGATTTTTTTTTTTTTTTTTTTCGGTATTGGGAATCAAACTCACAACCTTGCGCTTGCCAGGCAGGCGCTGTGCTGCTGAGCTAAATCCCCAGCCCCTTATTTTTTTCTTTTAAAAGGTAATAAATCTGTGCAAGTCATAAAGCTTTAACTGACAACACCTGAACAGACCAGGAAAGATTAAGAAAAAGATCAGCCCACACCTAACAGGCAAGAAAGTAGAAATATGCTACTGAATGTCCTAGAGCTGAACAGATAAAGTTATTTAGAGTCACACGAACACCTGATGTGGTAGCGCGTGCCTGTAATTCCAGCACTCGGGAGGCTGAGGCTATGAGTTCAAGGCTAGCCTGGGCTATATAGTGAGTTCAAGGCCAGCCTGAACTGCATAATGAGACCTCATCTCAAAAAAAAGAAGTTACATGAAATCAACTTACTCTTTTCATTTTTATTAAAGAATGACAATGTGGCTTTTAGAAAGATTAAACAATAAACAATAGCTCTTTGTGTAAGTGAATAATTTGGTTTTTTTTTTTTTGGTCTTTTTGAGATAGGGTCTTGCTATGCAGCTCAGGTTGGCCTTGAGCTCACTTTGTAGACCCGGCTGGTCTTGAACTCGCAACGATCCTTCTGCCTCAGCCTCCTGAGTGCTGGGATTATAGGCGTGTGCCACCACGCCTGGCTAATTTCAGTTATTTTTAAATCTTCATTTTTTCTTTTATAATATGGTAAAACTGTATTAGATGCTTTCTGAGGTCTTAGCTTAAATTACAAGTACAAAAGAATATAATAAATGTTGCCTTACTTCAACTTCCTGCTTCATTTTAACATTTTCCTTTTTCAGAGAAAGACACTGCTGCTCAGTCTCCGCTTTCTCCAGAAGAATGGCGTCCAGGCGCTCAGTCAGTGCCTGTTTCAAAACAGCAAGATTTGCTTGCATGAGGTTAAAAATGGTGGCTTGACCACACACATAATTATCTCCTCACCATTTCTAAACCCTGCTGAGGAAAGAATAATTCAAAAAGATATGAACAGAACAAAGAGAAAAGGAGAAAAGACATGAGAATATGAGCAAGTGCAATACATTTTGGAAAGCTGAATTGAAAGAAGAATAAACTAAATCAGAACAAGAAAAGGCTATAGTGTAAGGGCCTGTATAGGCAGGAATGTAGAGAAACAGGCCAAGACTCTCCAGGAATAAAATGCTCAGCAATGGGAGATACCAGGGGCTGTGGACATAGCTCAGAAGTAAGTGCTTGCCAGTATGCATGGAGCTCTCAGGCTGAATCCAGCACTGAAAGAAAGAAGGTTAAAAAAAAAAAAAAGGAATCCAAGGTAACAAGTGCTTCAAGGAGGAATAATGTGTGGATCCAGAAATGGGGACTGGCTGACAATCTGAACAGGGAGAAGCCAGAAGAACAAGCAGGCTAAAGAGACCATCAGGAATAAGTATTTATCAGAAATACTGAAAGCTCAAGTAAGACAGATATACATTCCTGGACAAATGTTGCTTTACTGACTCAAGGAAAAAAAATATGGTAACCAAATGCGGTTAAAAATTGCCAAAAAAATAAAGAGGGACAGACAGTTGTACAGGTGAGTTCTATCAAATTTCCAGAGGATAAGCTTATGCCAATTTCGTGTGAATTTGTCCGGACAAAATAGAAGCAAGAATAATTTCTAAGATAGCCTACAAAATCAGAAACCAACAACCTAGCACTTTACAAAAAGGAAAAATAAAAGACCCATTTTACTACAAATCTAGATGCAAATATTGTAAATAAAACATTAATTCCCCCACTACCACTTCTAATTAAGACTGTACCAACTCAGGAGGCTAAGGCAGGAGGACTGCATGTGCAATACGGCGAGACACTGACTCAAAGAGGAGGTGTATCAAATACCCTCACTAGTGAAATAAAGCTTATGAAAGAGATGAGAAATAAAGATTAAAAAAGACTGACATTACTTAAAAGACTGATATTGTTTATCAATGATATGATTATACAAAAAAATCAGAAGCATCTATAGGTAATTAGAAAGTGAGTTTCATGAAGTCTCTAGATGTTAAGATTAATGCACAAAATTTGTTCTGTTTTATTTACTGCTAACAAACAAGAAAACCTAAAAAAGGACATCATTTATAATGGCATCAAAGAATATGAAGAGTGTAAGCATAGCTATGTACTTTGTCATTATCTCCTACAGCACAGCCTTTATGTAACTTTTCACGCTGCAATTCCACTCATTCACCTCTGAGAACCCTTTAAATCTTTAGAGATGCATCTGATCAGTCCACAGCACTGTACTCCACTGCACAAGCCTGGCACAAGGCCAATGCCCACCCACAGTCCTTGAAGGAACAGCATCTGGGCAGTAAACCCAGACTTCTACAGCCGTCCTGGTGATGTGCGATGACACGGAGGAAAAACCTTGTTCCAAACAACACGGCACCCTTTTAATGAACGTTAAAAGCTAAAATGGAAAAAACAGTATTTTTATTTATAGAAAATGAGGCTTGGCGTTTTTTAAGTTTATTCTTCTTTCAATTCAGCTTTCCAAAATGTATTATTGAGCTTTCTCATATCCTCATGTCTTTTTCTCCTTTTCTCTGTTCTGTTCATATCTTTTTGAATTATTCTTTCCTCAGAAAAAATGAGGCTTTCTGAAACAGGGTCTCCTTACACAATTCAGGATGGCCTTGAAACTCATGGCACTCCTGTCTAGGCCTCTGGAGCGCTGGGATTACAGATGTGTGCTATCACACCTGGCAAAGCAGTATCTTTAAGTGATGCTCACAGATGCAATAAAACCTTACACAAGGGGAGGAAGGCGGGATTCAGCGTAATGGTTACGCTGGGTGTGGAAACTAGTGGAGTAGGCGGACAATGGGCAGAGATGACACAGAAAATGTAGATCACTTTCAAAATCACAGCTGTTTATTTTCACAGATGATCACATTAAAAGTAAGTGAATGTGAAGGAAACAGGTAATGGGAGAAAACCAGAAGTAAGCTTTTAAGACAATACGAGTTTACTTCCTCATAAAGATAGAACATGTGGAATCTTAAGACGCATGAAAAAAAGAATATTCAAATGTCAAGAATGAGCTCTGTGATATTAAGTATTTAAACCCCAAAATAAAAACTTGAACATAGTGGTGGAAAAATGAAGCCACTGACATCTCTTAGACAAAGCAGATAACTGGAAGGGAGATTTGCTCTAGATGAGGGTCCCAAGAGGCTCCGCTCACCCTTCAGCCTCTACAGCACTGCCTCCTGGCCGCCACTAGGTAGATGCCGGGAGAACTAAGTGCTAACACCCAGATCTCCCAGGGCAACAGGATGAGGGCGCAGAAGTCCAGGGGGCCTGTGCCCTGAGGACACCAACGGGAGACAGAACCCACCCGAGGGGTGCCGACCTCTGATTTTCGTAGGTGAAATTCTGCTATAACACTGTTGCTTAAGAAAGTGAAAATAAAGCAGGTGGAGAGAGCTTTCGAGTTCTACACCAAACTACAGCTATAAATCAAACAGAGTAAACACATTTTAAAATCTAAAGCAACACGAAAACTGACCCCCCAAGCGTTCTTTCCTAGGAAAACTGCGGAAATGAGATGATCAACTCAGACAGCGAGCAACAAGGGACCCAGCCAGCGGGGCTACACAAGAAGTGCACGAGTGCACAGGGTCACTACCAAAGGCCACTTCCAGGAGAGCACCACTTGCCAAGCCAGGGCAGGGAGACAGAAGGCTCCAGAAGGTAGGAAAGCCATACAAATGGAGCCATGCCCTGTGACTGACACAGGAAACTGGAGAGCAAAAGCGTCTCTAAAGTTGCCAGGCATAAAAACTAGTGGTGCTGCTGGCCAGCCAGAGGTGGAGACTGGTCACGTGAGGCTGAGGATTTTCCCCAGGCAGCTCGAGATGTAACTGTCAGCTCAATATCCACAGTTGTGACCAGGGATATGGATCTATAGGTCTGTCTATAGGGTCTACAGGTACCAGTACTGCAAAGCACTGAAGTTCCCAGAGTGGCAGGTTTCCTGAGGGCGACAGGGCAGAACAGGAGAGAGACCAAGCAAGGACCACAGTTAGGGAGCATGTGGGCAGAAGATGAGATCGAAAACACCCTGCAGATAGAGCTCTGGAGTCGTTAACAGTGAAATACGAGGATAAAAATTCTCATCGAGGTGAGAGAGGAAGGCGTAAAGCCAGACAGAAAGCCAAGTAATCTCCAGCAGGCTGAGAGCCCTCAAAAAAACTCTAATCATCAGACATTTCCTCTAAGTCAAAAAATAAACAACATTCACAGCCACTTCATTACCTTAATAATATCATCACTTCCTCCATCAACAGGTTTTGATTTGAGTTCATCAATTTCTTTTTCCAATTCTAAGGAAAGATTTCAGTTCAGAAGTGAAAAATAGAAAATAGTACTAGCTAAACTGTTAAGTACATTCTAAAAAACCTCCAAAATCTATAAATTAGAATATATTTATGCAGCAGATACTTTGACAAATATTAATTTCAGCCACAGGATGGTATTACATTTTCTTTTCCTTTTTATTAAGGAACACTTCAAACAAAAAAGTAGAGAAAATAGTGATTACTGATGAATCTCTATGTGCCCATCACTTTGCTTCCACAATTATCACCTGGCCAATGTGGAATCGTACTAAGCTGTACTTTCTCCTTCTTCTCCTTTCTTAATCACCCTTCTAAGTTTTGTTTTCCTTTTTTTTCCTGAGATGGAGTCTTGCTATGTTGCCCAGGCTGGCCTTAACCGCCTATGCTCAAGTGATCCTCCTGCCTCAGGCCCCTGAAGTGACAATGTGTCCAGCAACCCTGATAACTTTGAAGTGAATCCCAGACTATTATTTTCAGTTGTAAATACTTCTTACCTATAATCTTAACTAACCTCTTATTAAACTTAAATGTTAATCTAGATATTTCATCATACCTAGCTCTGGAGCCTAGAACATCTTTCCAAATAAATTACTCTTAAATACAAGCTGAACGAACTTCCAAAACATGATTTGATCTTTTTTTCTGGCAGAAAGTCTTAGATTTTAGGCAGGGCAGTTAATATGTTTAAGGCACTAGAAATTATTAACAAAGGACAGGAATATCTTTTTCTTATTGGAATAATAAGGGAACTGAATAGAGAATCAGCTTCCTACCGCAGTGGCAATACTTCATTACTTTACTTGAGAATTTTTATTATGTCCTTGCGTTTAAAACTTTGTTCCTCTCACTTCAACTGACTCCCCTAGAAAACATCCTTAACTGAGAACAATCTACAACGCACATGAAGGAAAAAATGCTTTAACTTTAGGAAGTTGTTTTTTTAAAAATCATCTTTCCTAACTTTAACAACTCGGAGGGAGCTAGTTTAGACATGAGAAGTCATCGGTAAATGGTTAGAATGTTAAGATCCTAGTACAATGACTAAGATTCACTTGAAACCACAAGAAAATAAAAACAGGCCGTCACTACTTAAAGAACTACCACGTTTGGCCAAGATGAGTATTTCTGACCCAATACCTGTACACGTTGATTTAGCTTTCTGTAATAGCATCATCTGCTTCTTGGCGAACTTGATGAGATCTTCTTTGGGCAGGGTCTCCAGCTGCAAGATGTTACCAACTTGTTATAATTCATTCTTGTAAAATGCCACAAAAAGAAACAATGTCCATCTAAAAATCAAGACACTGTGCAAAACAAAACTTTATTCCAACCAAATACCACACCTTTGTTCCATATTTCTAAAACTTAGCAAGTCCAACTTCAACTCAATAGCTATTAGTGGTCAAAAATCAGCACAAAATCTTTAACAGATACTAATGGAAGAGACTGACATTTCCCAGGTTTAATTGGACAATTAGAGGTCGGAACTAGCACCAATTAAAAGCTGTAAAATTCATTTTATTCCAAGCTGAAAGTTGTCTCTGGCTCTGTGAAAACTTAAGCATAATTACAGCAATGAGATGAATCAGGTAACATTTAGGTTCTAGCTAAAAACTTAGGCTTTATCAATTTTGCAAATTACTTCACCTGTGTGGGCTGTTTTCTCACCTGTAAAATGAGAACAGCAGCGCCCACCTCAGGGTTACTAGGATCCTTAAGTGCAGGAACTGACTGGGCAAGCGCCTGAAACAGCGTTTAAACAACAAACCCGAGCAATAAGCCAGTACGGTCTGGAATCGCTGAGCAATAAACCTGAGCAGTACGCCGCGATCACTCGCGATCGTTCGGCGGCAAGCCCTGTGCGGGGCCATGAGAGCGGCCTGGTTCAGCTCTCCTTTCCGTCCTGCTCTTTCCGCCTCACCACACTTACACCTCCAGAAACGACCCTGCCTTACGAGGGTGCGAGACACTGCAGGCTGTGTTTACCGTCGGAAAACCGGCAGTGCCAACCAGGCGCGGGAAGTAAACAAAGCGCGTCCCTACCGGGAAATGTAGAAGGAA
>NW_004955470.1:11982394-12011790 GCF_000276665.1 Chinchilla lanigera | reverse complement strand
CCCCCCGTCCCGTCCGACGCCTCCCGCCCCCAGCCCGGGGCCCGGCCCCCTCAGGCGCGCGGCCCCAGCACCTTTACCTCCATCCCTGCGGCGCAGCCCCCAGCGCCCGGCAGCCGCCTCCGCCGCGCTTCAGTCCGACGTAGCCGCGAGTACGGGTCAGAGGTCGCTTTCTCCCGACGCCCCGCCCCGCGTCGCCATGGCTACAGCGGGCGGAGCTTCCGCTTCCGCCTTGCGTCCGGGAGGCGGTTCCGCCGCGCGGGCGGGACCCTGGTGGCTGCGGTCCGCCAGCGAAGCAGGTCGGGTGTGGGAGCGCGGGGGCGGGACTGCCAGGGGTCACTCCTGTGCCCTTCCGCTCCCTCCGCATCGCAGGACTTCTGCCCAAGCCCAGCATCTTTCTTTTCAAAGCAGATGAGCACAGAAGGGAGGAGGGGCCCGAGGTCAAGCGAGAGTGACTGCGTATCAGCTAACCAGGCGTTGTGTTACATTTTGCTTTGAGCTGAGTTAATAATGCTCACGACCCATCAAAAGCTCTTATTACTCTTACCGCTAGCACCGTTTGTTTCAAAGGTACAACATCCTTGATAGTCCAGATTAAAAACAAAAAACAAAAAACGGACAGAAATGTGAGAATTCCATGCAGAATTGTCTTGGAACAGCTTGTATTCTGTGACCTTGCTAAACTCTCCTGTTAGTTGTAGGAGGTTTTTTGATGATTTTTAAAAATGGAATCATGTCATCTGTGCAGAGGAACTCTTTTTCTGTCTTTTCAATAATACATCTTTTATTGCTTGCTTTCTCTCCTTACAGCTCAGACCAAGACTTCCAGTGCGTCGTTGACTAGGAATGCCTGCCTTATCTGATCCATGGGGGAAGTAGTCTTTTCACCATGGAATATGTTAGCTATGTTTTCTTCAGATTCTTTTATGAACCTTCTGCAGCTGCACCTAAAAAAAAAAGAACTTTGTAAATGTCACTATTGTCTTTATTATGAAAATTAAATGCAGATCTGGTGAAATAATAATATAACCTTCCCCTTCTGCACTTCTGGGAATGGGTCTATACCCGTGGTATCCCTCTTGGCTTACTAAGTACTCTGCTTTGTGACGTTGTCAGTATATGTAAACTTTTAGGTGTGGCCCAAAAGTTATAGTTTTGTTATTTAGGGCCTCTGTTCCATTGTGGTGACATGTCCAGGGAGATAGCTGCACTTTTTCATTTATCTCTGCCTACCCCAAACACATGTACACTCAGGTATATTCATCATCCGTCGGGGCTGGGGATTTAGCTCAGCGGCAAAAGCGCCTGCCTGGCAGGCGCAAGGTCGTGAGTTCGGTTCCTGGTACCGGAGAAAAACCAAAAACAAAAAACAAAACATCATCCGTCTGCAGTAACTGATAATTTGTGGTCAGTCTTGTTTCACTTTTCTTATCTATTGCCTAATTCTCTGTATTGTTTTGAAATAAGTACAGGACATCATATTTCACTTACTTGTATTCCTAAATATATCTCTAAAAGTCAGAGACACTTTGTAAAATGTAGAAAACACTTAGCACACAAATAAATGAATCTCTAATATCACCACATACCAAATAAGTCCTCAAATTTTCTAGATTTTTTTTTTATTAACATACTGTTGGGGTTTGGTTGCTTGGTTCATATTTTAAGCAGGGCCTATGCATTGCAACTGCATTCGTATTATCACTTAAGTCTCTCTTAATCCTCTGTCTTTATTTTTCCTTGCAGTTATTAAAGAAATTGAGTCCTTGGGTTTACTTCCCCATGGACTCATTTTCCCTTATTATTTCACTGTTTTCGATAAATCACTGAAGGTTTGATCGACTCTGGTTTGTGCTTCTCTGCACACGTGTGCGCACATGTGCATGTGAAGAACAGGTCACAGGTGATGGAATTCCATCAGGAGATGGCCAAAACCTGTCTTCTTGTGGTGTGAGCAGTACTGATGATTATTTTTGGGTCCATTAATTCAAGAGTTGCAAAATGGTGATGTCCTGAATCTATCATTCTTCACTGATTTATTATGGCAGCTGAGATACTTCCCTCAGGAGAAACTCTCCTTCATTAATAATTTTGTTCTCTGAGGATCAGTGTTTTTTCCTGTATTCACTGATTTTCAAAGCAGTGGATTTCAAAGCAATCCTCACGCACGGATTTTGGTGGTTAACTGACTGATTGTCAAGTCGAGTGGGGAACACGTGAGTTGAGTCCGCGTGGTTCTGGGCATGGAAGACCCACTTTAAGGAGAATGCTGTCGGTGCGGTGTAAAAGGAGAACAGGACGGAAGGGTTCTGGCTGGCCTTCCTCGGAGGAGGTTCCTTGCAACTGCTTTTCTTCAGAGGCGCTTCGGTGATTTTTTCTTCGAAAGGGCTTTGGCTGTTTTCTTCCTTCGGGGAGCTTCACGCAATCCTCGTCTTCCCCTTGGACGGCATCCGGCCTTCCAGTGCGGATCCCTCCGCCTTCCTGCTCAGATCCTTCAGCCTTTTGTCACGGACAGTTCCGCTTCCAGCACTAGCTCTTGGGTCTTTTTGGTGGAGATCCGTCAGCTTTCTGCTGCAGCCTCACATGGGACATTGCTGTGGGCTCCGAGCCCTGACGGGGTCTTTTGGGTCTCCAGGGCACAGACAGACGTTTTGCACTCTTCTACATCAGACTCTAGTAAGCGTTGACTAATGCGTGGATTTAAGAATGTGTGATGAATTTCAGTCCGTTGTCGCTCTACCCACGGTTCATTTTGCTCCACTCATGGCTCTGGGAGGGGGCCTCTCCAGGCTGCCTCTGGAGTTGACCATGTCCTCTGACAGACCTTGCATCAAGGTTGGAGGGAACCCTAGAGGCTGGCTGCAGCACCCTCTCCTCTTTCCCGTGCAGCTTATTTCTGCTTAGAGTTCAGGGAGACTTCCTGAGGCTCCAGCTGCGTACTCACAGCGGCCTCCTCCTGATGCTACTAGAGATGACCCTAGATATTTCCCCAACACTGCAGTCATGGTGGACCTGAGGATGTCCATATGCTCTTTTCTACTAACCTGACAATTCAAATATAGCAGCGAATCGCATTCATATAGGCTGAACTTATTCAGCACATTATCCCACTCTTTAACTCCTCCAATCCCTTAGTCCCTTCAGATTCTCTTCCTCATAATCGAGCTAAACAGGGTCATCTTGAACAAGTAAAAAGTAAAACATATTTGCTGTTTTTTTATTTCTCATTTTCGCTGTCCTGATTCACTTCTCCTGCGGTAAGAAGGAAAGATGAACACTTTGATTTTATGAGCTTTCTGTGCAGTGCACTAAGTGGAATACACAGAGAAGGTGGAATAATCCTATAATATGTAAATGTATATAAAATAACAGGCGTATATGAATGAGCATGTATAAATAAAGTATAAGTAAATTATACACATGAACCCCAAGTAGACACTACGGATCCTGGGACTCGAACTCAGGACCTCACACTTTCTAGGCAGGTGCTGAGCTAAATCCCTGGCTAGATACTACATTTCCGGCCCAAATTACTTCACTCTGCTGCCATGGCAAATGCTTCCTTTACTTAAGGGAAATGTGTGGTAATATTCCTATTTTGATAAATAACTTGAAGAACTCACTTGTAATAACAGAGCTGGTTACAAACAGAGACCATATGGGCCGGGGGTTTAGCTCAGTGGCACAAGCACCTGCCTGGGAAGCGCAAGGTCCTGAGTTCAATTCCTGGCACCAAAAAAACCAAAAAACAAATAGAGACCATAATGTTAAATTAAATAAATAAATGAGACACACAAGTTTAAATGAGTGGTTTCTCTTATATAAAAAACCCAAATTATAAATAAAGAGCAAATAAAAGGTAGGTAATAGGAAGTAGGGACTCTTTCTCCAATGCGAGGGGAGTGAGAGAAGAAGGGGAGAGAGGGCATGGGAGAAAAAAAGAACTGAAGTGGGGACAGGAAGTGGAGCTTTTGTAAATGGGAAGGGGATCAGGCATTGGGAGGAGCCGGGAAGGGTAGGAAGGGCACAGGGCTAAGAGAGTTAAGGTGTGTTGTGCAATGAGCCACTCCGCATGAACGTCGTCATCATGTGCTGCAAACATGTACTAGTAAGACCAGATTACGTAGAGTCTGTACTTCATCTATAAAAAATTTAAGGACAAACACAGCAAGAAACAGTGGCGTTCCAGGAGCGGGTCAGTAGCCCTGCACAGGAACCAAAGGGAGCCTTTCTTTGCTCTTGCTCCCCTGCCCAGGGCTCGGTGGTGCTGTCCAGCAGTCGCAGCGGCAGGTGGAGCAGCACCTCCAGAAGATGGGGTCCAGGGCCCGGGGCCCAGGAACCGCTTCATGCCGGAGCAGCCCACGGCCACCGTCCTTTCCGGTTGTCGCTGTACAGGACAGTTACTCTCTGAGGTGATGGAGCGGGCACAATGTCCTGGACTGTCGGCCAGCCTCTGCTACTGTTCCCCTTCAGGAAAAAACCTTGTTTTTTTTACTCGACTGGTTATAGTGATTGTTGAGTGTCCTAAGTACGTTTATTGTCTTTCATACTAAAGGATATTTGTGAATTGATTGTGAGCACTCTGAGGTGTTCTGAGACCCTTAAATCCATTGCAAAGACCTTATTTAGATTTTAGGAAACTGTCTCCTTTATGCTTCATATCCTCTGAATTGAAGATTAGTGCACATTTTGAAGACAGGTGTTACTCAGTGAGGCTGGTTGTGACCTGCTTGACAAATACATTCCTTTCAATTTAAAGTAACACAGGTGCATTGAAGACTGTCTGAGAAACACAGGACAGTCTCACAAAGAAAATAAGAACTACCTGACCGTGTTATGGATGCAGGACAGGAAACTGGGGCCGGGTATTTGGCCCACTGCACAGAGAGGACCCTGCTGGATGCTTAGAGGCTCTTTCTGGGGACAAGTGAGGCAGCCCCCCTGCACTCCACTGTCTCCAGACAAACCACACGGAATGCATTGGTTACTTAGGAAGGGCCCAGAGAGACTACTGACCTTTTTGTGTTGTTAGTACAGCAGTACATTTTACTCAGAAAACTCTGTCCTTGGGTCTTTAGAACTTTAGTTGGAAGTCTTAGCATAAGCATGGGAAAAGTACGTTACGCATTCTGTGGGTAAAATGTGGTTATTTAGGTATTTAGCTATTAGTTTAAATACAGGAATGCTTAAAAGTGAATGTAGTTCACGTGGTCTAACTTCTTGGCTCTTACTCTGCATAAGAAACTGAGGCCAGAGTTACTGCCAAAGGCCCTAAGATGGTGAGTGGTGGAGATTGTACCAAAAATGAAGACTCCTGACCCTGGATACAGTGCTTTCTCCCATGACACAAATGCAAGCAGCCTGGTCGTATACCCTAGAGTCAGATGAGCGTGCTGCAGCTGGCAGCATTACATTCTAATTGTTAAGTACATTTTTACAGTTTTGAACACAAATGTTCATGGTTCGTAGGTGTTTGTACTGATGAAGTCCAGCCTTCCCAGCTCCTGTGCCATCTGGCACGTGTCATCTCCCTGGGGCAGTGCTAGAGATTTGGGCTGAGAGCAAGAAGAAAGCAGACATGATTTCTCTTGCTCAAGGCACTATCATGTAGCCATCAAGGAGACCGGTGTGAGGTGCCAGTCACTGCAGCGTGCCAGGGCTCAGCAGAGGTCCTTCCCTTCCTAGAGCTTATCCAGATTACTTTTTTGCATAGCGTGGGAGCAAATAAGACACTTTTTTTTAGGTAAGGGTGTGTGTGTGGAGAGCCACAGTTTATAGCTTATTAATTAATTTATAGTTGACTGTTGTTGAATGATTCCAAGATGAATAAAATACAGCCTCTCGCCCCAGGGAATGAGGGGACCTAGGGTGCCTACTGGAATAATTTACAGGTCACTTCCTACATGGGCCTCTCATGGTTGCACCCACCTTGCAAGAAGTCTGCCCTTGTTCTGGACTATGTTTTAAAGAATACACAGAGAAGAGCTCCAGCAGAGAGGCAGCGTTTCTGCCTGAAGAAAGGGCAGGCACACCTCTACTGCAGATTAGGTACAGAGTACTCTCCTGGAGTGCAACCTGCTGCTGAGAACTTGTCTTCGAGCTGCCTGGATCGCAGGGAACGTGCTTGCTCTGGCTGCGGCGGCTGTTGTGAGAAGAGGTGCCCTGGGCCCTGGCCCGGCGAGGAGCCTGATGTCCTCTGCTAGCACCTGGAAGCTGTGGCCACTCCCGTGACTTGCAAGTGCGGCAGCACTTCAGCCCTCATTTCCTGGTGCGTTTCATATGCGCCATTCAAACCCTTCCTCCTCACCCTTGCTTGGTTACTGACGTGGCCACTGGCGTCCTGCCAACTTCAAATCCGTGCAGGGGCAACCTGGCAGCACTTGCCAGGTCCACGTGGCTGTGCCACTCGCTTCCTGTCCTAGGGCTGTCCATGTCCCTGCAGCAAAAACCGCCCAGTGTGCAGAGCAAGGGCGCGGGAAGTCAACACCCGTGGAACTGTCCGTGACCCATGCGGGAAGGTGTTGTGTGCAGGTGTTGAGCCAGCAGACTGGGAAGGAGCAGGGGTTTTATTCGCTAGGTAACTGATGGTCGTGGCAGGTCCTGTCGGAAGAGCCGGTGTGAGTAAACATCATGTCTTCTCCTAAGAAACAGAGGGGAGAAAGGACCCATGCAAGAATATCAGTAGTTGTATAGGCTATTTCATGCCTGCCATTCACGTTCAAGGGAGAGGCTAAGAAGGCAGTGGGGTGGTGAGTCTTAAGGTTCGGGATATCTAGAGACATCTGTATCCTTCCTGGCAAGGTTGGGCTACTCGTGTTTTGAGTCCAGGGAGTGAGAACAAGTTCTTCTGCATGGAGGAGGTTTGAGCCTTGAAGTGAGCAGATTTTGAAACAGTTGAGAAGGACAAGAGTTGGTAAATGAGGAGTGAGAGGGCTGCAGAGAGACAGCCAGTCTCTGACTGAAATTAGACAGAAAGTAGTCGTGGGCCCAGCAGCATATATTTTGTTTTTCAGTGCTGGGAATTGAACCCAGGGCCTTCAAACTGAACTGCTTCCCCAGCCTTTGGGATCTCTTTAAGTCTGTAAGTGGCCTAGGCTGTGCTTGAACTTGATTCTCCTGCCTCAGCCTCCCAGAGTGAAGGACTACAGGCATTCAGCACCACGCCCATGTCTGGGTAATTCTTAACAAATCTTACTGGCTCAAAGGTGGGAGGGAGTAGTGTATGATTTTGAGGCTCACAGGGTGGACACAGGAAATGGCAGAGGAATGAGACCTCGGGTAGTGATGAAGGTGCATCTGGGAGGGCGAGCTGCAGAACTCAGGTTAAGTAAAGAAACCAAATAGGTGGTGGGTGAAGCCAAAAAAGCAAAGAGAGGGTTTTGTCAGGCGTGGGAGTGATAAACGCCGGGGAAAGGACACTGCGCTCCCAGCAGAGAAAGTTCAGAGCATGGGAGGTGCCATGTGACAAAGGCTACCGGGGCTTTCTGGAGAATACTGTGTCTCGTTAGCGAGGGCACGTGGCGCTGGTGTCCTTGTTTTATCCAGAGCTGTGGCCGCTGTTGACCACGAGACCAAGGCCAAGGCCAAGAAAACCCTGGAAACTTTAGCTGTAGCCTCAAACTGTTCTTTCATTCCAGATATGCTATCTGGGAGGAGAATGATCCGTTTGTTTCAGCTACGTAAGTCAGAGGTCATTGCTGCTTCCTAGTCTGCAGGGCTGCCTTGGCGAAGTACCTGATGGCGGACGTCTGTTTTGTCACAGTACTGGAGCTGGGAGTCGGACATCAAGCAGCAGTGCTGGTTTCTCCCGAGGCCTCTCCTGGGCTCGTAGGTCTTTGCCTCCTCCTAGTGTCTGTGCTTAGGTACCCTCTGTACACCACGTCTGAGGCAGGAGACAAGGGCACGGCAAAGCGGCCTGGGGATCGGGCTGGACCTGTGAATCCTGGCGGGTCATTTACGATGGAGACTCAGGAATAAGCACAGAGCAGCTCCTGAGGCTGGCCCCCAGCACCGATCCAGGAAAGCTGTCTCCAGTTCTTCTGGTGTGGGAGCAAGCCAAGCCCGACCCCTGACACCACCCACCCGGCCTGAGATCTAGGGGGTTTTCAGTGGGATGGCTTAGAACTGATGTCCCAAGGAGGACAACAAATGCAACGGCCACCAAGCTCGTGGCCGCTGTGAGCTTTCGCCAGCCGTCCTCACTCTGGTGGGCGAACTTTCCCTGCCCTGACCGACCACCCTCATGTGTAGAGCACTTCTTTTCAGAGCACTTTTTCTTCTTGAACACTTCTTTTGTGCTGCTTTTTTTTTTCTTCTGCTCTAAAAAGACATTAAACTTTTACATGCATTACTTGTTTCAAATTCTTTGAACAGAGAGTAAGAGCCTGGGAAGGACTGCTGATCTCAGCAGCCCGGGGCTCCTTGTTGAAGGAGGACTGGTCGTGTTGGATTAGGGCCCACACCAATGACCTTGTTTTCAGATAAGAACGAGTCTCCAGACATGGTCCCGTTGTGAGGTCCCAGGTTTAGGACTTCAACACAGGAATTTTGGGTTAGGACTGACACAGTGGCAGGCGTTTAGTATTAATGACTTTCAGATGCTTTCGATTTGCTGTTAGCCACCATAACGAGGACTCTTATGACCCGATTGTATCTGTCACTTTTTTTCATTCATTCATTTACTCATGTACCCAACAAGCAATGTGACTGGTGTGATTATAGATGCTGGAGACAAATTCAAGGGGATCAAGAGGAGGTTGATCCCCACAAACCCCTGCCAGAGAGAGAACAGTGGGCCCTGTGTTGTTGCCCCACACAAGTTCTCCGTTAGTGCTTGGGAAGTCAGCAGCCTCCTGGTGTTCTGCAGCTCACTTCAAATCCTGCACCAACCCAGAAACAGGAAGCAGGGTCGCTGCGGTCAAAGGACCTTTCTCCTCCTCCTCCTCTTCTCCTTCTCCTTCTTTTATTTATTTATTTTTGTGTGCCAAGGACAGAGCCCAGGGGCTCACTCGTTCCAGGGAAGTGCTCTTCCACTAAGCTACACCCCCAGCCCCAAAGAATCCTCTTCAAAGAACCCAGTAAACATAAGGAAATCTAACAAAACAACCTTAGTGTTGGTGGGGAGAAATGCTGTTTCATGAGCATTTACTGTTTTCTAGATATTCTGCTATGAATTCTAAATGGATTATTTCATTTAATAGTATAAAAACCTTAGGTGGGTATTATTGTTAAGTTCCCTTCACAAAGGCGAAATTTAAATGCAGAGAGATTGTGTAGCTTGCCTAAAGTGACAAAGTTTGTTAACATAAGTGCTGGAATTAGAACCCAGTCTAACTCCAGAGCCTATATAGATATTCCCGTTTAATGACCTATCTGTTCAATGATTGTTCAGACTAATGACTGAGACCCAGCTCTCAGACTTAGGACCCATCTTTTCTTTTTTGTACAGTTCTCTGCATCTTTTTATAGAGCCTTATTTTTCTTACGGTATACCTTGTTTATACATACTGTAATGTTTGCTGATTGTATTGTACAGTACTGTGGTTTTATGTTCTGCTATATATTACTGCATGTAACAGCTGTGCAAATAAAAGCAAAGTCATCAAGTTAGAGTTTCCTTTGACCATTTCTTTGTTCTGAGTATTTGTAATATACATACTATAAGCGACCAATTCATTTAACGATGTAGTCGTAGTAGTGAAAGTTGGTCTTTATTTTTAATTTTTTAATTTTTTGTTTTTTTTCTGGTACTGGGAATCAAACTCATGACCTTGCACTTGCCAGGCAGGTGCTGTGCCGCTGAGCTAAATCCCCAGCCCCTGAAACTTGGTCTTTAAATGAGGAATGTCTGTGTTATCATCTTAAGCATTGAATATTGATTTTAACTGTTTTTATGGAAAATTTCAAACACACATAAAGTTTCACTACCCATGTAGCCAATCACCCAGCTTCAATAATTATTAGCTAATAGCTGTCCTGTTTTTTATCAGTTGTCCCACTCAACCAGGACATGCGCCCTCCATCCCAGTAGTAATTTAGGGCAAATTGGAGATATGATCATTTTACTCTTAAATACTTCAATATGTGTCAGATCCTATGTTCTTAATCACCATTCTTGCTCCTATTTTATAGATGAAGAAACAGGATCAGAGAACATAAAGGAAACCGCCCCAAGCCACACAGCAATAAAGCAGTTTGAGGCAGTGTTAGCTCAGTTGCCATCTGCCATGTGCCTGGGCTCCTGCTCCTTGATTTCTCCTCCCTGACTGATGTGGTCCAGGAAGGAGAAGGTCGCACGTAGGTGTTTCTGGGATCAGTCTTTTGGCTAGGATGGAGCACATTCATGTGAACTGGCTTAAGATAAAAGAAAAAACCATGAGTTTCAACCTAATTTATTTATTTTTTGTTTTGTTTTGGTTTTCTTTGGTCCTGGGAATCAAACTAAGGACCTTGTGCTTGCCAGGCAGGCACTTGTGCCACTGAGCTATATCCCCAGCCCGAGTTTCAACTTTAATAGCTTGGAACTTTCAATGTCCACAGTGTGGGGTCCAGATCTTTAGAATTCTACTGGCCGGTCTCACACATCTTGCCTCTGTTAGGGCACAAAGCTTGGTACCCTCATTCTTTTCTCTTTTTTATACTGGGAATCGAACTCATGACCTTGTGCTTGCTAGGCAAGCCCTTGTGCTGCTGAGCTGTATCCCTAGCCCTAGTACCCTCATTCTACACATGTAATTTTGGTGCATCCATGCTAGGTTTCTATATATTTTTAAAATTGTAGCTTCATTTCCAATTTTAGTGATTCCTGATAAGATCAAGAGCTCCCCCAGGTGGGTGCCACTCTGGCACACGAAGGCAAGGACGATGTGTGTCTGGTTTGATATTTCTTCAGACTTGTGATGACCTCCTCCCCACAAGTGCTTTAGAGGTAATAGATTTTCAGCAAAGATTTATCCATTAAATGCACTTTGTTTCTGACGAGAAGTTTTGGTAATTGCTGTGGCACCATTGTATCTGAAATCGTACCTGCGATATAAACATTATATACAATTTAAAAACTCATCAGGCTGAAAAGACATTTCCTAAGGACTTGGCTAATAGTTAATGGGGCAGAAGTGATACAAACCTTTTGGGCAGCAGTGGCGATGGCGATGGGAATTTAAAGGAGAGAGAGTAGCCTATAGTGCAGACGTGATCGAGTGCCCATCCTTGTCCAGATGCTGGGGTCTCTCGTCTATACAGTTGTTTGTGTACACCTAAACCCAGTGTTACAAAGTGTGCACGCATTGTGGCATGCAACTGTAGTGCAGGCCCAGTAGAGTGCAGCGGTGTACTCCTATAATCCCAGCTCTCTGAGGCACTGACGCAGGAGGATTGCAAGTTGGAGCCCAGCCCAGGCAGTTTAGCAAGGTCCTGTCTCAGAATAGGAAAGAGCCAGGGATGTAGCTCAGTTGTAAAGGGCTGCTGGGTTTGATCCCTAGTAGTGCAGAAAAAAGATAGACACACAGACAGACAGACAGACAGACAGACAACAGCAGTAGCAGTAGCATCAGGCTCCTGCCTCACCCCAGTCCACCTCTGTTCTCTTTTTATGTGCTTACATCAGCATAGATGGAACACAGTGTTCTACAGTGCAGTAGTGAATTCATTTCTGAGGCAATGATGATTTTAGTCTCCTGGCAAAGTTTCACTCCTGTAAGGTAACCCTAGGTGTATAGGATTGATACAAGACTAGTTTGTTCTAGTAAGTGACTCCTGGTTTGATCTGGATAAATTCAGGCTCTTCTGGTTCCAGAACACTTGTCCAAATACCCAAACCCTCTTTTCAATATTTTGGTCTAGGATTTTGTCCTACTCTAAGCTAAGATCTATGCTGGATGATTTTTTGTTCAGCTCTGTATATTTGGCTTTCAGAAGAACCTGCTATTCTGGTTTCTGTTGTCCTGCACAAGCCACCACGTTATTGCATACAGATTAAGATGAATTCATTTGCTGAATAATCCATAGCCAGATACATACTGATACATACCGATTGTACTGACCGCCCATTTATACACAGTACAGGCCTGTTTGACCAGAAGAAAGAAATCAGGTCAGGTCATTCTTGTCTGCTCCTGAAGATAAATTAGATAAAAAAAATACATATTGTTTTTTCCACTTGAACAGGACATACACAGAGGATTGGTTTGACTTCCTGTTAGTTCAGAGTAACTTAATGGTTTTCTCTCCTAAGTTTGAGTGACTAGTGGGATTTCTCTTACTAGGTGTTTATTCTTAAACTGAACTGGTTTGGTGAGATTGGTATTGCATTACTTACAAATCTTGCTGGGTTTATGAGTTTATAAAGGAATGTTTGGGTTGCTATCTAGATAGGACATACTTGTCTTATTTATATATATATATATTTGTACTTGGAATCAAACTGAGGACCTTGCAGTTGCCAGGTAGGCACTGTGCCACTGAGCTATATCCCCAGCCCAAAATACCTGTCTTATTGGTCTAGTTTTAGAGGTGACCTATTGGAAATGAGTCCCCGGACTCAATTTGTTGATTCAGATAGTAAAACACTCAGACATCAAGAAATCTTGACAAGGTTTTTTACTTTTGCAAGAGGGTGTAAGCTGGGGGTAGCAGGCAGCAGGACAAAAGAGAGTCACCTCCCTCATCCCTAATGCAGGAGAAATAGCTGACTTCTTTCCCACTGGCTGGTTTGGAGGTTCCCAGCTGATCCTGACTGGCTAACTCAGATGGTGCGAGAAGAATCTGAGGCACTGCTGAGGGGAAGGGAGTGCAGAGCAGAGGGATGTGGAGAACAGAAAATCCTTGTCCTGTGACGAGCTATCTTTGGTTTGTAGCTGTGTTCCCAGGATTGGAACTGAGTGGACACTTTATGTAACTTAGTGTGTTCAGGAAGGGCTGTCTAGGAAGGGCTAGAGTCCAAGATGGAGTCACTCATATTTGATAGAAAAGACAGAAATTACTATTTCTGACAACCCATGCTTTTTTTTTTTTTTTTGAGACAGGGTCTCACTATGCAGTTCAGGCTGGCCTTGAACTCACTTTGTAGCCCAGGCTGGCCTTGAACTCTCACTGATCCTCCTGCCTCAGTCTCCCTAGGGCTGGGATTACTGGTGTGAGCCACTATGCCTGGCACAACCTATTCTTTGGACAGGCAAAAAGGGAATTTCTCTTGGCCTAGTCTTTCTTAATTTTATCACATTATTCTCCGAGTTTGGCAGAAGAATTGCTGTAGTAGGTTCAAACTTTCTATGTGCGTGACATGTCTAGTCAATGCTTGAGGCCTTCCCAGGGGGCTAGAAATGGCCAGTAAATGAGAATTCTCTGTGCGCCCAGCCCGAGTCCTTTCCCCACCAGATCCTACACTTCCCACCGCCCAGGCAGGCCAACTCCTGGAGCTGGGCTTGAGATCCATTTCCTCAGAGGCAACACGGGCCAGAGGGAGAGGACCTGGATACCAGATTTGGGTTCTGTTGGGATGAATGAAGAGGCAATCGATGCTGGGTGTGGAACCAACAGCGTCCTCCTCAGTGGGAAGGAAGGGACCGGGGGGGGGGGCTTGGGGCTGTCAGGGGGTGAATGTGTGAGAATGAGGGGAGACTTCTGGCTTCAGCCTTATTTGATAAAATGAGAAACCAGACAAAGTAGATTTAGTGGTAGAACTTAATAGGTTCAGTTTTAGATGAGGAACCAAATGTGAGATGTCGGTGGGATATCCAAATAGTAGTTTGATGTTCCCAAGAGTAAGATTTATCCAGGTGTGGTGGCACATACCTACAATCCCAGCACTCTGGGAGGCTGAGGCAGGAGGAACACAAGTTTGAGCCCAGCCTGGGCAATTTGGTGACATACAGAGACCCTATGGCAAAATTTTAAAGAAAAGTCTGGTGATGTGTTCAGTATGAAGATCCTGGGTTTCATCCTTAATATAAAAAAAAGGTGTAGCCTGAAGATGCATATCTGTTATGGTTTGTGTCAGGATGTCCCCTCGAAGCCTTATGCAGTCATGGGGGCGGGCTTCTAGAGTTTATAATTGATCCATGGTCCAATGCTGGGATTATTGGTGTGAGTGCTGTACCAGCCCCAGGGCGGGTAGTTTGCATACAGTGTAAGGGAGGAAAAGAGGCTGCCTGTTGCTGCTCCTCCCCGTTTTTTGCTCCTGTTGCTTTTGCTTTTTTCTGCTGCCATCAACGGCTGCCCTCTGCCGCGTGCCACTCTGCCTTGAAGCCAGCCGAGTATGGACTGAAACCTCCACAAACTGAGCTAAATCAACCTTTCCTTCCTAAATTTTGGACGTCAGGTATTTTGTCTCAGCAGTGAGAGAAAAGTAACTAAGACAGTATCTTAAAGTTAGGAGCACAGAAATCGGATTGAAGACAGTGAGCGGATAACCAGGAAGTGAACAGAATGGAAAAACAAGCAACCCCGAAGGCGAGAATTTTAAAACACCTGAGGGAGAAGAAGGGCGCAGATGAGAAAGTGAGTCTGGAAGTTCTGACGGCGGAGAAGCTGAGGGGCAGAGCATTTCTGGGAAGCAGTGATGGTGATGCTGTCAGGGACTGCAGAGGGGCTGAGAGACGTGGACTCCAGGTATCTCCAAGGTCCCTAGTGGCTGGCAGTCACACTTGGGATGGGCCGCTTGGGACAGGGCTCCACTGCCCTGGAGGGAAAGGGGGAAAGGAGAGAGAGGAGCGCGTGTCACCTGCGGGTCAGCAGCCCCGGCCAGGCTCCGTAACCAGGAGAGACGTAGTGCTCAAATGCCAGGCGCCAGCTCCGCCTCCAGGCTCTGTGCATCTCATTGCTGCTCCTTTCCAAGTCCCATCAGCCTCAAAGTAACCAGAACGTTCGTCTTGCTCTCCACAGGCCAGAAATGAGGGATTTCCGTGAGACATAGAGGATGGGATTCGATCTTTGGCAGAACCAAAGATCCTAAAAAGAAGGGACTGTTGAAAAATCGAGTTTTCTTAAAAGAACCTTGAGAAAGCCCTCAAGACTAGAGTTTTTAGGAGCTTGGGAGGAGGCGGTGTGCAGGAGTCGTCAGAATGGTGGGGTCGCTAATTCAAAGACAGCCGGAGCTGGGTCAGGCCCAGGAGAGGCCAGGTGGGAGCTGATCCAGGCAGCCGTGGGACGGCCTCGAGTCCTGTAACCTGCATGTTTTGATCAAGTTTTGTTGCCAACCCCTGGCAGGTTGGCCATCTGGTCAAATCTAGGCCAGAGAATCAGGAATGATTTTCACATTTATAAAAGGTTTTTTTAAAAAAACCCAAACAAGCAATACATGATGGAAACTCAGTTACATAAACTGCAAGTTGAACACACTTTTAGTGACCAGTGATCGTCCTTTGGGGAATGGGACATCAGTACGGGCTCCAGAGCAGGGACAGTTAGGGGCCCTGAGGAGTGGAGACATTGCTTCTAGTGCACCACGGTGGGGCTCTGCGTTTAGCCGCTCGCTGGCTGTGAAGGACGCAGTGACTTCAGTAATGGGCTGCAGTGGATAACTGAGTCCTTGCTGCTTGCTGGTAGCATGAAGAAGAGCATGCAAACACCTACCGAGCAGTTATCTTAGGAAACCTGTGCACTGGGAAAACTCTCCCCCTTCCAGAAGTGACTGGGTGACTTTGGGCCCATGAAACGTTATGGGTACTCTGAGAAGCAAGAGCCTGACTAATAAGGGCTCTTTGAAATTAAAACAGAGTGAGGCCCTCTGTCCCTGGCCCCGCGCTCTCCTGCCCTTTGTTGGCCTCCATGGACAAAGCCTCAACCCCTTCCCATCCTTGATGTTCCCCCTGGGGTAGGGGACAGAGTGGAAAAACTTTACCTAAGTTTATAAGTAGGCTACATGTGTTGAAAAAAACTGGCTAATGTGAAATGGGGTGCAGCTAGATCTCCCAGAACTGGTGCAGATAATGTGGGGCATGTTGTGGAGAAGAGCCGGGCCACTTCTGACTCAGTGTGTGCTAAGGACGCCCCTGTTCCAGGAGGGGCTGTGGTTTAGGGAGCAGCCAGGCAAAGACATGACCAAATGACTGTCATTGGAAAGGAAAAGGTTTTCTATGAAGTATGGTATAAGAAGTTATAGTATAGAAGTATAAGAAGTTATAGAAGTTATAGTACAAGAAGTTAAAGTGTTAGTGAGTTGACATACAATTTTAAATGCGCCATGATCTGTTCTAGTGCAAAGCTTGAAGAAGTAGCTCATTTGAGCTTCTCACGGCCCTGTGGGGCAGGCAGCCCAGGGAGGACACTGAGGATCGGAAGGAGTTGAGGCTTTGACTGTGGAGGCCAGCAAAGCACAGGAGAGAGCACCTGGGCCAGGGGCAGAGGGCCTCACTCCTCATGGCACAGCTGGCACACAGACATGGGATTCACCCCCGCTGCACAGGAGAGGCTGTGTCACCACCAAGGGGTGTGGCCCAGGGAGCCCACATCTTGTGTGAGGGGGATAGCCCCCTGTCACTGCTCCAGAGGGGAGGTCATTGTTAGGACCCAGGGTGTGAGCAGAATTGCTCCTTATCCAGAGCAGACATGGCCTCTCCAAAGATGTTTCCTACGTAAATATCCTCGAGAAGATAATCGGGAGCAAAGATGCACAGAGATGAGAGCGACTCCTGCAGAATTGTCTCCATGGAGAGGCCAAGTGACTTATCCCAGGCCTCAGAACTGAGCAGTAGCAGAGCCAGGAGCTGGACGGTCTCTGGAGACCACACTCTGAACCTGGGCGGGCCAGCCATGGCCTCCTGGCCCAGTCTAGTGAACCAGAAATGGTTCTCACACTTATAAAGGGCTGTAAAAAATCCCAACATGTTATAGAGATTGTATAAGTCCCACAAAGATGAAAGTAGCTACATAAAAGTTTACCAACCTATACCAAAAGTTTAATCACCTACCTGTAGAATGTGGAGGGGGTGCGTGGGCTCTAAGGTCGTGGCAGTAGGACGAACGTGAGCTGAACAGCATTTGAAGGCAGGTGGAAAGTGCAGAGCAAGCAGCTTCTATAGCGAAGAAAAGTTTCCCTGAAGGGAGAACTTCTTGACTTTGTAGACCAGAGCCCTGCGGCGGCAGCTGCCACCCACTCTGTCGTGGACACGTGGCATCCTCAGCTCAGCATGGGTGGTGGTGACCCTTGCTGCTCCACGCTGAACTGGTGCGGGGACTGGGGACAGAGTCCTGCAAGAGCAGGTGGCCGAAGTGTGGCCAGTTAGCCACTGACACCCGCTCAGACAACAGACGCAGGAGTTCCCCGGCTGCCTTTCCCTTGCCCCAGCTGAGCGCTCTGGCACTGGCTCTGGAATGGACACTGAGCCCCACCGCTACCCAGGAGCCTCTGGCAATGGAGCTTCGTCCGCTCTCGCTGCTCACTTCGCTGTCCGTGCAGTGACCAGAGTGGTGCTTTTAAACTCAAGTGGATGATGGCCTTCCCCTCAGCACAGCTGAGACCAAATCCTAGCTCAGGTTCAGCCTCATTTCCTACCCTTTCCACCCTGTTCCCCCTGGTTTCTTCTGCTCATCTCTGCGAGAGGCTTTGTCTGACCTTGTTATCCTAGAACCTGCACCTCTGTTGCCCTGGGCCTTGCTCTGTTTTCTCCACGACACACTGTCCTTAAACATCGAGTTATTGGCTTATTCAGTGTCTCTCCCCAGCCCTCCCTGGAGTGGAGGCTTCTGCGGGGAGGGGTTCAGCCTCCTGTGGCCCTCTGCTCTCTCTCCGCTCTCTCTCCCGGAGGAGCGTCTGTGGCATAATGGGGTTGTTGAATACCTATTGCTGAATGAACACGTTAATTACGAGCCTCTCATGAAAACATAAGCCTTATCTCCTGTGAGTGAGTAAAATCTTAGCAGTTAGGTAGATAAGGTGACCCCACTGGTGAGAGAAGTTGGCAGGAACCGCCTGGCTTTTCTGGTTTATCACAAAGTGGATTCAGAGGAAGAGATGTGCAGATGTGCATGGCCTTTTTTTGTTTTTGTTTTTGTTTTTTTTTCAGGTACTGGAAATCGAACTCATGATCTCGCGCTTTCCAGGCAGGCTGTGCCTCTGAGCTAAATCCCCAGCCCTGTGCATGGTCTTGTATATGGAAAACCCCAGGATTCTGCCAAACTATGAGAACGAGCAAGGGAGTCAGCAGAGCTGCAGAGGGCGCTGTGCAAGGCTGCCCCGTCTGCCTCCCTTTCTGTCAACAGCAGACTGGGCTCTCCCAGAACCTTTGGTGAGACAGTGGCAAACTGAGGAAAGGGACCAGGGAGGAAGCTTTGGCGGGGAGACCCGGGGTTGCCCCAACTCACCAGGGAGAGGGTGGCTCATATGTCAGTGCTTGCGGCCCCCTGGTGGGACACGGGTACCCGAGATGCTGGCTTTGGAGCTGCTGTTTTCTGAGCTCCTTGTCCGGCTGTGGTGAGGAAGGGCAGCATCTTGCTCCTGCAGCAGGATGGCCATCGCTGTGGGCAGGGACAGGCCATCGGCACCCAGCTGGCTGAGTTGCACCTTGGAAGAGGTGTACAGCGACTCTCTCCCTCCTCTTGGCCTCTCCCTGCCCCAGCTGAGAACATGGACAACCTGGGTGCTGTTAGAGCCCTCAGCCTGACCTTTGTGGGCCTCAGGGCAAGGCCTGGAGGAAGAGAGAGGAGTGAGCAGTTACCTCTTGCTCAGAGTGGGGCCCAAGGAGTGGGAGTCCAGGGAGCAGGGAGTGAGGAGAACCTGAGACTGGAGTGACACAGGACGATGGGGTCCCTGCCCGTGAGCCTGTGGTCCCTTCCCAGCAGTCACTGACGCAAGGTAAAGACCGGAAGCTGCCTCTGCCAGAGAAGCTGTGGCTCCAGGACTGTGCGCTGCCTGAGCAGACACTACACACCCCACACGCCTGTGCCTCCACATCTGGGTACCTGGACGTGGACCTGGCCATGTGATTCTCTGGTGGGAGATGATGCTGAGGAAACAAGCTCCATCACCACTCGTCCAGCCCAGGTGGCTGTCACGGGTGCTGGCCAGGCCAAGGAAACCATCCCCTTATGGCAAGGTCCTCTTGGAACCGAGAAGGGCTTGGCCTATGGGGGATTTCCAGGGGGGAGCACTGGAGAGCCCAGTGTCCCAGGAATTCGGTGAGGACAGGCCAGTCTACACCAGCATCTTAAGACAGGATGAAGCTGATTTCACGGCCAGAAGGAGAAACAAACTGACAGAGCGTCCTGAGGCTGGCTCAGCCTTTTGCCCTCCGCAGTGTCAGGATGTTTATGACATGGGTGAGGCTGGGCCTGATGGGGAGACCGACCTGGGGGCTGGGAAAGTGGGGACAGCTTTCTCAAGGCCTAACAAGAAAGCGGGACAAGTAAACAAGAGCAAACAAACGAATGAACCAGGCACAGAGCCAGGAGACCGGTGAAGAGTTAGAGTGAGCTGGATGTTCATGACCTGCCCGTGGTGCTGTCCATAGCCCCGAAGGCCAGTGACAAAGCTAGGTAACACTTGGAGAAGGACGGTGAGCTCAGGTGGGGGCCCTTGGTGTCACTGCCATGAAGCTAACCCACTGCTATGTCGCCCCGACTTCGTGCACACCGCTCTGCGCGGGGCCAAGGCCACCACCAGCACTGCTTTGCTTGGGAGTCCCTGCAGGTGTCACTGGCCTCACGCTGACTGGTGAGGGTGATCCGAAGTCACAGGACACAGGGGAGTGGCTGTGCACACACCTATGCAGGGGGACGGGCTGCCAGCGCCACGGAGACCTCCGCCCCTTGGGTTGGTGAGGTCTGAGGGCTCCTGCATCTGATGGCCTCTCCTTCCTGTGGCATGCTCTGTGCTGATGGAGAGGCAGCCGCAGGGACGGTGACCCTGATGGGGCACTTTTGAGGAAGCAGGGACCTTGACAGCCAGTGTTGGCTCTGGGCCTCTTCGCCTGGCCAGCGGGTGCAGTGAGATGTTGGCGGCACCCAGGTGGCCAAGTGGGGCTCTCTGTGACAGCACGGTTGCTCCTGTGGGAGCAGCAGGTCCCAGAATGCATGGCCACCTGTGGCAGGGGCCTGACCCAGACCTCACCTCAGTGCAGCTGCCTGCCAGTCAGGGAGGGAGATGGCTCGATGCTGGGCACAGAGCCCACGTCTCCTGAGTGGTGCTGGTACTCAGCCTGGTCACCTGTGAAACCATCTCCCACTTCAGGCCTGCAAGCTCCCCAGGACAGGAGGGGAGCCCCAACCTGACAATGCTGCTGTGTGGATAGGTCCAGCAGGGTGGAGTCTCTGGACCACTGCTGCTGCTGCTGCTAATATTATGCGGCTTGGGACCGGAGGACAACAGGCAGCTCGGGCAGTACATCTGGGACTGGCTGCTGGTTGTCTGTTCTGACCCTGCCGTGTGCCAGGTCTCACCGCCTCTGCCAACCAGAGAGTGATACTGTGGCCACTGCCAAGGCCTGGAGAAGCTGAGAGCCATGTGCTGGTACCTGTGCTGGACTGAGAGTGACCAGGAGCCCATCTCACAGGACACGTGGCCCAGGAATTGTGCAAATACATGGTGACACATTCATCTGCCACGGAACCTGGGGCAGCAGGGTGAGTGCCAAGGGAGAGCCCACGAGAGGGCTAATCACAGCAGCAGGCGTGGTCCACAGGAGAGCCTGCTGTGGCTGCCGGGCTGAAGTCCCTGGAAGAGGTGGACGAAACTAGTCACCCACGCGGCTGGCATGGCTGAGTGTCTGGGGCTCCAGCCCAGAGGTGTCTCACCCCAGCTGCTCATCCTGACCTGTGCTGCTGTCTGGACACGTGGACAGGGAATGGCACCGTCCCCACAGCACAGCAGTGACCCCTGAGCAGAGGATATTTCTGCGGGACCCAGGGTCTCCCCGGCTGCTCCTCCAATGGGGCAGCTGCTTTCTGCTGTATGTGGGGAGCTTCAGCCCCTAAGCTTGGACTCCCTTGATCCTGCTGGACTCTGGGCCCGGTCACGGCTTGTGCCCTGTGGGCAGCTGTTGGCCCCTGGATCTGGTGTGCCATTTCACCACTAGTTCCAGGATCACCCACGGACCTGGCCTGTCTGCAGCACGTGTCGTGGGCTCCAGAACACTGGCCCCCAACCACTGCCATGCTGTCTGACAGAAATGCTGTCACATGACTGTCATGCTGGACGTGCAGATTTACCTGGACAAACTCCTACCAAACATCTGCTTTTGCATCTGTGGTTTTAGGGTTCTGCTGGTCTGTGGTCTCTGCTGGCAAAGGCTGCCCTGCACACTGATGTGTTCTTGCAGTGGGCTCATCTCTATGCTCCTGCCCCAGATGTTGCAGTTTCTGTGGGACACCGTGGGCATCTCCTCTCAGAACAAGACTGGAAGGCTCTCAGTGATGTAAGTGAGGGGCTCCACAGGGTCAGGCACCTTGAGCACCAGGGACAGAACCAACTTCAGTACCACCCAGTGACCCACACAACAAGTACCTGAGGAACTCCGGCCGTGGCACTGCCTTCACCAACAGCGCCACACAACTGGCTGCATGGAGTTATGCAAAACCTCAGGGGCAAAGACTGAACGCCGGAACAATGGGAGACCTTGAGAAATGTGGGGTGGATTGTGAATGAGTCCTAGATGTGGGCGCCTGGTGCTTAGGCAGCTTTGTGTCAGGGACAGGCTGTGCCCATTTCTCTAGACCTCTAGGCTGATGCCAAGTGGTCCTTGTGGCAGCACCCACTGCAGGGAGATGGTGACTGGTTTGCCACAGACCAGACGCAGTTGCCTGGCATCTACTGGCCTGAACCAAGCGGAATCCAGTGGTTGCGTGAACAAACCTGTGGCCCTGATGTCTTTGTCTCTTTCTTGTCAGCGGAACGTGTTACCTGACACCCACAGTTAAAAGGGGAGAGGGTTATTTCGGCTCAGTTTTAGTCCATGCTGGCTCCAAGGCACAGTGGTGTGGCACAAGGGCCTGGGGGAGGAGAGCTGCTCACGTTGTTCTGGGCAGAAGGGCAGGGTGGGGGAAGAGATGCCCTCACGGGTCAGGCCCCCAGTGGCCGCTCTTCCTGGCAGACACCACCTCCTCACAGCACGTTGGCTCTGGATTCTTCAGTGGACTCCACCAGTGAGTATATAAGACTCCATGATCCAATCACCCTCTGCACATGAGAATTTGGGGGCATTTTAGATCTGAACCGTGGCACCTGCTTACCCCCAGGATAGCTGACTGGCATGTGTTGAGGTTTACATGGCACAAGAGAGGGTCCTCACCACTCCTGCATCTAGTTCAGCTAACTTACCCTGCCCCATTCAGAAAGGCGGATCTGCTCTGCCCCCAACTGGTATGACTACTCAACCCTGATGTTTGTCCTGTTAGCTGGGCTTGCAGTATATCTTTGTCCCATGCACAATATCTTTGTCCTATTGGATATTACAGCACATTTTGAAGCTCCGACTATGTTCACCCAGCAGGCACTTAGTGACAAATGACCTTGTGCTATTCTCTCATAACTGCATTTCAGTGATGTTATAACCGTGCTGCTGTCAAAATGGAATTTTGCATCTGTATCCAACACGACGGTCTAATACAGCCACTCTTGTGTCTTACATGAAAACCCCATTAATCACTCAGCCCCATCCAATCCTACCCCTTGTGTAGGGGAGAAGTGAGGTCACTGATTTGGTTTCTGGGGCCCCTAGTGGGAAACATTCACTGTTATGGTCACTTGAGTAACACGCCTGTCTTTTGATTGCTGTGCCTGTACTGTGGCTGTGGACCCTGTTTATAAGCTGTAGCGAGGGCCTCACAGCACCCCAGCTCCACAGTGCTGAAGCCCTTCTCTGGCTCAGGGTGCATCACGGAAGCAGGGCTGGGTGGGAGGATGTATGACGATAACAGCCAGTTACAAGGGGTGGAGCACTGTATGTGCTCAGCTTGACATGAGTTGTGACCTGTGATTGCTCCAGGGTGACCCTCCTTCATTTTCGCTGCAGTGTCCCAGCCAATGTAAGAGGCAAATCACGAAAGAGGCATGTGGAGCTCAGGCGTGTGCTTGACCCTTTCATATTAGCTTGACATAAACCAGGTATGCCCTGTCAGGAGGAAGTCACTGTCTGAATCCACGAGTAGACACCTCTTTCTGACCCATCTTGTGGATCCAGCTGGTCTTTCTGCTGCCCAGAACCACACTTCCTCCAGCCAGCCCCCACACGTTTTACTCTGCACAGTCCTGCATGTGTCTTCCTCATTCTTCTCTCACAGCATCTTGCGGGGACCACATGCACTAGGGCTGGGTTGCTCCTGAGCAAATCCTAAACCTCCAAGTTGGTGTGTTTTGTTCCCAGTTGGTGAGGGAAAGGGAAGATACTGAGTTTACATCAAATGGCAGAGGTTCTCTGCTTGACCAGACTTTAGTTAGGATCCTCAACCTTCTCCTGAGCCCATCTGTGTGCTTTCTTATAAAATCAGCTATTGCAAGAATCCCACTAAGAACCTGCCCACTGGTATCTGGTCAGGCTCCATATCCTCCACCATCTCCAGGTGGCGCTCGGCCACCCCAGCCTGTCCTCAGGGAGTCTCCTGCTTGTTAGATTGGTTTGTGGAGTCCTCTTTCCTGTTCTTTTTCCTCTCAGTAATTTCCCACCCCCTGGCTCCACCCCACTCCTTACTCCAGCCCTTACCCATGCTTGTACCCCAGCTCCTCCTTCCCACACAAGACCCTGTTGCCATGGTCCCCACACCTACTGAGATGTTCTCAGCTTTATCGAGTATGACTGAATAACATCCTTTAACAAAACCAGCCAGGGTTTGTACTCAAGGTGCTGCTATATTGCAGACCAGGAATCTAAGGGTAAACCTGTCAGAAGAATGGGGATTTTTAAAAATCCATCTAGTGCCAAGTCATATTTGACTGAGTTTATTAGGTGGTCTTGTTTCTTACTGTGGAAAGAATTGTAGAGAAACCGGCGTTTGACACGGTCCTTCAGAAGGAAGCTGTGATGCACTGGTAGCAATCTCGGAGCAGTGGCACCGGGCTCACGTGTGTGTGCCACACACTCTCAGAGCTTCTTCCAGCTGAGGCTGAGGCCTGAGCTGGGGCTCCTTCTCGGCCTGTTCAGAGCTCTGGGCGGAAGCGGATGGAGATGCCTTCCATCTTTTCCCTGTAGATTTTCTCAAACCTCTCATTCTGGGCCACTGTGAAGTGGTTTTTCCAGTCCCCCACAGTTCCTAGAGGATGGAAACACAGGCAGGACTGTCACCCTCTGACTGACAGCAGGTGGCCTGACTTGTGCTGTGAGTGCCGTCCAGGGCCTCGCCTACCCACAGCCAGTCACCAGGTCCCCTTTAGGGGGATGGCCACAAACCCACCTTGCTGGAACCCCAGGCCTCGTGCCGGAGGGAGGTATGTGCTGGCACACAGGTGCATGACACAGCCATGCCTGTGTTTCAGGGAGCAAGCGTGCACCATGGGCTGGACGTCTTCTCGTCTGAGGGAGCCCAGGCACAGACTACAGGCGCCCAGAGGAGGTGGAAGGGTGGGAAGGGGCGTAAGAAGAGTGAGATGTGCCGTCTATGCGCACTCAAACCGGACGAGGAAAGAAATTACTGTGCACTGCAAACACCGGCTAACACAAATTTTAGGGAAATAAGCGAAAGAAAGGTGGGGCTGTGGGGGCCGGAAGATGGGGTGCAAGCCAGGCCGCCAGCAGGAGCGCTCTGATTTGCTGTAGGAGCGCTGGCACGGCCGGAGATTAGAACGTGGGAGGAGCAAGCTAAGCCTGCAGGGAGTCAGAGGGGGCTGGGAGGGGTCCCTCGGCCAGCCATGCACGCATCCCGGCCTGCAGTGCAAGTAAGAAAGGTTGTGCATCTACCCGGCAGGGGGGAGGGACTTCTAGGCTGTTGGTGGCTGCTGCTTCTTAAATAAAAATGACAAAGTCAAGGAGCGGGGCCAATTGGAATTCTTTTCAGAATTGGAACTCAGCTCTATTAGGAGCAGAAACTGCAGTTGGAAATTGTGATGTGTGGCAGGCATGTGCAGCATCAAGGCCCAGTCAGGAGCAGACACTTGAGGCAGCAGCGCTCTGGCGCAGGCACCTGGCACGCACAAGACCCCACCCCTGCAGCCAGCGTCCCCAGACCCGCTGATTGACAGAGGCCCCACAAACCTTTTCTCATGAAGGAGGAAATGGACTGGTCCATGATAGATTTGGGGACCGTGGAACGATTTGTCATAGGATTCTCTTTCATTTTCTCGAAGGACGTCTCCCGGACAATTTTATCCAGCACTGCTTCTTCCAAGTTCTTTCCCATGAACTGCATCACCTTGCAGATTTCCTGCTTCGGGTCCTAGGGTGAGGGTGGTGTGGGATTGGAATGGAAGAGTTTCAGAAAGGTGCCATTCAGCCCCTCCTGTCCCCCAGAAGTAGGCCCCGAAACAGATCTGAAGCCTGTGCTCACCCTCTTTATGTCCTCGTAGAAGAGGAAGAGCACCTGGTGTCTGTCCCTTACATCCCACCATCCTCTCACGTGGTCAAACCAGGAGCCCCAGGCCACTGCAAGACACAGAGAAGAGGCCACATTGGACGGCACAAAACCTCAGAGTCAGGAGGGTGTGGGTGAGAAGGATGACTGCAGTGTCAGGTATGCTCTGGGGTCCTGATCTGCTGCTTTTTAGGGTCTTGTCCATTGGGACAGCCTTGGTTCCCTTCCTTGCTCACCACCAAAGTGGCTTTATGTTGGTTTTGTGCCAACCCAGGAACCCTGCTGAGGGGGTAAGAGAGCTCTGTACCCAGTGGCCCAGGGTGGAGTCTTTTGGGTTGGCTGGGAAGTGTTTGTGGAAGGCTTTGGGTCACTGTGGAAGCTACCAGCTGCCTCCCTGGTTCCAGCCAGTGGTGGCCCTGACTGCGGGGGCCCTTGACATCTAGGGGATGAGATGTCACATGTGGCTTTCTGGACTCAGCCTCCTGCGGTGGGAACGCAGGTTGTGGAGTGCTTTCTTGTACCTTTTCCATTGATGAAGGCTTCAAAGTATTCTTCCCAGGTGCCGGGGTCAGGGAGTACTTTGTTCATCCTCTGGAAATGGTAATAGGAAACCATGCAGTCCTTGGCATTCCGAGCTACGTAAAGGAACTTGGGGTGAGAAGAAAGTGACTGAGAAATGTGACAGGTGGAATCCCACAGGGCTCCGAGGCTGTCCTGGGCCGGCAGGGACACGTGGCCTTGTGACCTCCTCCTGCTGGCTGCCTGCCCTTCTGCCAGCTCTGTGGTTTCCATCCCAGTTCTATTACTTCATGATCAGGCAGCCTGGCTCCTGATCGCCCTCTGTGCAGAAGCAAACCTTCCCGTAGGCGTGGCGACCTGTCGTCCATTAGGAACAGCTGTCTGGGTGTGAGTGAGCCCTCCAACACCGGCTCTGGGTTTCCTAGAGAAGCTGGAGGCTTTATGGCTAGGAGTTTGGGCCACGCTTGCTGGGCTCCTTGGCTGACCATGCACAGGCCTGGCCCTGGCCTCTGAGCAGCCCATGCCTCTGTGTGAGCGGCAGGGCTGAACATTGGCAGTGGGAGGGGTCAAGAGAGTCCCAGAGTAAAACCGGGGGCCCAGCGCCGGGGCCGCGCCCAGTGCTGGCTCCTCTCGCTCCTGCCTCTCCTGTCCACTCCATGAGCCTCCACCACCTGCAGCCGCCACCTGCCTTCCGCTTCCCTGGCTGCTCCAAGGAGTGGTCACTCTCCGAGGAGTGGTCAGCCCATGTCCTCTCCCCTGAGTGCACCCGTCTGCTCCAGGCCCACACCCTCCTGCCTGCAAGTTGCTCTCCTACCTTGCAGTGCTTTTCCCAGAAAGAAGGCGGCAGCAGCGCTGTGGACAGGTGCGTCCTCAGTGTCCGTGGGGAGGGCATGGCGTTGGCTTTGTCCACACCTATGAGACAATTCCAATTGGCATCTGCCATGCTCTGTGGGCCTGGGTTTCAGGCTGGGTCCAGAGAGTCCCACCACCTGCCTGTCTGCTCGCCTGACTTGGGGTCTCACCGTGGATGGTGGATGGCATTCTCACTTTGGTGGAATCATGAGGGACGGAGCCCCAGGTTAACTTACTGTCAGCTTCAGGGTGCAGGGTGGACCACAGATGGCCCAGCAGCAGCTGGGCAGGGGCAGCGCCAACCTAGAGCCCAGACTCTCTGCACCCTGGCTGCCCAAGCGGAGCCATGCGCTGGGCCCTGTGTGATCCTCCTCCCACTCCCAGAAACTCAGAGTCACGATTTCGACTCTCCTTTAAAACCCTCAGTGGACACGTGCTCTTTGCAGTCATGGTGCTAAACGACACAAGGCCCCGGAGAAACAGCCCTGCACTGTGCCCTAGGAATCATTAGTGTCTGGGAGGTGGTGCTGCGAGCTGTGCTGGTGTGGACAGAGCTGGGACTGCACCCGGGGTCTGCAGGGAGGCATCGGTGCCCTTGGACTTGGACCCTGACTCATGGTAGAAGACCGTGAAGATCAGTAAGTCTGGCCATATGGAGGAGGGAGTTTCGAAAGCCTGGAAATAGGAACCACTGTTAACATAGCATTTAATTTTCAGTGTGCAGCAGGGAGCTCTTCTTGGAAGCAGCCTCCCCACCACCTCCCACCTTGCTGGTGTAGGGTGAGGTCTCAGCGGTGACCACCTCTCCTCCAATGTAACCCAGGGACCCCCGATCCCCACAGAGGGCCAGGCCCTCTTCTGCCCGTGCTGTGTGGTTGGCGGTCCTCTCAGCCCTGAGGAACAGGGCCTGTCTGCCACACCCAGGACAGAGCGGGAGAGGAGTCCCTGCAGCTACCGCCCCTGGAAGCGCACAGCCAGGCCTTTGAAAGCCGACCCAGGGACTCTGCTGCTGGAAGCAGCCATGGGCCCGGGTGTGCACGGCTCAGAACCGCCCAGGGGGTGTGCGCGGGGCAGGTGTCACCTTGAACGCCTCGACTTCGCTTCATGTGCTGGGAACCCCCAGGAGTAATTCTAATAGTAAGTCACTTGCTACACTGTGGATGGAATCCAGGGCTTCGTGCACACAGCACGGCCCTACCTCTCAGTTACAGCCAAGGCATCGGTGCCTTCACGCTGCTGTGTAGCCATCAGCACCTCCGGTCTCTGAACTTTGCCATCCGGTGCCCACCAGACCCGACTCCCAGTCCTCCTCCTCCTCCTCGTCAGGCAGCCACTGTTCATGGTCTCTCCCTGGGCGCTTGGCCATGCAAGGTCCTGCATGCGGACTCACGGTGTCCCTGTCATGCAGCACGGCATCTGCGGCAGCTCGGTGTCTGCAGCACCCAGGGGCTGCAGCCTGGCTTGGAGTCTGCCCGGGAGCTGCCGCCGCCGCCACTGTGCATGGACTCCGCTTCCCTTCCCTCTCCCAGGGGCTGGTGTGATTGCGGGGAGCATAGGTGCGCAGATGCCTGCTTGAGTGCCGGTGTCCATTCTCTTAGCTACAGAGGTGGGACTGCTGGACCATATGCATGAGCCAGAGCACTCTGATGCTAGGGAAGAAAGCTGCAAACCACTCTGAAAGGGCGTCAGCGCCCGTATGCCCCAGGAGGCTGCACACTGTCCCTCCTCTATCTCTGTCTGCAGCTCTGGCCACACTCCTGCTCAGACTCGGCCCCTTGTCCACACAAGTGCTGCCCTTGGGCCACCGGCATGGTGAGCGTGTGTCCTCCTTGTGCAGCCCTGGCCCCGGGCGTCCCGGTACTGTGTTCCTGAGTTTCCGGTGCGCAGGTCCTCGGTCTGTGCTTCCTCCCTTGGGTGCTGGCTCGGGCAGGGTCATCTTCCCACCCTCATTCTGCAAAGCACTTTCCAAAGCTGCTTTTCTGCTTCCAGTTTTCTTCTTAATTTAATTTTCTTTTTTAGTATAAAAATAAATCTTCCGGGTTGGGCTTTCCCCAAAAGGGGTTTTCTAGCCAGCAGAGCACGTTGTGCCGTGGAGTATGAGGCACCTCGCTCTGTGGGGTGTGGGGAAGGTGTTGCCAGGGCCCAGGCGGGGTCCCCCTCCTTGTGAGTCCCCGCTGACGAGTGAGCAGAGGGTGCTTCTGAGGACGAAGGGCAGAGTCTGACGTGGCACCCCTCACCCTCGGCAGGTAACTTAGCTAATATGAGAAGCGGGGAAAGGAGAAGGACACTCGTGGCCACAGAAGCAGAGGTGGCAAGGGAAGAGCAGAGAGGAGCGAGCTGGGGAAAGGGGGGCAGAGCCACCGGGGCCCAGAGAGGCGGACCGGGGAGGCGCAAGGAGCTCTCACCCGAGGGCTGCGGCGGCCGTGCCCACTCGATGAACGGGTGGCGGTGCTGAATGATGGCCCGCTGGCACTTCCCCTCGTCCCCGTCCTGCTCGATCATGTCCACGATTTCTTGAATCCATGTTGTCCCTGAGGGCCGGAGCAGGGCGAAGCAGAGACCTCAGATAGCCAGCCCCGAAGCATCAGAGTGAACAG
>NW_004955470.1:11967999-11982144 GCF_000276665.1 Chinchilla lanigera | reverse complement strand
AGGGACACCATGGCCAGGACCCCCCTAACCAGACCCTCTAGCCAGGACCAAGGGACACCATGGCCAAGACTGGGGAACATGGTCAGGACCCTGTTAGCCCTGTTTGAGGGATGCCATGGCCAGGACCCTGCTTGCCAGAACCCCATTAGCCAAGACCCCACTAGCCAGGACCGAGGGATGCCATGGCCAGGACCCCACCAGCCAGGAGTGAGGGATGCCATGGCCAGGACCCTGCTACCAAGGACCAAGGGACACCATGGCCAGGATCCTGCTAGCCAAGGCCAAGGGAGGCCAGGGCCAGGACCCCACTAGCCAGAACCCTAATAGCTAGGATCCCTCTAGCAAGGATCCAATAGCCAGGACTGAGGGGTGCCATGGCCAGGACCTCACTAGCTGGGACTGAGGGATGCCATGCAGGATGGATCTCTGGTCTGTTTGGGGAGTGGAACCACAGAGGTCAAGCACCCAAAGCAGGGCAGACCTGGCATAGTCGATGGCCCCAGCACCATCCCCTGGGCCCAGAACCTGGGTCTTAGGTGCCTTCACACCCTGTCTTAGGATAGGGATTCCAACTCAACATGGAGCCCTTCGGGGCTGCCCTGCCTCAGCCACCTGACTTGGGGTAAGTACAGATGAGGAGGTCGTCCGGCTTAGCCTCAAAGTTCTGGATCTGGCTCCAGTTGTCCACGGTGGCAGCCTGCAAGGGCACCCCTGCCACCTCCACCAGCGGCTTCCTAGACCCTGCAGCCTCAGCCATCGTGTCCTGGGGGAACAGAACAGAACAGACATTCTGAGACACACAAAATCGACCACTGTGCCCATTTCTGGGTGTGCAGTGCAGTGGTGCTGATTACGCGCACGCCGTGCAACTTCCACCGCTACCCATCTCTGGAAGTCCCCAACTTCCTGAATGGAAATTCTGCTTCCAGAAAGCACCAAGGACGCGCACCTGGCCCGCCCTGATGGCCCTGGAGCCGCTGAGTCTGTGAAGCTGGCGCTGCCTGTCCCTCTGAATGGCTTGTCTCCTTAGCTTGGTGTCTGTGAGCTTGAGCCGGGTGTGGTGTGGTACAGGGCCTCCCTCCTCAAAGCCGGCTGCTGCTCCTGGCCTCTCTGTGCTGTCTCTGCCTTCCCTCTGCGGTCACTCATGGATGCTGCATGCTGCCACCTGTGGTTGTTGTGCGTGATCCTGCCATGAACGTGGCACACAAACACTTCCTTGAGCTCCTGTTTTTCATTCTCTTGGCTGTGCACCCAGACACAGAATGGCTGGATCAAGCATTTGCCTTTCTGAGGAAGTGTTATACCATTTTCCACAGCACTGTATCACCGAACAAGGATTTAAATTTCTCTAAATCATCACCCACAGTGGTTCTTTCCGGTCCTCTCTGGATGGAGCTTGAGGGGGCAGCAGTGCCTCAGACGGGTGTGCCCCTGGGGACACAGAAGCAAGTGGGCTCCAGGGAGCTCAGGCTTGGAACCAGCAGTGCTCACTAGCCTGGTGTGAGGGCTGGGCGGCGAGGGAAAGCCACAGCTGGCATCCAGAGCTCCGGTGTGGTAGCGGGATGGAGCGGGAGGCTGGAGGGCGGCTCTTGCCTGGGGCTGAGGCAGGCAGGTGTGGGGTAGGTCTAGAGCTCTGACGTGGAGGCTATGATCTGTGGGTTGCCAGCCAGTGGGTGTTGTGTGCTGAGCTGTGTGTAGACTCAGTCAGGCGGTGCCAAACTCCACGCCACTGAAGACTTTCAGCTCCAAGGTCACTCAGAAGCCAAGCACACTTGGGAGCAGCTGTGTGGCAAACGTGATCCTCTTGTGGGGCTTGGCTGTGCAGTCAGATCCTCCCTCTCAATGCCAGGCAGCCAGCCCTGGGTCCCAGGGGATGGCAGAAACTCCACAGTTGGGGCAGCCAGGCCAGGGTGGTTGGCAGGTTACGTGGGTTTGATGTATGAATTTTCAATGCTGACGCCGTATCAGGTGCCTGTTGGAAGGGCACCTAGTGCCGGACCTTCGGGGTGTGCAGGATGTGAGCAGAGGAGACACAGAACTTGCCACTGACAGCAGCCAGGGGTCACAGGATGCTGGGGTTCTGTCCAGGGCTTAGTGCCCAGCTGCCCAATGTGCTAGAGATTTACACCAGACCTGCTGGCATGGGCTGAAGCTCTGTGGGCGGGGTGACAGGGGCTGCCAGTCCTCACCATCCCCCAGAAGGGGCTCATCAGCACCCGACCCTGCCCCACGGGGGTTGGAGACGCACACAACTGCCCCTGAGCAGCCAGCTGGAAGCTTTGCGTCTTCTCAGGACAGGTCAGCTGTGGCCTCCTCCATGAAGCCATCACTGTCCCTGGCTCCACAGGCAGAAATAATCACTCCTCCATGGAACCCAGCAGCAGCGTTTGCGTGCACTTCCTACGCCTTGCTCCGCTGTCCGGTCATCAGGGCCTGTTTACAGTGTGGCTGCGGTCAGAAGCTGGGGCCAAGGGAGGGCTCCTGGGGGCCAAAGGGACAGCTACAGCCAGAGAAGACCAGCTGGCTCCCGGGGCGGGGGAGAGGGCAGAAAATATCAGGGTGGAAAGAGACGGGGGTAGGTGGGCGGGGGCTGCGGAGGTTTTTGCCTAACTTCAGGTCCAGCGGAGTCAGGCTGCTATCCACAGCATCTTCATGCTACCTTGCTGGTTCCTTAGGAACTTTTCTGTGGGGGTTAATCTGCTTGCACGTAACACCTACGTGCATGACCTGAGACCACAACACACAGCATTCCTCAACACACACCATCTTACCTTCAGGCTCCAGCTGGGAGTCAGCAGCCCAAAACCAAACCAAGGGCCGGAACACAGAAGGTGGGTGGGTGGGTGGTGCTCCTGGCCACAGGCACTGCAAGGGCCCAAGCCACCACTGCCAGCGCGGTCTGCAGGAGCCGCCCCGGGAGCGCCTGGGCTTACAGAGGCCAGCGAGATCTGCTGGACCAGAACTTGCGCTGCCGCCCCGCACCTTGACTGCCCAGCTCCGGGCTCCTGCAAATGCAGCTTCTGGAGGAAACACCTAGCGGCCTTCCCTCTGTGAGGCCTGGCACCTGAGCACAAGGGCTCCTCCCACCTCGGTCTGGCAGAAAGTCTAAAATGGGCAGGGCCTCGGTGTGGCTGTGCTTATGGTTCCAAGAAAGCTCTGCCCCAAAGCCTTCCCTGGAGGAAGCCGACCCTCCCTGCGCACACAGCCATCAATCATTTAGACGTGAACATGAGGCTGAGTGAGTGCCAGATGTGTGGAACCCACAGGGTACCAGCCCCTGCATCCATCAGTCACTTCCTGTGTAGCCCCCACCGCCCTGTGCCGAAATTAAAAGGAGCTGAAATCTGTGTTGGGTTGGGGACGCTGGTCCCGGTCTCGGGGTCACGGAGGCTGACTGGGTAAGTCTCTCCGTGCCCGACAGCTCGTCCTCAGTTCCTGGGCCTCTGTTCAAGCAGGGAGCCGTGGACTTGGGTTTGGGAAGAGGGGCGTGGGAAGTCGGCTCCGGGGCCAGATATATCCAGCTCAGGGTGACCTGAGCCTGGGGTCACTCCTCATGGATGGAGGGTGGCCAGGACCAGAAGCCACGGGGTAACAAGGACCTTTCCAGCCCTAAGTGCTTACAAGAGCCGGTTCTGCTCAGCTCCATGCAGGGAGGACAGAGGGGAAGAGCTGCCCACACCTGCTGGTCCCAAGATACCTCCCGGAGCAGAGTAGGCCTGCGTCTGCTGCCTAGGGGTCCAGCCGGCCGTGCTGAGCGACCCTGTGCTGCTGCCATTTGCTCACGGCCCTCCCTGCTCAGACCGGGCGCTTTTCTGGACCTCAGGTGCTCTGCCCCCTCCCTGCCAAAGGTTCTTTGCTTTCTGTGACCTGAGCCTCCCGGGCTCCGCAGCCCCGGCCTCCGCAGCCCTGGCCTCTCCTGCTGTCCCGTCTCTTCCTCTACCTGCAGTGCAGCTGTGCCTTCCTTTCACTTCCCAACTCACTTAGCCAGCACGGAGTACAAGCCCTCAGGCCGACGCACACTCTTTCTCTGGACGTCCTCGCCGGCCCCTGTCTGCTCATGTCTGCAGTATCAGAACCACCCGCTCTGCGACCACCTCCCTCGCTGGGTGCTCAGCACCCCGTGGGCTGCACCTACCACACCAAAGCGTAGGCTTGGATGCCCCTGTGTATGATGTCATTCATGAGATACATACATGTTATGCTGTACATTTCATATGCATGAGGGAAGCTGTGACTAGGATGAGCCCACAGTCTCTGCACCCCCGAGTGTGTAGTTGGTGACCACTGCTCGCGGCCTCGTGCTCCAGCTCACGCACGGCCATGGCCAGCCCCACTGCTCTCTTCTTTCCCTTCCAGAGGCGATTTAAGCCCAGTTTGGATCAGTACCCTGGTTGTTTCTGGCCCAGTCTGGATGTGTCCTCTGACACCACCTGCATGGGCTGCAGCCCAGCTGAAGGGACCTGGCTTCCCCTGCGTTCCAAGGCACCAGCCTCTGGGCCCCCTTGCGCTCTTCCTGCCCAGCGGCTTGCAGTGCCCCTCCTCAGAGTCCGCAGCATCCTGCCTGGGGCTTCTCCTTAGGCTCCAGCTGAAGGGCTCTCTGCCGTCAGTGACCTGCAGGCATCTTCAGAGCCACAGTTCTGTGAGGCTGAACTCACACCAACACTCCAGCCACTTCGTGCTCAGGGGTTTTTAATTGTCACCAGCACCACAGCGTGGGATGCTTTGATCAGTCTGTGGAGAGGCGCTTCCCCAGACAGGCACCGGAGCCCTCCTGCTACATGGAGCAGGACTGGGACTGAGTCCTCCAGGGCACTCAGTCCAAAGGGACTCGCGTAGCACAGGGAATTTGCCTTGCTCCTCCAGCACTTTTCTCTTCTTGCTTTAATGAATAACCAGCCTCCTTCCCAGAGCCTCCGTGGTCCTAGCTGCACAGTGGCACCTGCTTGGGGTGAGCGTGAGGCCTCCGGTGCTGTGTCAAAGGAAGAGCGTGTCTTATCTTCCAGCCAGCATCGGCCGTGTGACCCAATCTCAGCGAACGGTTCTTCCGTCATCTTCCCGTTTGACAGGATCGACGTACTTATTGAATGGATAAATGAAAGCACAAAACAAAAAGCTTGAGTTTCCACTGGTCTGGGACTCGTGAGGAGGATGAGGGTTGTGAAGTGTGGGGGGCGTTGGCCCCATACCTGGGGGGAGCCCGCTGCGGCTCTGGGCCTGGTCCATCCTGCTCACTCTGGTCCGGCCTGGTGTGTGCTCAGGTCTACTCGCGTGGATCTTCCATTTCTGACCTGTGTCCCCTCTGGGAATCCCCAGCCTTTCTGAGAGCTGGGGAAAACCTGCGCACTTTGGGGTTGGGGAAGAGTCTACGCGGCAGCCCCTGTCCCCCAGGAAGCCCGTGGCTACCATGGCTTCCTGAGCGTTGGCCAGGGCCTGTCCTGGGTACAGGTGGGAGGAGCAGCCTCAAGACCCTGGGCTGCAGGCGTAAGGAGGGTGGTGCCCAGGCCCCGGCACATGCTTCTGCCGGGGAGGCTTCCACCGCAGCTGCCCAGGTGCCCGGGGCTTGAGAGTGCAAGAGCGGTGTCTCCGTGGCCGGGGGGAGTGGCGCCTCCCTCCTTCTCAGTTCCCGTGACTCTCTGCAGCCCTGGGCTGTGCTCTCTGGGCTGTGTCTTCTCCTCCCTCCGTTTCCCGCCCGACACAGCTCACACGATTCCGTCTCCCGGGCCATATTTCTCCTTAGCTGTGCCCATGGTCTTTAGTTCTTCCCGACTTCTCTCTGGCCTAGTTCTTATCCTCGGACCAGGGGCGGGGGTTAAGTCTCTCTCCTGCTGTCTCCTTCCCTTGCTATTCTCCTTCGTCACCCACTGCAACGCTGGCTGCGGAAGACGGAGCTCGAAATATAAAGGAAGGTGAGAGAAAAGGAGGACAAATCCTGTGTGTTAGATTCCCACATCTGCGCCTCCAGCACCATGGGCAGGCGGGTCAGGCAGAGGGAGGTCCTGTCTTGCTGTTCCGCAGGGCACAGCCCAACACACAGGTGGCACAGGGCGGAGTCCTTCGGAGGCCGAGAGGGGACTCTCCTTCGGGATGGATGCCGGCTTCTGGAAAAGTGCTTCTCAAGTTCCAGAGGACCAGAAGTGTATTCTGAGCATTCCGTGCACAAGCAGCTTTTAGCGGTGGGCTTGCTGTGCAGGCTTTGAGCCCTTGCTGTCTCCTCTCCACAGCACAGCAGTCTCCTGCGCAGAAGAGGCACCAGGTCTGTGTCCACCCAGCGTCTTCCAGGTGTCTCGTGTGACCAGGCAGTGTTTCGCGTGTGTGAGACACTGGAGAGCTGTGCGGATAAACTGCAGGCACAGTGGTGAACAGCACGGGCAGAACATGGTGCCCGGCAGGCGCCTGTCTGTGAAGAGCCTCTCTCGTGGTGGACAGTGGCTTGCCGCAGCCTGTGCCTGGGCAACCCCCATCCGGGTGGGATCCGGCCCCTCCAGGAGGGCTGTGACTCGTCTGCCTCCTGAATGCTCGGGGTGCCTCAGGGGGATCATTTCCCATTACCTGGTGGCGTGGGGTGGGACCTGTGCCTTTCAGCCAGCTGACAGCACCAATGGCTGTGTCAGCCACAGCAGTGCCCTGCGCCCATCGAGCCTGGTGGGGGGCAGGAGGGGCTGCACTCTGCTTCCCCGTGGCCTTACCTCTGCCTGCACCCCGGCTGCAGGATCAGACTCCACAGATGGAAAGGGGGATGAGGGACTGTGGCCGTGCCAGCGGCTGGGCCTGGCGGGGTCTTGCTCTTACGGCGCACTTGGGTGTCCTGCTTGAGGCTCCCTGGCCTTTCTTGTTCCTTGGGGACACATGCTCCACATGAGGGGCTCCCTCTGCTTCTGGCTAGCTGGGGGTCTGTGCTGCTCCATGGGAAACACCCACGCTTTTGTCCCGAGCCAGTCTGTGGGTGGCGCCTACCCAACAGCCGGGCCGGTTCTGTTGGTTCCCTGGTGGGGCTCTGACCGTGACCCCTGGACCCGAGCCTCGGTGGGGGAGAGGAGGGGCAGTTGTTGACTGCTCTGTGGGGCCGGGCGGGGACTCAGTGCAGACTCACTCCGCAGACATCTCTTCCCCAGCTGCTCCACGCCACACCTGGCCCTGTCTGACCCGAAGGAGAGCTCCAGGAAGCAGGAGCAACTGATCTGAGCTTCTTCTGAATGCTGGGCACGACGGCCCTCACTCAGGTCTGCAGCATCTTCCAGAGGCCCGGGCGGAAAGCTTCCGAGTGGTGGGGTCCAGGGGCGTGACTTGAGGGGTGGGTGGGGGAGCCTGGCCCTTGCTCTCTCATTCTAGCCTTGGGTGAGCAGCTTCCTTTGTCACATGTGCCCACTGCCTGCACTGCCTCCCATGAGCCTGAGGGCAACGGGGCCGCTGAGCATGGACTGAGACCCAGAAACTGTGACCCACATAACCTCTCCCCTTCACAAGCTGGCCATCGTAGGAAGGAGGTGGAGCCACGCTCTGGCTATTCCCTTGGGCTGGACCTCCTACTGCATTTTGGAGGCCAAAGGCTCTGCTGCATGTGACAGTGTGGCCCATGCCAGCCTCCTGAGTCAAGGGGCTCTGGCATGTCCTCAGCCATCACTTATGTCGCCCTCTGCGGACGGCTGTCACCCGGTATGTCCATGTGTTGAGTGGGAAGGTGTCTTGGGGGAGGGCTTTCGTTTCTTGTGGTGTCTGAGGCAGAACCCAGGGCTTCATGTGTGCAGATGTGTGTGGCACTGAGCTACTTCCCAGCCCTGTGCCCCTTAAACATGTTTTGATTTTTAATTGAGGTCATCTGAAATTTATTCCACCTTTTAAGGAGGTAACCATCCCACCCAGCTTTTGAAGTTAGTGGTTTATTTGATGGTGTATAACTCCATTTCCTTCCAAGGACCTGGAGGAGAAGTGACAAATGGATCTCACCTCTTCGGTGACTTACAGCGTGAAGAACCCTGGTGAGGAGGCTGGGGTCGAGGTCCTGGTTTTCCTGAGGGGCTTCTGACTGGCCTCCTCCAGGCCCCTGAGGCACATGGCCAGGCCAGTCGGGCAAAGTGACAGCATGTCAGTTTCTCCTTTAATAACTTGTTTTCTGGTATCACTGGACCTGGGAGCCAATTACTGAGTTTACCTTTGATAAGGCTGGCCGCACCTGGGTGTGGAATCAGGGCGGGTTTCTGTCCTTAGCGTCAGGCACACAGGGGTAATTGTTCTCCACGTCAGAGGACATGACCAGGAGCCATGACCAAGCACCAGGCCTCTTGAGGTGACCGCATGCTCTCTGCAGACCCCGACAACGCCACGTTCAAGCTCTTCTTGGAAGTCAAGGGCCAAGGAGTGTGGGGAATCCTCAGAGCCTGGTGGCTCCACCCTCCATTCCCCCAGCTGGCCCCCTCCTCCCCTTCCTTTCTCCCCCAGTTCCCCTTCTGCTCCCCCAAATCAGGGACATGCTTGTGCTTGGGCTGCACTACTCACCCAGAGGCTAAGGCCAAGGCTGCTTTGTGCTAAGCGCTCAGAGGGCAAACGCATCACTCTGGACTCAAGACACTGTCAAGAATGATAGAACTTCTGTGTCTCAGAGTCAAGGGCTGTTGTTGCTTTTTTTTTGGTACCAGGAATAGAACTCAGGACCTTGCCCTTGCCTGGCAGGCGCTTGTGCCGCTGAGCTACATCCCCAGTCCTGTTGTTTGTTTTGACACACAAACTTAAATATAGTGTGGTATCCTCTCATCTGAGACAACGTACAAATAAAGAAATAATAAAGGATGGGTAGAAGGGGACAGGGGATGGATCTCTCGCAAAGGGGAAGGGGTCCAAGGGACCCAGGTCGAGGAGTGAGGGGGAGGGGAAGAAGTAGAATAAAGACACACCGAGTACAGGAGCCTAGTACCCTCGTGACTGTACACATTGTGTGCCATAACAAGAGCCGAGATGAACAACATCAACAAGAATGAAGATGGAGAAGGGGACTTAGGAGGAGGGAAGGGAAATTTAAAAAAAAGGACCAGTGCCTGTGACCTGCATGTACTGCACACATGCTCTAATAAAATAAAAAGCATTAAACTTCTTTGGCTGTGGGCAACAAGGACTGACCTTGCTTAGGTAAAGAACAAATATACCTTCCTGGAGACATGGATGCTCACAGAAGAGAGAAGGAACTGAAACAGAGCCTAGTTGAGTCTCAGCTCTGCTCCTAAGTGAATCCAAGGACGGATTATCAGACCAAGCTACTTTGGCTAGTGTGTGTACCCCTTGGCCCGGCGATGACGTGGGCTCTTGATAATCCCGGGAGCTGTGTACATTTGTGGAGGGGCCTCTCCCAACAGCAGAATCAAGGCCGCGATAGCAGGCGGGGGCTTGGTGTTTGAAAGGAAAAGCAGTAGATATGGGCAGGAGAGGAGGAAGACAAACAGGACAGCGATAGCACAGGAGGGGTGGGTAAGGACTAGCAGGAGAAGTTAGTGATCACACAGAGGCAGGGTTCACAGTGCAAATCTGCATGAGGAGACACACTTCAGGCTCTGCTCGTAAGGAGGAGACCTCTTCTGACAGGACAGGGCACACAGCGGGGACAGACAGGCCAGGAGGCTGTTGGGAGGGGCGAGGAGATGGGGTCGCAGGGTCTCTCTGGGCAACTGGGACTGGCGTTGCTGGGCTTCCGCGTGGGGCTGCAGCTCCTGGCTTGGGCTCTGGAAATCCTGTCAGGAGTTCTCAAGGCCACAGGCAGCTTCCTAACCGTCAGGCAGGGTCTGCGTTTCTGTCTTCTCAGGGCGCAGAGAGGGGCTTTCCAGAGCGGGTGCGACGTGTGCTGCTGCCATCTTCCACCACAGCACAGTGACAGCGTGGCAGCTGGTCTGCCTGCGTTTGAAGAACTTCTCCGTCTCTGAGCTCACAGCCAGCCTGGGCTACCCAGTGAGTCCAAACCAGCCTGCGCTGCGGAGCGAGACCCTGCCTCAAGCAGATCATTCTCAGTTTTGATTCCTAACATGAAAGATCGCAAGCTATGACCTGCATGAACAAGCTCTATCACTCCTGAGCACCCAGGAAGGAAAACTCGTTCTGTGGGCTGTGTACAGACTCTGACCACACACTGGAGACAGAGCTGAAGCCCAAAGCTGCCGCCTGTGGCAGGCGCACTGTCTGAGGAGGCTTCGTGCTCCCATTGCACCATGATTTCTGGCCCTGATGTGCCCTGGACCCTGGGTCACCCGAGCCACCGAGTCTCAGCCCCAGTTTCAGTGTGCCTCCCTCGGCTTCCGACTGTGGCCTGGGTCCCGGGAGGACCTGTGCCTGGGTTGAGGACATCGTCTCGCAGGGGCCTTCTGCCCCTGGAAGCGGACAGGCTGTTGTGTCTTAGGTTCCGGTTGTTCCCACCAGAGTAGAGTGTGTGCTGGGATAGGAGGGGACGTCCCCTCATGAACACAAGGCAAGGACGGGGCAGGCAGAGGAGCCTTTGCTGCTCGGAGGGGACTGGCCTGGGCCCTGCGAGGGCGGGAGCACACATTCCACCGCCGGGCCTCGACCTTGCTGAGCGCTGCTCTTCAGAGTCTTTGTCCCCCCACGCCCCCCGACTTGGATATGGAGCTGTGCCGTGGAGCTCTGCCCCAAGTCACCATCCCCACCCCGTGCTCCTCTCACCCGGGGGGCCTTCTCTCCAGGCCTGGGCAGCACACCCAGAGCTCTGCCCTCCTGGGGGCTCTGGGAGTGCAGGGCCAGGAGGGGCAGCGCCCTGGGCAGCTCTCGGTCCCGTCCTGGTGGGCTAGGTTGCCAGTGCCTGCTGCCGGGAGAAACGTTCTCACAGCTGCCAAGAGCCAGCCAGCCTGTGCCGTGTGCGCGGCCACTGGGCCCCGTCCCGCCTGGCTGTGCCTGGTGACGCCCTCCCGGCTGGGTGCATGATGTTCCCTGCCTGGTCGTCCGGGACCGCGCTGGAGTCCAGAGGGCGGCTCTGAGGCAGGGGATATGCGGGGGAGGGAGGCTACACTCTGTGTGGCCAGCCCGGCTCAGCCCACCCTGCCCCATTTTCCCCTCCTCCCCACTGCTGGCACAGGGGCGGGGATCCTCCAGGACCTCAGAGGCTGATGTTGCCAGGGACTCAGGTTTTCTCCCTGCTGCTGGACAGGCCTCAACGATCAGCTCAGCTTTTCTTGCTGCACTCGAGAGTGAGCCTGACGCCTCAGCCACCGCAGGGCTCACAGGGACAGCGGGCGTGGGGTGCTGTCCACAGCCCCTCACATCCCTCTGGGTGCTCTCGCTGGCTGCAACCCTGTTCCCGTCACCACCTGAAAGCTGAGCCCTGCCCAGGTGGCCAACACGGCCATGCCTACCACGGTGCTCTGCCTGGCTGCCCTGCACACTGCTTGCTGAGGCGCCTCCAGGGGCGCAGAGGAGAAGCAGCTGCCTTGAGAGCTCCGGCTCTGGGGACTCCCCAAGCCACAGAAGAGGCAGGCCTGGGGTCAGGGGAGTGCAGCCTGCACACAGGGAGCGCTTGTGAGGACAGCTTGGGCCTGGATGTGATCAGAGAGCATCCGCGGGGCCCTGAGCTGTGGAAGTGCTGTTCTGAGAGCCAGCAGGAGCCAAGCGCAAGGTCAGCCCAAAGAGGAGACCTGGTAACCTGTCGAGTCCAACACCAAGCCAGGGACGGCCCTGAGCCCGGGCCAGGTCCTGATCCACCTGCCTCTAGCACGACCTGTCCAGGCCACAACCTGTCCAGGCCACCACCTAGCTCGGGTTTTCTCAGCCCAAAATGGAGGCTGCTGAGTTGTGTGATCCTATAGATTCTCCCTTATTCTAAATTCTGGTGATTCAAACTTCCCTTTCCTGCCTTTGATCTCCTTCTAAGTGAGTGGTCCTGAGATAAGTCATCCTTAAACATTTACAGTCTGATCTCCCAGGACTGATCTACTTAAGGGAGAGTGTGTGTAAATGCGTATCACAGGGTCAGGACAAAGGTTCTTTTGTGTGCATGCGTGACCACGCAGTGTCAGATCAGCAGGGGAGGCGGACAGCCCTCCTCTCCCCCATCACTTTATAGGGCTGAGGCACAGATATTTAAAAATCGCATTAAGCCATTTGCTCCTCATTACAGTGCTTCAAATATTGTTTAAGAGGACACAGCAGAGCTTTTAAGGAGAAAAATTTACAAATACTTTGACATTCTTGGAGACCATCATTGTAGACTATTTTTACAATTAAAGTGAAAGAACTTTACAGTTGCAAAAGAAGAAAGGCCAAGTTTGCCTGGCTGACAACTCTAGACACATTGCCAGTGTCCTCACCAACACCTGCTGCATGCCAGGGCCACACTGGTTCAGGAAGGAGCTGTGTAGGCTCCTGAGGAACTTGGACACTTCCCAGGTAGCCCCACCATGAGCTAGAACCTTGGTGTGGGGGTGCTGACAAGAACTTTTGATTTGCTGGCTCAGCTGCCACTGGCCTTGCTGCCTACCTACCACTGCAGGTTGTTTTTCTGGTGGTTAATGACCCGCATCTTAGGACAGAAAAAACACCAACAGGCTGGGTGGCTTTGTTCTGCCTTGGGGAGGTGATTATCTGCATGTTTAGTGGTACGGGAAATCCCCTCCCACACAATGTACCTTCCTGACCTTCCTTTAAAGCAGTGCACTGTTCTTTCCAAAATTCATGTAAAGGACAGCAGACACTTTCTTAACACAGGTTTCAATCAGAGGACAAGGATAGAATGCAACTACATGCTAGCTGACCAATGTGGCAATGCTGACAGTTGTGCTAGGGGTCCTCTGTTAAAAGAATATAAAAAAGATGCTTCGGCAGAGATGAGAGGCTCAGGTTTTTCTTACCAGGCGTGAGGTCCTGAAAGTGTTATTTTAGTCCTTTTTCCTAGGGCTAGTGGGAACCTCCTTTCCTCCCTTAGAACTCTGTGTGAAGTGTGGACTCCTCCTCTGCTTCCGGCCTGTGTTGGGCACAGCCCCGGTCCCCGACACTGGCTCCGTGGCCAACAGTGACCTCTGGCTGTGGGATGTCTCTGCTCACTGGATGCCCCCTCGTTGTGCCATCTGGGTGTCGGGTGTTCTGTCTCTGTCAACCAAACCGAAGTTGGATGTGACCCCAAAGTCACCCCAGGGCAGCAGGTAGGGAGGTGACCCTCACAGGAGGGTCGGGTCAGTGCCTGCTCTGCATAGCCAGCCCTGGGTGGTGTGGATAAAGGAGTCGTTATCGGGTATGACTGGGATGGGGAGGCTGGCAGTGGAGCCAGGGAGAAAGTGCTACGAAGGACAGTGTCTGCTTGACGTGAGCTGCGGCCTCAGCCTTCCCAGAGAGAGGATCAGGGTGATTCTTCAGGCTCCCTTCCTGCACAGCCCCCGCCTCCAGAGCCCACAGAGCGCACACCACCACCCGTGGGGCTCGGTGCCATGCTGAGCTCGGGTGACCCTGCCTGCCAAGGAGCCCTTGTTTGAATATACTAGTGCGGCGGCTTTGGTGCTCCCGGGCTTGTTCTAAGACCAAGACCGTCAGTGCAAAGCTCCCCTCTGACACGGGGAGGAGGGGGGACACAGGTGACTGAAAAGAAGCCATGTTAGTTACCAGTCTGACCACGCCCCAGTCTGACCACGCCCCAAGTTCCATGAAAACTAAAGACAAGCGAACCCCAGACCAGGTGTTGTGTCCATCCCTAGGTGTCCATTTCTGAGTGTCCCTACATACATGTCTGTCCCTGGGTGTCCATCTCTCAGTACCCATTCTTGGGTGTCCACCTCTCAGGTGTCCATCTCTGGGTGTCTGTCTATGGGTACCCATCTTTGGATGTCTGTCTCTCAGTGTTCATCCCTGTGGCCATCTCAGGTGTGCAACTATTGGTGTCCATCTCTGGGTATCCACCTCTTGGTGTCCACCTCTCAGTGTCCATGCCTACGTGTGGGTCCCTGGGCGTCCACCTCTGGGTGTTCCTCTGTCAGTGTCCATGCTTACGTGTGGGTCCCTGGGCATCCACCTCTGGGTGTTCATCTCTCAGTGTCTATCCCGGGTACACATCTCTGAGGTGTGCGTCTCTTGGTGTCCCTCTCCGGATGTCTGTCTCTCAGGTTTCTATCTCTGGGCACCGCTGTCCTCTCCTCTCGCGGGTGGACTTCCGTTACCCGCAGCTGCCACCTG
>NW_004955470.1:11941678-11947712 GCF_000276665.1 Chinchilla lanigera | reverse complement strand
TGCAGTGGAGGTCGATCAAATATTAGGGACGATGAGTCCTCAGAGTCCTTCCTGACACCGTTTTCCAGTTGGGTAAAAGATAAACCCGCCGCCTATCCTTGGTTTATGCTGTATGTCATACTCTAAAAGAACAAAAGCCAAAGGTTGAAAATGCTCAGAGAACTTTCCTGTTCAAGGTTCCATTTTCCTCTGACTGATATTGCAAACTGAGCGTTTTATTTGGTTTTGTTTGATTTAATTTTCTGAGTACCTCACGCAGTTCTACCGTCATAACATGTCCTTGTGGACACACTGCGTGGTTCGCTTGCAGTTTGGAAAATTCTACTATTTGTGGTAATTGTGGTTCCCGAAGGCGTGAGCCAGGTGGGAAACCCGCCGTGCTCACTGAAGGCCAGTACACATGGTCCCCGTTCATCACAGGTTAGACAGGTGGTCTTTGTTCTGTCACTGTCACTCTGTAACTCTAGCTTGCATCAGTCCTGCCTGGAAGTCAGGGTCCTTCCCGGTCTTCAGGTGAGAAATCCAAGGCCCCGAGAGAGTCCATAACCCGCCTGGAGCCAGACAGCCGGATATGGATGCCAGCCCTGCAGCCGGGGTCCAGAGCTTCTCGGCCACCGGCTGCCTGTCCACAGAGGGTCATCATCTCAACAGCACTCTGTATGTACAAAACCTAATCTTGGCCTTTTGGATTTGCCAGATTTTTGAAGCAATGTTTTTAAAGGAAATTAGCAAACACATATTTACAGAAATATATAAACTACACTTCAATTTTTTCACGTGTTAAATAATAATCTCTGAAGCCAATTACATTAAATGTGTCTATTAAAACATTTAAAGCTAAGATACTTGTTCTAAACAATTAGACTTAAAATTATGAATACTGTGTGTTTGATCTCAGGAGATTCCAATTTTCTGTTTCCTCTAGGGGGAAAAGGGCCAATGGAAGAAACTGTATATTCTCTTCAGTGGCAATTCTGGATGTTTATTGGCACTGTTATTGGATATTGACCCTCAAGGTCCATGCCTCAGTGGTGGTTATCTGGAAGGTGTGTGTTTAGCTGTGAAGTAATTGAATTGGTTCTGCTGTCTATGATCAGATGCTTAGGACTTCCAACTGGACCAGCCGTGGGAGGGATGGTGCACTCTGAGGGGAAATGACCAAAGGGGGCCACTAACCCTCACCCCTGGACCACAGCATCTGGAAATGGTAAGTGCATGTGTGGGCAGTGTGGAGTGAAAGAGCAGAAGCACCTAGTAAATAATTTAGAACTAGGTGAGGATTTTATTTTTGGTTTGAACATCATAGGTTAGACCATCATAGGTGGTCTTTGTTTGTTCATCCATCCATCCATCCACCCACCCATCCATCCATCCATCTTCTTTTCCACCCACCTACCCACTCACCCATCTTTCTATCCATCTTTCCACCCATCCGTCCACTCACCCATCATCCATCTATCCATCCGTCCATCCGTCTGTTTGTCAGACCATCTGCTCGTCCATCCGTCCAATAGTGACTACATGCCTTCTGTGTGCTAGCACAGTTTAATTGTTGATGTTGTGGAGAGAAGTTTGCAGTCTGGTGCAGGAGAAGGCAACAGTGCATAAGGCTTCAGCAGGTTCTAGGCTGTGAAGAAAACCAGAAGCATTAGTGGTGGAGTTCAGTGGTCGATGGTCAAGCAGTCATGGGAATTCTTTGCGAGGCAGACGGAATTCAGATCTGTAGAAGCCAGGCTGGCACAGGCCTTGGCAGAGGCATGCCAGGCAGAGACAGGGAAGATTCTGAGACTTGGGGCTTCTCGTGCTCCCCGAACACAGGGGGCTTGGCCCATGTGGTCATGAGGGGTTGGTGGCAGAGTGAGATCAGAAAGTCAGGCAGGGATCAGGCCAAGCAGGCTTTGGGACAGGAGTGTTTGGGTTTCGTTCCAAATCAAGAGAGGGCCCTTTGGTGGGTTTAGGTCTCTTGCTTAAAATCGAGCTGATTTCCACGTCCAGAGCCACACTGACCGCAGCTGGAGGAACCTTTGTCAGGGGCTGGTTTGCCAGTGGTGAGACCAGCTCAGAAACTCCTCTTTAATTGCTCCCTGGTGTTCACTCAGCCTTGGAGTAATGCTGAAAGGCACTCAGTCTATAGACTCGCTCCACACTTAAGGTTTTGGCAATAGCTGTGGGAACAGGTGCTCTGGCTGATGTTGTGGAATATCACCACTGACCCGTGCTCTCCTCAAGGAGAGGGCAGGTCACAGATCCCAGCCACCTTACCTTGGGCACCTTCCCAAGCAAGCACCTGTCAGGTGTGCTAACCTCTGTGGGATTGCAGTTTCTCCACACAATGCAAGTGGTTCTGCGGAAGCAGGCCTCGCCGCTGATTTACACGCAGGGCCACCTGGTTTCATCACTGGGAGGTAAACTCAATCCCGTGTGATCACAAAAGGTGAAGGGATCACTTACCTGCTTGGGAGGAGGACAGCGCATTCCAAGCCTGCAAGTAGAGGTTGGGCGGCTGGAGAGATGAGGCCGGCCACCCACGGACTTCCTCCTTCCTTACAGAGTGGAAGGCAAATAAAAGGCACCTTTTAGAAAGGCACAGGACTATAATTTTAGGTAAGTCTGTGTTGGGAAACAAACAGTAGAAAACAGTTTGTGAAAAACTACCCAGGCAGAAAAGTGACCTTTCTGAGATGGAGTCCTGCCTCCCTCAGGAAATGCAGTCTGGGAAGCCCGAGTCTGGGGGTGGATGCGTCTTGGCTGTGGGCCTCCAGGGCCTGCACCTGGCATGGTATGGTGTGGGCAGTTGCAGGCAGTTGGAAACTGACCTCAGGCTCATGATGCCTAAGCCGGGTGGGGGGCCGGGTAACTGCGCCCGGCCCAGAACTGCACAGATGACCTGGATGCGCCCTGGCCTTGGTCGGGGACTCACGGTGACTGGAGCTCCTCCCCAGCTCTGCAGTCAGGCCCTGCAGATGCGACTTGCTCTGGCTGATCAGGCAGGAAAGTGAGCAGTGACTCTCCACCGGGGTTCAGCGTCCCCTCGGCTCTGAGCTGCTCCTGCACGCCAGGAGGAGACTGGGCAGCCCAGGCAGAGTCAACAATGCAAACTCAGGCACAGCTGTCAAAGGCCAGGAGACAGCGGCACTGTCCTCAGCCGGGGCCACCCTCTGCTGTGTCCCTGCCTAGGTCCTGACCCTTGGACCTTGGAGCTCGGCTGTGGCTGGAGACGGGGTCTTTAGAGGTAATTAAGTTGAAATGTGGTCCTCAGAGTGAGTCCTGGTCCTCCAGGACTGGGCTCCTTAAGAAGAGATGGGGACACTGGTGGGCCTAGAGGGAAGATGCATGGGGACACAGGGAGAAGACAGTGTCCACCAGCCCAGGGAGGCTTCTGGGGGACCAGCCCCCGGACACCCTGATTGTGGATTCTGGCACAGAACTGTGAGACGCAGATTTCTGTTGTGTGAACCTTACCCTTGCTGTGGGACTCGCTGATGGAAAGCCAGGGCCTACCCAAGACTCCTTCCTCACCGGCCCACACTTCCTGTCCATGGTGCCATCCCCCTGTGTCCCTGACCTGGCTGCCTGGTGCTCCTGTCCTGGGCAGCTTGGGAGGCAGTGCAGCACAGTACAGCAACCACTTCCAGTGGTTATCAGGACAGCAGTGACAGCTGCTGCTCCCCGGGTGCCTGGGACAGGTCACCTGTCTCTCCTGCGTGTCAGGACACGTGTGGGTTCCCCATGACATCAGCCGGCACGTGCAGCCGGGCGCTCCCCTCAGGGCCATCTCTTCCCCACAGCAAGGTGCGAACGTGCCAGGACCCTCTGCCTCATCTTCCTGTCCCTGTGGGGTGGAAGGGGACACTGGCACCCTACGGGTCCGTAGAGTGTGCAGTACAGGCAGATGTCAACTCAGGGCCCGAGGGTCACAGGCTACCAGAATGTGCACTGGCTATAAAGTCCCTGAAGTGTAGAAAGAAAACCAAAGTGACGTTTCTGTGGTCTAATAAGTGTTAGTATAAATCTTCCCACGTCTCCCTCTCCCCACCCTGGAACGACGTCTCTTGGTTCTGTCCCGCAGGTGCCCAGCAGCTGTCTGAGCAGTGGAGGCCGGGCAGGGACCCGGCTGGGCAGCCCTCGGCGGGAAGCTGCCCCACTGGCAAAGACAGACCCGCGTCGTTCAGGACGAGTCGCGGCCCCCGAGAGAGCGCGTATCCTTCCATGACTTTGCCGGGCCCCGTTTGTGTTTGTCCTGTGTCTGCCCCTTCGTACACAGTGCACGTTTTCCCGTGTGATCATTTGTCTCATAAAATATTTATTTGTGTGTTAGTGGGGATCGAACCCGGGGCCTTCACACCGAGCTACGTCCCCAGCCGTTTTCTAAGAAAACCTTTACAGTTGTGAGACAGGGTCTCGCTAAGTTACTAAGCTGCCCAGGCTGGGCTTGAAGTGTGCACCTCAGCCTCCCGGAGGCTGGGATCAGGGTTCGGGGCCCGGTGCTCAGCTCGTCTTTCCGTTGCCAGATGCCGGCTCTTTATAATTCATGGGGTTGGCTGTTCATTATCACAGCCACGCTGTAGCAAGGCCATTTTCCTGTTCGTCACTTTTTAAAATTCTGCTGCGGCATTTCTCTGCTGAGGTAAACATATACAAATGTGAGCGTGTCCGGCACTGTCAGTGTCTCCCACGTGGTGCCGGGGATTGTGGGCGTCCTCGCTCTGGGAAAAGTCAATCAGCTCGTGCATTTCTCTTCAGTCCTGTGATTCTCGTTAAGTTTAAACCACAGACTCACAGGAATTCACGTTGATGGCAGCCAGAGAGGTGAGGCTTGGGTTGGCTTTCCTCAAGCGCATCCAGTGATTTATAAATATTTCACTGCATAATTTGTATTTCTCCACTGACTCAGAACACTGCATTTAGCATTTGCTAAATTTGGACTTGAATTGAAAATCTCTATTTTGTCCAAGTTCTGTGTCTTCTCCGTGGTAACACCTTTAACGAGCTGGTGTGATCATCTGCGGGTCTAGTTCTTGATCATCACCCTTCTTTTTCAGCATTTCCTGGGCCATTCTTTATGCTTATGAATGAAATATTGCTTTGTCTGTTCTAAACAAAATCAGGAGCCTCTCCTCCTCACAGAAGGGAAAAAGAAAAAGGACCAAAAAGGGAATTCTACTCATATTTGAATTTATGAAATTGGGGTTGCATTAAACCCTTAGGTATTTAAGAAGAACTAATAAATTTCAATACAGAATCTTTCTACTCGAGACCACGAGAGTTTTTATTTTAAAGAGAATAATAGAAAAAGAACAATAGCAAAATACCAACAGCTTAGACAAAAACAAAGCAAAAACAATACAAATGATACAGGGTTTCAGAACAAGATGATAGGAATTAACAGTGATTGCTATATTACATATTGTTATCTTCAATGAAGTTGCTCAGATTACCAGATATAAGAATGCAAGATCAATCAAACCATTAAAGAGAATAAAAAATGAAAAGAAGGAAACATTAGAAATGATACAAAGTTTCACTAGAAAGAAGGTAGGAATTCACCAGTGGTTGTTATATTGCATTTTGTTGTCTTCAAATTAATTGTTCAGATTACCAGATATACAACTGGGATGAGGGAAAGGAGAAAAACAAAGGAAGAACGAAGGAAGGGAAAATATATAGAAGGAAAACTGAGATAACTGTACTGCTGATGTCTGATGGTTTATTGAAAGGAGCAGTTAATGCCTAATTTTTTAGGGACACAGGAACATGATACATATCTATCTCTATTCAGAAAAATATAAATATCTATCTATCTCTATATATGATTTTTTTTTTTTTTTGTCTTTTTGAGATGGTTTCGTGATGCAGTTCAGGCTGGCTTTGAGCTCACTTTGTAGCCCAGGCTGGTCTTGAACTCACAACGATCCTCCTGCCTCAGTGTCCCGAGTGCTGGGATTATAGGCGTGCACTGCCACGCCTGGCCAGATATTTTTTGAATCATAAAAATCATTTGAATAGTTTTTAGTTGATTTTTTTGTTTTGTTTT
>NW_004955470.1:11930729-11939628 GCF_000276665.1 Chinchilla lanigera | reverse complement strand
TTTTGGCCCAGTTTTCTACTGGGATATTTACATTTTTCTTAGTTTATAAAGGCTCTCTGGATGTTGTGTATAATGCTGTATCTGTCTACAAATATTGTTCCTTAGCTACCATTTGTCTCTTGGTTTTTATGTGTTTTGTTATCCGGCTTGGGGTGCTGGAGTGTCCTTCTGCACGTGGCTCCCAGCTTCCTTCTGTCCTAAGCGAAGAATTGGTTAAGACAAGCACAGATGCTAGCAAGGTCTGACAGTTATCAAAGGTAGGGAAAGAAACCGGCTCTGCAGAGTGAATCTGGCCCACATAAAAGTAAGAAATGAAGTGTGCTCCACAGCGCGGGAGTTGCCTACTCCGAAGGAATACGGTAGCGAGGACCTCAGTGTGGCCTCCTCTTCCTATCACATGCTTGGCATCAGGCTGAGCCTGTGCTCATGGACCGGCCGGAGTTCTCCCCGGAGTGAAGACAGCACTCTGCCACAGGGTCCGTGTAGGGCATTGTGACCTGTTCTGGGCATGCGACGCTTCCCATTCACCCAGCCAGAGGCTCCAAGGCCTCTAAGGGTTGTGCGTGTCAGACTTGCTATGTTTGATCCAAGTGCCCCTCTGGAAATTCTGTGTTATAGAGGTGGGACAGAAGACAGTGCTGGGAAGAGGATGGGGCTGGGTAAAGGGTGCTCCTCGGTGGGCCTGTGGGCAGAGGGAGTCAGGAGCCCGCTGCCCCTGCCCACCCTGGGTGCTGCGGTCAGCAACTGCTTGTGCATAAGCGCTGCAGGCCAGGGCTGGGCCGAACTCTCAGTAAAGGAGCTTGCAATACCTGCCTCCTACTCCGTTGTGGAACCCATGCTAGATCACATGTGTGAATGTGTCGTATAATTGCTTGTCCTTCCTGTATGTGTCACATGCAACCAAACATACTCGTATTTCCAAAATCCCCCTGACACCCGACTGCTGCTCCTCACTTCTCATACTTTATTTAGTACATTTCAGTAGCAGGTGACTGGCATTTCATGGGGCTTTAGCATTGCAGCAGACTAGCCGTGTGCCTGGGAGAGAAAGACAGCATTCTAATAAGCTTCGCATTCTGACCTTCCCAACATGGTGGCCTCTGGGTTCCATAGACCAGCAGACAGTGTGCTGGCATAGCATAGCAGGCAGGGTACTTGGTGTGGACCAGTAGTCAGGGTGCCTGGCATGGAGTAGTAGGCAGGCTGCTCAGCACAGACCAGCAGGAAGGTAACAGGCATGGACTATTGTTCCCCGGTCAGAGTTCTGTGTGGAAGGTCAGCGTGGTCCCTGCCATCTTCTTCTTATAGTGCTCGTCAAACTTCTCATTCATAGCCACAGTAAAATGGTTCTTCCAGTCTCCAGGCATTCCTGAAGGACCACAGAGAGTTTATGAACAGACGCTCCGACCTTTCCACCAACCTTCCCATCGTGGTTGGTCCCTCAGCTCCACTCCATCTTATCTTCCCTTATGGGTGGCATGTAGGTCCACTCCATTTGACCTTCTCAATATGGATGGTACCTAAGCCCTAGTCCATCTGACCTGCTCAATACGGATGACATCCACGTCCATTCCACCAGACTTCCACCATGGGACATATATACACCATATTGCATCTGACCTTCCCAAAGTGAATGATACTTACGCTACTGCACCTGATGCCCACACCGTGGACAACTTCTCTTTCCAATCCATCTAAACTTCCCTCCATGAACAGTTCTACTCATGACCTTCAATCACAAAGTACATGGCCAACTCAAGCTTTCTTTCTCAGATTCCACAGGGTGAGATGCCTCACTGGTCTGGACTGCTCTACTTTCTGTCCACTGGTGGCTCTGATACACCTCAACAGAGTCCGCATGTAGCTACTGTTGTGGACTTTGGCACTCTACTATGTGCTCCCTGCAGCACACTGACATGTCTTCCACTGCAGTTGGGCAAGAGCTGAGTGAAACAAGTGACACATAGCTCCTCACAAATGTCATCTGGATCCCAGTGATCTTCAGATTGTCCTTGGTGCAAATCTAATAATATGCAATAATGCAAATCTAATAAACCTGTGCAAATCTAATGGGAGGTTTCTCGAAATTCTCCAACTGCTTTATTCCTCCTGCTTCTCACCTCTGTGCAAGAAGATTCATCCAGTGTTTGGTAATAACGTAGAATTCTAGGATCTAACTCACAGCCAGTAGATTAGAATCTTTAGAGTGGGCTCAGAGCATCTGGGCTGTTGAAGACGATTTGATTGAGTTGGTGGAGTGGTGTCCGGTTCCCGCTAGAGGAGCTCCCTGCATGCTTCTTTCCTTTAACTTTGCCTGTTCTCTGTCTGTCCTGCGAACATGAGGGTTCCTCCCACAGGCACTCAGTCTCTACATAGATGCTTATTTGTTCCTCTGAGGTGTGAGCCCTCTGCTAGGCACTGCTGAACAAAACCGATGACAGTGCTCTCTAAGCTAGAGACGGACTGTGAAGACAGTCGTGACCACAAATAGTTACACAGCCATGTGCTCGGGGCTGAACCAGAGCTCGGAACAGAACCAGTGATGGCCCAAAGGAAAGCACGTCCAGGGACCTTGGAGAATGCAAGAGACTTCAGGTGAGGCAGGGTTGAGCCCATTTCCTTGTGTGCCATGGGCTGGTCTCAGAGGGGCCAGCAGGGCCAGCATCACCTGAGAACTGATCACAAGGCAAATCCCTGGGCCTTCTCTGACCTGCTGAGCCAGCTCTGGGGAGGGGGTGCCAGGAAGTCCTCTGGGCTCCGGTTATGCTTGAGTTTGAGAACCAGTGGCACTGGGTTTTACCAAGCTGCAGGCGAGGAGGGCGCAAAGTCCTACTTTGTACCTGACCATTGCTTCCCAAAGACCAGGTTTACACTTCTTTTCACTGACAAGGCAGAGCAGGGGGCAGAGTTGTGTTAGCACAAACAGTTACCAACCTTTCCTCAAGAATGGGGAGATGGTGTGATTAAAGATGTTGGGTGGAAAAGCGGTTTGATTGGCCATGGGATTTTCCTTCATCACATCAAAGGAGGTGTGGTGGAGGATCTTATCTATGGTGTCCTCTGACAGAGTTTTCCCCAGGAACTTCAGGATCTTGCAGATCTCCTGTCTTGGATTCTGACCAAGAGATAATGAGCATCAGCTGATGGAGGAAAAAGCTCAGCCAGCTCCACAGACAGCGGATCCTTCAGATCATCACTGACAGGGAGCTCTGCCTGCTAGACCCGCTGCCCTCAGCAGCCTTTACCTTTTTCAGGTCCTCGTAGAAGAGGAAGAAGATCCGGTGCTTGTCCTTGGCTTCCCACCAGCCTTTCACGTGGTCGTACCAGGACCCGTACAACACTGGAAGAGGCAGGGCACTGTGAGTCCTCCGCGCCAGCACCCCAGGCATGGAGGTCGTTTTATGTTCCTTTGAAATAAGCTTCAGAAAGCTTTATTCCCCTCCTTAGGAAGAGGAAATTCATTTTCCCTGGTAAGTGTCTTCCTCCTTGAGTTGGAAGCGGTGATTCACGTAAGACACTTACTGTGTGTGACCGTGGCCACATATACAGTGCCTTGGGAATTGCCTCCACTTCTTAAAGGCCAGAACTCGGCCCCTATTTCCGTAAGCAGCCCTCACCTCCACATCCAACCTCTGCCCGGACAGCCAGGTCCTGGTGCCCTCCTGCGGCTCTCCCCGACAGGGAACCTCAGGGCTGGCCTGAGGGCGGCAGCTGCAGAAGAGGGGTTCCTGCACAGCTTGTATTATCCCTGAGGGTTTTGCCAATGAGCTCAACAATGATAAACGTCCCTTCCACTTGTTTTGGAAATCGTTGGAAGCCCAAAGGAGCCCAGACCATGTATCTGGGCAAGCAAAGGACTCATTTGTGTCCCTGTCCTTGTCCGTGTCCTGAGTGGACAGGACCCGCAGGTGGTCTCTGTTGCCTGTGCCTTGGGCAGTGTCACAATCACAGCAGCAAGCTCTACCAAGGGTGTGCTGTGCTGTGAGCATCATGCAAAGGAGACGCGCATCGAGTGCAATCTGAAGTATAGAACCTGTCATCTCTAGAGGTGAAACCCAAGGCCACACAGCAGGGGGTGAAACGCTGTCTTTGGAGTCAGTATGTGGGGATGGGTGGGTGCAGTTGGCTGGATGCCTGGTCTATGGCCTGCAGACCCACCCACAGGAATGTCAGGGTCATGCAGAGGGGCAGAACCAACAGGAGACCTGGTGTGTGTGTGAGTGTGCACACAGGTCGGTGTTCACAGAAGTATGATTTATTTTGATGAATTAGGTCTTGGCATTGTGAGGCCCAGCCAAGCAGACATGTAGGTTGGGCTGAAACTCAGGTAGACTTCATGTTCGGTCCTGCAGCAGAATTCCTTCTGCCCTGGGAAGACTCTGCTCTCACTGTGAGGACCTCCAGCTTCCTGGAGAGGCCCCCATGTTGTGGAGGGCAGTGTCCTGTGCTAACCTCTGCTGTAGCTGTTAGTCTCATGTAAAAACTCCCCACAGAAACACACAGCTGCTCTTTGCTTGAAAATGAGCCCTGTGGGAACAGGGAGCAACACGACAGGGCTCGGGAGAGGTCAGGTGGAAGGTGCTCCTTCTCTTTCCCTTGCTTCCTCTCCCTGTGGCTCTGAAGCCCTAAGATGTTCTCTGCGTGAACAGGGTCGTGGGTCGCTCAGTGACAGACATCCTGAGAACCTGTCGCTAGTTGAGTCATCGTTGTGCCCAACTGCTGACTCAAACCCCAGGACTCTGGGGGAGAAGTGTCTAAGACTGCAGGTCATAACCCAAGAGAAGTCACTCTGCTGTGCCCTGTGCGACTCTTGTGACTGCTGCTCAGAAGCGACGTGCGACCGGACTAGCAGGAGCCTGTCTCATGCTCTGAGCTTGTCTTTGTATGGTCAATCAGCTCCCCCCTTATTTTTGAAGTTCACTGAAGATCACCTCCGGGAAGACTTTGGAGGATTTTTACCTTTATCCTCACCATACACCCTGATGGATCCCGGCTTATATCTTTATCCAGTTTTGGGGGAAAATTCCTTCTACCTGACCTCCCCAGCCCTGCATCCCCAAGACAAGGCCTGCTCGCTCAGGATGGCATTCAGTGCCACACACTCCCATTCTTCCCCAGACTCCAGATTCTACCCAGAAAGGATGGGATCCGTGCACCACGGGCAGGCTTGCACTCACGCTTTCCCGACATGAAGTCTTCACAGAAGTCCTCCCAGCTTGCAGGGGTGGGCAGGAAGGAGGTCATCCTGTGGAAGTGGTAGTAGGACACCAGGCAGTCTTTGGCATTTCGGGCCACATAGATGATCTGAAACCAAGGAGGGGGTCAGGCCAGGGAGGCACAGGAAGATGAGAGGGAGTGCTCAGGGGTGTTGTGATACAGAAACCATAGCTTATGCAGTGAATATTTCATAGACTATCAATGAACTGCTTGGGATTAAGAAGAGATCAGTGGAGCCTCTCTGCCCCTGCAACTCTGATACCCATAGGGAGTTCAGTGACAACAACGTGGGCCCCATCCTTACAGGGGTCACATGTTCTCGGGGAAGATGGGTGCAAGCTCCTGACTGAAATGGGTAGAACCTGCGGAGTTGCTCCGTGGGACGAAGGTACTGGAGACTCTGGGGTATTAGGGAAGGAATCTCAGCCTGAACATGGGAATGAGTGTTTCCTGGCTTCCACTGGAGAAGGTTTGGGGAAGCAGAAAGCATCTTCCTACATGTCACCTCACTCAGCTCCACCCCGCACTAGACCTGGTTAGGGAGAGGAGTGAGGAAGTCACTTAGAGCTGGAGAATGTGGGAGATGCTGATACCTAATTGTGATGTCAGCTTGAATAGGAAATGTCTAGCAGATTGCTTTAGTATGGCTCTGGATGTGTGGATGACTGACTTCCTCAAAAGGGAGGGTCCAACCTTGGCACGAGTGGCATCAACCAATAGGCTTGTAGCCCGAGTGCAATAAAAAGGGAAAGATAAGGAGGTCTTGCTTCTGCTTCTCCAGAGGAGCTCCACTTTTTGACATCATTCTTGGAAGTCTCCAGGCCTCCAGACGTGTCAGCCTCCCAGGATAGACGTTTGGCTTTCTGATGACTTGCATGAGACTGCAGCGAACTTCAGGTCTTTGACTTTTACCAGAACCTCCAGGCCTCTGTCACACAGACGGTCCATTTACATTCTTCCGCAGCTCACTCCGCTGGTGGCCTTCAGAAGCTCATCTTTTCAATCAGATATATGTGATTTTATATGACAGCTATTCCTCCAATGAATCCTAACCAGTACGGAATTTGGTACCAATTCTCGAGAAACTGAATTGCAAAGATGACTTTCTTTAATGGCTTTATTGGCTCCTGGTGTTGCTCTCTAATCTGCGGAGACCTAAAGCTGCCATGATCACTCCATGTGACACTGTACGGAGGACTAAGTGTCCTCGCTGTTGTTTCTGACTTATATCTAGATGTCCCCTCCAAAGCTTTATGCATTCATGAGGCAGGCTTAGGAGTTTATGATTCGTGGTCCAATGCTGTGATTATGGGTGTTCGTGCTACACCTGCCCTGGGGTGGAAAGCCTGCATACAGTACAAGGGAGGGAAAGAGGCTTGCTCTTGCTGCTCCTCCCTTTTTGCTCTTGTTGCTTTTGCTGTTTTCCACTGCCATGAGCTGTTGTCCTCTGCCATGTGCTGTTTTCCACTGCCATGAGCTGTTGTCCTCTGCCATGTGCCGCTCTGTCTTGGAGCCAGCCAAGTGTGGACTGACACCTCCAGGAACTGTGCACTAAATAAACCTTTTCTTCTCTAATTTTGGATGTCAGATATTTTGTCTCAGCAATGAGATAAAAGTAATGAATACAAGTGTGAACTCTTAAAGTAGTACACAATGCAGATCCATTTGATTATTCACCATTAGGAGATGAAAAGATCCTCAGTCACTCTGTGTATGGTACGTTTGAATATCTTTGGCACAGCAGTAAATACAGTGGTGCTCTCTGGTTGCTTTTAGTTTTGGTAAAGAAAACTGATGAGCTCCAAACATGAATAAAAACATAAAGTCTTCTAAACTTGAAGGCAAGTTAATGAAGGAAAATAATGAGCTCAAAGATTCAAGTTCCCCACTCCAAACACACATAAAGTAACCCCAAGTTTCCAAGCATATCCTGAGAGAATCTTCTCTCCTTAGCTGCAAGGCTGAGGTTGCAGAACCTCAAAGACCTTCATAATTCGGCCAGCTGAAATACAGCATAAATTTCCTCTTTATCCTTGAGGACTCTCTAATGTAAAAGTGGGTTGTTAATGCAAAATTAATGTAAAAGTTTGGAAAAAATAGGATCCCCTACATTGGGATGGAGATGTTTGGGAGAGTCCTGACAAAGCTGGGGACCCTGAGTGTCTAAGTCATAATGAGACTGTTTTTCCAGAGGAAGAGATTTCCCTGACTACAGAGGTGAAATCTCCCACCCCATTCACTCCCTGAGGTACTGGCCTCTCCTCCTACACCTGAGGAAACTAATCCTGTGTTACCTGGTACTGTCACCACACATTATCATGCTGGCGCTCCTCAGGACCCACCCTCATCTCCATTTTTGCCTCTTGGCCCATAACCAGGCTCCAAGCTCAGAAGCCACCTAAAAGGGAGGTACACAGTGTGGCCTGTGATGAGGTCCACTGTACCCCAGAGAACCTCTTGAGGTTTCTACTTCGGATAAGCAGAGGTCCGAGGAACAAGAATGGGTGTGGGATAATGTGGCAAAAACACACCTGGATCAGATTGGTCTGCTGATATGGACCGGTTACACAGAGATTCCAAATGTAGTGCTGTAGCTAGTGGGGGAAAGGGGTTCTAATAGTTTATTTTCCTGGTTGGCAGAAGTGTGGGTAGAAAGACGGCCCGTTGTACATGAGCTAGAGATGCCTGATAGGCCTTGGTTTGGTGTTGATAAAGAGGGTCAAATGTTCAGGGAACTGGGAATGCTGAGTGGATTTGTCATATTAAACCAGATTGTTCACACTGGGGTAATCTGCAAAATATGCCTCTATCAGCACTGTGAGAAACGGTCTTGTGAGGGGAGCACCAGCATCCCCAAGAAGCTCTGTCACTGCTCTCTCTGCACGCCAGCTCTGACAGTGGGGACCGGAGTGAACTGGGACTCAGGGCCATGGGTCCAATTGGACCCCAGAGCTGCGAGGGTCAAGTGGCGGCACTCGGCCACCAAAGACGGGGTGCACATAGGGACCCTAAAGGAGAGGAGAGGCAGAGCGATGATCATGACGGTCTCACACGTGTCGACCTGCGGCCTGGGCTGGTGAACCGTGTGGTGTTCCCATGATTGACACAGGCGGGAAACCCACCTTCGCCAGATTTACGCAGTTGGAAATGTTCGTGAACAGTGAGGAGACACTTACTGTGAATCTTAGTAACAGAGACTCGTGGCCCCTCAGCCTATTCCCAGATTTGAACCAACTGTCAGACCCAGAACTGCTTGAGTGGAAGGTGTGTGGGTGGCCTGGGGAGGACGCTGGTGCACTCTCAGGAGGATGTCCTGCCAGTGCTTCTCCCATCCTTCCCCAAAGCGACCTTAGGCCTTTGACTGGGGCGATTGTACACTGTGGAAAGGAAAATGATCAGACCTTTCAGGAACCACTGGACAGTGGTTCAGAACTAATATGATTCCAGGCTGTCCAAAACATCACTGTGACCCTCCAGCAAGAGTAGGGGCCCTGTGAAGATCAGGCAGTCAATGGCATTTTGGCAGAGGTCTGAAGCACAGTGGGTCCAGTAGGCCTCCGAATCCATCTTGTTGTTATTTCCCCAGCTCCAGAATGCTTAATTGGGGGAGATACACATAGCATCTGGAGGAATCTTCACATTGGTTCCATAACCTGTGGTTGGTAAGGTCAGATGGAAGCCA
>NW_004955470.1:11926968-11928879 GCF_000276665.1 Chinchilla lanigera | reverse complement strand
GAAATTATAGCCTTCTGACATATATCTTTATATTTTCTTATAAAGCTAATTGAACTTCTTGTATGTGTGTGTACATAAATTTTAAGGTTAGTACAGTATGGAATTAACTTTTTAAAACTGTATTTAAAAAAGGTAAAACAGTTGTATAACAAAATAATAGTATAATAACAATATTTAATACACTGCATGTTGTCATCTTCAAAATAGTTACTCAGAGTACAAGATATAGGCATAAAAATTCTCCAATAGATATTAACATGAACCATCCTCTTCATTGATCTAAGAGACACTAATAGTATAGCTAAGATGAATTTTTCTCCTTTTCCCACTCCTTCCTTACCCCTTTCCCCATCCTAGTTTCTTTTTCCTTTTAAGCACGTACTTCTCATGTCACAATATCTATTGTGCATTTTAGACTTTATTTACTCTTTCAATCTCTCACACCAGGGAGACAATGCAATGTTTACACATGTGAGTCTGATCTATTTCACTTATGAATATGGTCTTAAGTTGCGTCCATTTACCTATAAAGGTCTCAACTCTATCATTAGTTATGGCTGAGTACTATTCCATTTTATAAAAATAACAATCTTTTTTATCCATTCCTCAGTTGATGGGCATTTGGGTTGTTTCCAAGATTTGGCTATGACAAATTGTTCTCCTATAAACATGGGTGCACATATGTCACTGTGGTATGATGCTTTTAATTTCTCTGGGAAAATACTCAGAAGGGAAATAGCTGGGTCAAATTCTATTTTGTTGAGTAATCTCCACACTGATTTCCACAGTGGTCTCGTCAGTCTACACTCCCACCAGCAGTGCAGAGGGGTTCCTTTTTCACCACAAACCCTCCAGCGTTTGTTATTGGTTGAACTCATAGTTCAACCATTGGTTGAAAGCATAGCCATGCTTTCTGGAGTAAGATGCAATCTCAGAATTGGTTTAATTGCATCTCTCATATGAGCAGGGATGGTAAGCATTTTTTCATATTTTTTTGGTATTTGTGTTTCTTCATCAGAGAAGTGTATTCATCTCAAATGCCCATTTTTTCACTGAGTCTTTGAATTGGGAATGGGTCTGAGTTTTTACTTTTTTAGTTTTTCTCTGGTACCGGGAACCGAACTCACAACCTTGCACTTGCCAGGCAGGCGCTTTTGCCGCTGAGCTAAATCCCCAGCCCGACTTTTTTATATGTTCTATATAGAAGTCCTTTATCTGAGGGACAATTGGCTAAAATTTTTTCCCACTCTTTCTATTGTCTTTTCACTCTGTTGTTGATTACTATTGTTGTACAGAAGCTTTTTAATAAGATGAAGTGCCAGTTTTTGATTATTTGAAGTTCTTTCCATGCAGTTGGGTTTTGTTCATGACTTCTCTGCCTACACCTATGTTTACAAGATTTCTACCTACTTTCTCTTCCAGTAGATTTAGTGTCTCTTTTAATATTTAGATCTGATCCATTTTTACTTTAGTTTAGTGCATTCTCTAGTTTTAGTCTTCGGCATGTAGAGAGCAAGTTTTTTCAGCACCATTTATTAAAGAGTCTATCTTCCAGTGAATGTATCCGGCCCTTTGTCAACGATTAGGTGGCTGAGTGTATTTGTAGTTGTGTCTGCATCTTCTAATCTGCTCCATGATTCATCACATCTATTTTGTTGCCAGTACCGTGCAACAAAATTTTATCACAGTGGCTTTGTAATATAATTTCAAGTCAGGGATTGTGATGCCTCCAGCTTTGCCTTTGTTGCCCACAGTTGCTTTTGCTATTCTAGGTCTCTTCTGGTTCCAAATGAATTTTAAGAATGTTTTTTTCTAGTTCTGTGAGGTATGCTAGTGGTATTTTGGTTGGGATTCCATTAAGTCTGTATAACAGTTTTGGGAGTATGGCCATTTCTATAATGTTGGTTCTTC
>NW_004955470.1:11923440-11925823 GCF_000276665.1 Chinchilla lanigera | reverse complement strand
ATTAACTGATAATGTGTTACTCAGAATATTTATATCTTCTTGATTCAGCTTTGGTAATTCGTACATGTCAAAGAATGTCTCCATTTCTTCTGTGTTTTCCATCCTATGTGAGTAAAGATTTTCAAAGTAGGTATTGATGATCTTCTGATTTTTTTTTGAATTAATTGTGTTTCTTGTATATAACATATTGTTTGATCTTGTTTCTTGATCCATTCTGCCAGTTTGTTTCTCTTGATTGCTGAATTGAAGGCATTTACATTGATGGTTATAACTGGTATGTATTAGCTTATCTTTGTCATGTTATTTTTCTGCTCTTGATTCTCGCCCCTCCCCTTTTAGTTGCTTGCCCTACCTGGTGATTTCTTCTGTTTTTGGTCTTGGACTTCTGGACATTTTTATCTCTGTATAGAATACATTTCAGTACTCTTTGTAGGGCTGGTTTAGTGGTCATAAATTTTCTCAGTTGTTCTTTGTCATGCAAGTATCTTATTTCTCCATGAATTTTGAAAATTAGTTTTGTAGGGTGCATCAGTTTGGGTTGGAAGTCGTTTCCTTTCAGGACACGAAATACTTCACTCCAAGCTTTTCTTGACTTGAAGGTTTGTGTTGAGAAGTCAGCCATGATTATTGGGCTTTCCTTTATAGGTGATCTGTTTCTTTTCTCTAACAGCTTTAATATTCTATTCTCATGTTCAGTTTTTTAGATCTTGATTATTATATGTCTGGGTGTAGGTTAATTTTGGTTATGGCTAATTGGATTTCTATATGCCTCACTTCACTGTATGTGAGATTCTTTTCCCATGCTGGGGAAATTTTCTGTTATTTGTTCTGCAAATAGTTTTTTATGTCATTTGTATTGACCCCTGCTTTTTCATTGACAACAGTCAGTCTTATATTACTTTTCTTTGCATTACCTTGGAGCTGTTGAATTGTTATTTCCTGATTGTTTGTTATTTTTAAGACATCTTTCATGGTTGATAGCTGCAATTTTGTATTCAAGGTCTGAGAGCCTATTTTCCATTTCATTCAATCAGTTTGGCCAGCTTTCAGTGGAGTTTTTAATTTCCTGAATATCTGTTTGAATCTGTTTCATGCATTCTATTTCTTTTGTATATTTATAATTCATGATTTCTATCTTTTTCTATCATCACCTATTGTTTTTCTATTACTGCTCTAGATTTGCTGAGCAATTCTTTTTTGAATGTTAATGTTGCTTTTGTTTAACCTGAGAGATTATTTTTGATATGATTTGCTGTGTAGCCTCCTGGATTTGTTTCTTTATGTCAGTAGCTATCATTTCAGAAATTTCAGGTGTATGTCTTCCATTTTCCTCTATCTTGTTGTCTCCTGCACTTGTTCTGGGTGTGTTAGAGGTCTGAGGTTGCATTTTCTTTCTGCATCTTCTCATTTTCTATTTCACAAAATGTCTTATTTTCTTTTCTGTGTTGACCCTTGTGAGTTCTTTTAACAGGTAACTATATCATTAAGATCAAGGCCTTTCTGGGAGAAGTTTGTTCTTTGGGGATGTCTTCTGTGTGTAGGAAGTCCTTGGTTTATGTCTCTCCCAAGATCCTACCTTCCCAATTAATTAAGAGGGGTAGGTTGGTATCTGTTTGGCTCAAATCCCAGTCCTTTGGTGTTGTGCTGTGGTGAAGTTATTACCTCAGAGCTTCCCAGTATTTTTACAGAAAGGAGAACAACTGATTAGGACTGATATAACTTCCAGCTAAAGTAGTATAATTAGCAATAACAATAGCATCCAGCACAGTTCAGAAACTGACAAACTTTGATAACTATTAATTTTTCACCTTGAAGCATGGGAGCAAAATCTACAGTTATATAACAGAAAGGATCATACATTAGGAGCTTGAATGGAAAGTGTTTCCTTTTGGGAAAGCAGTTTTACACTGTGGTGGGGGAAATTTAAGAAGGATTGAGTATAAAATAGAGACAAGTGAAAAAAAGGAGAAGTAAGGTTGCAGGGCAAAAAATGATCATGCACACTTTGAAAAACAAGGAGGTGGGGATATAGCTCAGTGGCATAAGTGCCTGCCTGGCAAGTGCAAGGTCATGAGTTCAATCCCCAGTACCACAAAAAAAAAAAAAAAAAAAAAAGAAAAAAGAAAAAAGAAACAAGAGAAAAGGGTAGAAAAGAAAGAATGAAAGAGTAAGCCCAGGATTGTCTGAACTTGGTCTCTGGTTCTGGGGGGTGGGGAATAGATTTCTGTGGTGGGAGTTCTCCCCACCCATTTAGAAAGGAGGAAAAAAAAGAAAAAAGAAAACAGAAAAGGAAAAGCAAAAGAAAGAACAATAAAAATAAATACTAAAAACAAAAGGCACACCTCACCCATTTGCCTCTGTTCCAGGTGTCTTTGTCCCCAAG
>NW_004955470.1:11921103-11922910 GCF_000276665.1 Chinchilla lanigera | reverse complement strand
CACTCACTGCCCTCTTCCCCATCCACAGCCTGTTCCACCTTGGCCACCACATGCTTCTTAATGCTGGCTCCTGTGTCCTCTGACATGTCCCCACTAGGTCTGAGCATTGACTTACTTTCCAGACAACAAGATGGCCTAGGCTCACCCGCTGCATCCTCACCCCAGGACTTGGATGCCCACTCACCAATGCCCTGGTTTTTCTTTGTGAGGAACTGTGTTTGATAACTGAGTTCTGGACCTTAGAGGTGCTGTACCTACCAGGAGATATTTGATTCTAGGAAGTTTGAAGTTAATTTAGTGAATTTGTAATGACCTTGGGGCTTCTCTGAAGGGAACTGAACTGAGACAAAACAGAAAGCCTTACTTGTTGTCTTTCAATAGCTTTGGGCAACTGGACAACCCACTTTTTACTCTTATGGAAGGCTTCCTCAAGTGAGGCCTTATGTTAAAAAAACCAATGATATATTTTGCAATTTATCCACCCAACATTTTTTGTAAATTATTGTGTCTGGAATGAGTGTTCCTTTCCAGGGCCCTTGGCAGTGTTTGGTCACCAGCAGAGAGTGCTGTTGGAAGTCAGTGTCCAAGGACCACCGATGCTGCATGTCCAGCAATGCTAGGACTGATCTGCATGTCAGGGTCTATTCCTCTCCAGTCCCCAATCCCCAACCATGATTTACTGGTCAATATATATTATGCAATGGTTTCATGTGCAAATGTGGAATTTTTTGTATGCTTTGATACAGTTACCTGACTTTGGGTAAGATACCAGAAAGGTGTCATCTGGCCTGGCTTGGAAATTACAGATTCTTTCCCACACTCCTTCAAATGCTTGAGGCATAAGGATTCCATCCACTTCCATCATGCTGAACTGTAACATCTTCCTGTCCAGTTGATGAGTGTTCTCAGTCTGCGCCATTGGGAGTCTGGGACTGACAATGTCAACCCTATTGAAAGAAAACATTATGTTTCATGGCTCCCAGCATTTCCATCTTCCTGCTACTGAGTAGAATAACATGAAACATAACATTCAGAACATATTAATAAGTTACTCTCAGTCCCTTATTTGTTTAATCCTCATAGGAACCACATAAGCAACATCATTTTTGTCCTTTAGATGGGACGAGGGAGCTGAGATTGGTAAAGGTTAAGTGATGTAGTAAACAGAAATCAACCAATGATTGTTAGAGACGAGATTCACACTCCAGGTCTGCACTGTAGTTCACATCAACTCTTGGGTTAGTGGAAAAGTGATAGTAATGCATCACACCGGCTTCATACTGCTGAAAATGTTATTCTATGTAATAGAAATGAGGTTATTCTATTGAAGTCATGCCAAAGCAATCATTTTGAGGGACTTTCTAGAGTCAGTTTACTTATTGATTTTATGCAAAAATATTCAAAAAGAGGTTCATATATAGTTTTTGCTCATGAATGGGATCGTATTCCAAATATGAACCACAGTTTAACACCAAGAAAAACTCATGTGTCAGTGTCTTCGAACTAGAAAAGTGGGATGATATTGGGGTTTGTTTGAGACATTTAATGCTGCTGTAGGAGTCATCAAAGCGTAAGGTGACTGTTTCAATTATAACCTTTAATATGTAAAAGACACATGGCTGTTAATCCCCCTAAATCCACCTTCCTTTGAATACACTTATCCCCTCCTTCTTATCACTCTTTAGGGCAGTTCTGGAAGTGTTCTTTCATCAGTGTCTTTACAAAGTATGATTAAAAATGCAAAGCTGTTGCCAAATGCCACCCAGTGGAAAAGCAGCTCATACAAACGTGGCTGTGTGTCCTCACC
>NW_004955470.1:11918691-11919918 GCF_000276665.1 Chinchilla lanigera | reverse complement strand
GTTCTTAGTGTTTGTCAATATCTAGTGTTTTATTTCTTGGCATTGCAGTGCTGATTTTACTACTAGAGCCATGGTGACATATTTATTGTTATCAAATGTTTTTCTCTGTATGCCAAATTCTAGATTACCTGAACGTACTCCAGCCTGTATCCAAAGAACTGCAACCTACAACCTCCCTCTCAACACAAATAAACAGAGGTGGTTGAATTCTAGAGGCAAAGTCAATATCCATGCCCAGACTGTACCTTTGAAAAGCAGACATTGAATAATGAGGCCTCCATTCTACCCACAAAGCTACCCAATATAATCAACCTGTCAACCTCAGCAGAATAAAACATAGGAATATTACAAGACAACATAGTAAGGTACCTGCAAACTTCCCACTATCTCAAAGCCAGGGCAGGAGGAGTCAGATGGGAGGAAACCAAGAGCCACACAGCCGAAACATCTAAAGTGATAACAATGTAGGTAACAAAACAGATCAATAAAGTGCTCAGGGAGCTCAAAGGAGAGACACCTAAACAGATAATGCTCCTGATGGAGGAAATCAAGGGTAAGTCTACAAAAGACACCTACAAATAACTAAGTGCAGCTAAAGAAAGAGCTGCAAAACATAAATACCCAGTATAGGAGAAAAGGAACCATAAAAAAGTCCCAGACAGAAATCCATGACATTAGAAATTCTACTGAAAACATGAGCATCAGAAGTGACCAAAGTGAGGCCAGGTTGTCATAGCCAGAAGGCAGGAGTGTTGTGGGTGATTAGTTAATGACAGATACCTTCAAATCAAGAAGCAAACATGGAAAATGGACCCAGCTGCTGACAGATGATACAAAGAAGAGGAATCTGTGATTAATTGGAGTTAGTGAAAAATGAGAAGACAACACATATGTCATCATAACTTGTTTAGAGAAGTAAGAGCGGACAGCATTCCAAACACGGAAAGAGATTTTAGCACAGAAATAAGCGAGGCTCACACAACCGCAAATGATCAGAAAAGAACCACTGCATGACACAGAATAAAACATAGGAATATTACAAGACAACACAGTAAAGTACCTATAAACTTCCCACTATCCCCAAACCAAGGCAGGTGGAGTCAGATGGGAGGAAACCAAGAGCCACACAGCTGAAATATCTAAAATGGTAACAATGTAGGTAACAAAACAGATCAGTAAAGTGCTCAGGGAGCTAAAAGGAGAGACAGATTTTAGCACAGAAATAAG
>NW_004955470.1:11915555-11917506 GCF_000276665.1 Chinchilla lanigera | reverse complement strand
CAAGAGGCTTTTTCTCTGTGTCATCTGCTGTGAGTAACTTCTCTTAAGAATATGATACATAGTGCATTAATTATTGTTGTTGTCCTATTCTTCTGCTATTAATTTTTGTTTTATTTTTCCACCGATGTAAGAAGAGTGCTCTTTTTATGTTTTCTTCTTTAATATCTTCTTTGAATTTAAAATAAGAGAATAAAAATGATCCTGGCAAATAATGCAACAACTCATAAAGAAGATCATAAACTGTGTCCAGGTAGGCTAACTTCCACAGGTGCATGGATGTCTGAACATGCATAAATCAACAAGAGGAGGTAACTTGCTATCTCTCACAACGCTTAGGCTCCATCTGGGATGCTTCTCTTTTACACATTTCTTTTAAATTACCCCTGCAAGTGCAGTTCCTCTCCTGGGGAGAGATATTTTATCTCATTTAAATACTGTAACAGACACATACCTAGGTCAGCTATGCTGCCTGCCCTGTGTGGAGACAGAAATAAATCCTGAAGTATGGGCAATAAAAGCTAAAACAGGTGTCTTGATTCCTTTTCCCTCGCTGCTGAGACAAAATACCCAATGCCCAGAATTAAGGAAGGAAACGATTTTTTAGCTCACAGTTCATTTAGCTCACAGCTCCAAAGCAGAGTGGCACATGGCAGAGGGCAACCGTTCATGGCGGCAGAAGACAGCAAAAGTGTGAGAGCAAAAATGGAGGAGAGGCAAAGAGAAAGCGTCTTTCCCTCCCTTATACTCTATGCAGACCACCCGACCTAGGGAGGGTGAAGCACTAGCACCCATAATCCACACTGGACCATGGAGCAGTTACAGACTCTAGAAGCCCGCCCCGTGACTGCACAAGGCTTTGGGGAGGCATCCAGACACCAGCTGTAACAGTAGGTGTGGCAGTGAGAGCTGCTCCAGCACAGGTACCCCTCAAAGATCCTACTGCTTCTCCTCACTGGAGACACTGTCCTCTGAGGCCTAAAGTTAAAGGAAAATTATTGATCGTAGTTGGTCATTTAAGGGCACAACGTTTACTTAAAGCCTATCAGCTCGTACAACTCCAGTCTTGGGAGTCCAACAAGCCAGTGGAGAGCAGAGGCTCACGCAGGACCTCAGACTGGTAATGGAAGCAGCAGTGCCAGTCCCCAGTGGTTCCCACTCACACTTTTCTTCTCCTTTCTCAGATCCCTCGAGACGCCAGCCAGTTTTGTTTCACATGTCCAGATGCCTTCTTTTATGTTCCTTTGCATACTCAGTTTCTTTTTCTTTTGGAAATCCTCACACCAGGCCTTTCAACTGACTCGGACTGTGCTTCCTCAGGCTTCAGGGACAGTCCTCATCTTCTGGGCAAGCGCTTTCCCACAACTGGGTGTGTTTTAAATGTTCTCAGGTCACAGTCTTGTAATATATAGATGAGGTACTGTTGTGGCCCCCTCAGAAGGGAGCAGGAAACGCCCCCAGCCAGTGTACTTCAACCTTTGTTCGTTGCCCAGGTAACAGTTCCAGTGACTTTTGTTCCTCAGGAAGGGCTGGTCACTGGATGCACGGCTCGTCACTGTGATGCACATTAGAAGAACCAATCAAAGACAGCCAAGTACTCTGCCTCTTCCTTGCAAAGCCCTGGAAAACCTCCCTCCCTGGAGCCTGACCATTTGAGGAGTAATTGATTCCTTGTCAGTGCCTTTCCACGGAAATATACCTGCCTCCAAATCCTGCGTGTCGTTTTGGTGTTTCTGTTGCCACAGTGTTTGCTGTGTAAAACTCCCTTGAGAAGCAGGGTCTCCAGCTACCCGCTTGGGACCCCTTGTGTCTCGCTTAGACAAAAGCTTTCTTTCCCTAGAAATATTTTCTGCTTATAGCCCTTCGAGCATAAGACTAATTTTGTCATCAAGGTGTGTTTATACACCTTTAGAACACTTATACTGATGAATTATTCATTTTAATTGTATGCATT
>NW_004955470.1:11908233-11910590 GCF_000276665.1 Chinchilla lanigera | reverse complement strand
ATTTATCTTACAATGTTGATTTTTATTTTGTTTTTCATGAAGAAGAGAAAGTCATTTTATTTTTGTGTAACGTTTTAAAGTTTATTTTTCTTAGCATGTCTTTATAGTAAGAGGTGTTAAGTAAAATGAAGCAAGTCCCCGCAATGAATGGAAGATGTGGATTGTCACCATCAGTCACCTGTGATGACGTTTCTGTGTTTACAGGTGCAGTTCAGTTTGTCAAAGGGGTAAGTTTTTATGTAGAAAAAATCAGAAGGCATTAGCTCTTAATCTCCTCATTAAGTCTTACTTTAGAAAATACAACGAGGACACTCCAGTGGATCAGCTTGAAGACACAATGAGAAGTCTTTGTTTTAAACTGGGTTTGAGTTGAAGTAATAACTCCAGGAGTCGCTCAGCTCTGGAAACCATTGACAGCAGAACAAGTGGGTAGTGAATCTTTTCCTGAAGACACTGGACACAGGCCCTTCAAGCCCTCATTGTCCTCATTAGCCTTTGAGAACTGTGAATGTAAGCATCTCTAATGCCACTGCAGTCCTGAAAACTTTGTTATTCCGCATGGATTCATCTTGCTTTAACTTGCAGAGGTACAGAAGACATAGAGACTAATTTGCTGCTCTATTTACCCTGTTCAACTGCATAAGTTTTATGACCAAGGGTCATTTTGTGAATTTCATGAACAGGTTGACCCTAACTCCATGTGATCTCTGACTCCAGCCCATGATCACTGGGGGTCGGCAGCCCCACATGAACACCTGAGAGGGCAGTGTGGGTAGCTGCAGCCCTTGTAGATATCAGGGACATGGAAGAGCTGTGGTCAGTGAGCAGAGCCAGCCCTGGGGAGAGGCCCTGTGGGCTCGGGCAGCACAGTGGCCCAGACCCTGTGGAGCTCACGACCCGGATGCCACACGAGGAACTTCAGGACTGACTAAAGGCTTTCCTCTCAGGTGTTGGTTTCTTGTCTTATCACAGGCCTACAAGCAGTAGCGCCCCCTGATCATGGCTGAAACCGTTGGAGCCACAATCCAGAGTAAATCCTTCGTCTAAACCTATTTCTCTCAGTTATTTTTTCTCAGACATGGAGAGCTGACTAACACAGGTCAAAAGTCAAACTTTTCCCGCCATAACTAAACTGGACGTGTCTTCCACTGGTCCTTCTCTGAGGACGTTCACTCTTTAATGTCTGAGGCATTCTGCGGGAGAATTTAGCCTTACTGTGGCACTTTGTGTCCAGACTTTCCCACACTATGAATTAGAAAGCATGATTCTCAGGAAGGCAGCTGTGGATTCCCTCTGAAGGTGTCGTGGGTGACTGTGGGACTAGGAAACACCACCAGCAAGAGACCTCAGAGACGTCACTGACATGACATTCGTGAAAGGAAGGACATTCATTAAAATTTTGAGCCCGAACTCTGGCCCAGAACATGGTTTTTCTCACTGTCTCTCTGTCTCCCTGTCTCTCCTTCTCTCTCTTCTGTTTCTCCTGTGTCTCCCTCCTCTCTCCCTCAGTACCCCTCATGCTGCTAAAGAACTTGGAAGGGTTCATGGCCTACGGAAGCTGCTCAATAAATGATTGCTCAGTTGAGGTAAAACTCAACGAGTGTCTATCATTTATTACAGGACTCTGAACATTCTTCTCCTGCCAGCTTAATGTTTTTTTAAATTTTAGGATGATGATAAGGGGCACTGCTAACCACAGTTACATCACCAAGAAACATAACGTTGCTTAGAAAGAAAGAAATAAAAGACAATTGAAACTGCAACTCCCTGAGGTAAGGGCAGGCTGATAGTCCTTATACCTATCTCATGTTCAAACAAAGATCTCCTCTGGACAGCCCGCACCTGTGAGAGTGCTGCATACGGCCCGGCACCCGTCTCCAACCGTCTTGCAGGCGTGATGAAATGAGAGGATGACAGAGAACCCTCACCCTCTCTTGCACTTCCCTGCTGCCTGAACCGTAGTTCACACCAAAGGCACTCAAGCCAGGAGAGGCTGGGAGTCAGACACACAGGACTAATTGTCCACAGCCCACACATTGCAAGATGTACAGGGAACTCAGCAGTGTTTAGCGTGAGAAACTCATGCACCTCAGACACAGAAATGATGACCTAAGCTTTGTGTCATTTAGTTTTAATGTTGACTCTCAGGTTTTAATGGCTACGAACAGGAGGCAAGTAGCAGATCATGGGAAACCTCCAAACTCCTGTTTACAGATATGATCGGTCTGGCCCGTTAGAAGGAGGTGACATGGAGACCTAGGTTCAGAGCCTGGCAGGGCCTGCAGGTTCTCCTGAGGCTGAGGCCAGGTCCCGGGGAAATTCCCTCTGCCCTGCCCAGTGATCACTGGAGAGTCACC
>NW_004955470.1:11898688-11907753 GCF_000276665.1 Chinchilla lanigera | reverse complement strand
ACTGCTCTCCGCTCAGGAGTGGCGCCCAGTCCGATCCACGGAGGTGCCTCTGGGCACTGCACACGCTCCTCACTGGAAGCACCTACCTGGGCAGGTGACTCTACCCTAAAGGAGACAGCGTGACAGGTCTTGTGGGGAGCTGGCTTCTCTTTCCTAAGTTCTCCATCTGTATACAAAGCAACCTTCCCACCCTAGAGGGAGGTCTCAGTGCCGGGGACTCTCAGGAAGGGGCCACCCTCTTGGAGTGGAATTTCAGGTAAGGAGGAGCCCTGGTGAACAACATGAGGTGAGGTGGAACCAGCTGTGGAGACAGCGCTCAGTACATCAGAGGACAATTGCCTGAAGTGCTGGCCCAGCCACTTCTTGTTAGTTCTAATTGAATCTAGAATATTCTACATGGTTAACCTTTATATATCCATTTGTAAACATCTTTCCAATTTTGCACAATGTCAAGTCATCAATATATACATATTCTTGTTCAATGTGTGACCAATTTCGTGATGACTTGAGGAAGCACACATTCGCATTCATTCATTCTTGCACTCCTATCCCGAAAGAAACGGTGACTGGACTCCAAAGCCCAGGCCCTGCCTTCCCCATGGGTCCCTGTGTACCCACCTTAAAGCAAACGCCAGGTGGGTCCTCTTTTCCAGAGACAGCAGAAGTGCCATCGCTGTCTGTGGAGAGCTGGCCTCTGCTCTAAAGTGTTCCTCAGGACTAAAGCCCTTCTAGGACACCCAAATGGGGACCACAGGTTGGGTTCTCTTGAAGTGGGTGGGGGGCTGACTCTCCACCTGGAGAATTCCAGTGGACAGGGGACCTCAGGTTGCCATGGAGATGCCAGCAGGTAACTGGAACGATGGTCTGTGCCATATGATCTGAGGGCCTCTGAGTGCCAGGCATGTGGGCTGAAAGGTGATGCTGAAAGCCACATGTCCCAACCCAGCCACACTGGCCACCCTAGCTTGGTCTACAGAGCCCCTGTGGTCGGCTGTCATAATAGTTTTCTTGATCGCATACCACACGAGAGCCGAGTCCCGGTCCAATCTGGGAGGAGGGCTCCAAGCTTAAGTCTGCTTTACCAGGACTTCTGGTCAACAAAGTAGGTGACAGACCAAAGTTTCCAAGTCATAGTCAAGATACAGATACAGATACTTCTCTCCCCAGGAAAATGGATGAGAGATGGAGCTAATTTAGGGTCAGGAGAGAGGGGCCACTTGTTGGAAGAGAAGGGTCAAACCCAAGTGTAGGGTGCAAAGGTGAAGTGAGCCCCATGAGCTGGTTAGGTTGAGTGTTCGTGGGTGGGTCAGAGGGTCACCTTGAAGTTCAGGCTCACCCTACTTCTCTCTTGGGTTGGCACCTCAGCTGTTTAGCTCATAGCACTCTGGCTGTCTATTGCTGGCCTAGCCCCAGCTCCTTGACCATGTATGTGTTGTGTGGTTGTCCCTTACTCAGTCACTGTGGAGTTTAACACTGGGAGCCCTGAGCCTGCTCTGGATCCCATGTTCAGTGGGCCCCTCCCTTCCATGGCATCTGACCAGGCACCCTTTCCAGGGCCATTGCGGTCACTTGGCATGGAGTCAGTCACCAGCTGTTGTAGCTCACAGCATCCACCGCAGCATTCCTCTGGTGCGTTCCTCCTTCAAGGCCTCTGTAGTCGCCCTGTGCCTCTATACATTCAGTCTTCCTTTCTCTCAGTTCAGGAGCCAGGAGGTAGGGAGGAAGTGCAGACTTCTCCTTCCTTTTCTGCATTGAGATCTGTCTCTTACATTTTTCTGTGGCCTCCACTTTTACCATCACACCCTTTCTGGGTTCCAGGACTCCACCTCCTACCTTCTTTTTTCACCCAAGTTGTCATTTCCCAGCACCTGGATTTTGAATCTTGGAGAGGCTGATTTGTCACTGTAGCCTTTTCCTGGAAGTGCTCCTTTTTCTTAATTTGGGTGCTGATTCCAAGGGATTTTTCACTTTATGGAATTGTATAAGCTGGATATTTATTTTAAAAAGTTAGTCCTTTATATTTTTCTGTTTGGTATTCTTCAACAGAAACTCTCTTTGAAAAAATATTAACAATTTTTGAACACATGCTGGTGGTGGGTGGACCACCCAGTAAGACCAGGTCGTCCTTTGGCAGGGGCACACAGGCATGACCAGTGAGACCAGGTGCACACACAGGTGCAGATGAGACCAGCAGCATGGAAAAGTCCGAAGCAGCAGTGAGGAGCAGCAGTTGGCAAGTTAGGTAAATCGGCATTGAACTTAGGCACACAGACAGGTGGTATGCAAGGGGGCGGGTCTGCCACTGCATATCAAATGGCTCTGAAGAACCGCACCAACAGAAGACTAGGCCCAGTCCCCACATCCAGGGGCCAAGATCAGCTCCATACCCAGCACAAATCCCACGGCAAACCTGGCTGGAGCACACAGCACACTTCTGGGATCTGACATGGACACTGCAGCAGAACTGTGAACATCAGAGGAATTTTACCATTTTTATTCTTCTTTGTTTGCCTGATTGGTTAGCTTTGTTCTTTCTAGTTGAGTTTTGTCTTGTTTAGGTTCATATTTTATGGTCATTTTTGCCTCTTTTTTGGTCTCTTATTTTTTCTCTCTCTTTCTTTTTTTTTTTGCTGTTTCATTTTCTTACCTTTCTTTATGTTTTCTTCTATTGATCTTCTTTCTCTCTTTCCTCAACTACCTCTTGAATTTATGATACTCACATTCATGTGGGAAAACATCCTCTTCTCTTTCTAATTCACTTCAGTTCTTCTTCACTCTGTCTCTCATTCTTTTTCTGCTGTGCCCTCCAGTTTCCCAAAACTTGGAAGATCATCCTTTGCCCTCCAGCCTTGCTTCTACTGTATTTGACTTCATTCACCACTTTATCTTATCCCCTAACCCACTTTACTTCCCCTACACACACACACACACACACACACACACACACACACACACACACAAACAATAGGGTCAAATCACTCCACTAAGTGGAAAATCACTGCATACAAGTACCTGGTGTATGTTAGATTTTGTTATATAATGGTAGAATTTGCTCTTTTGGCTAAAAGTACCAGTTTAATAGTTACCACAGTTTGTCAGTAGCTAAGCTGTACTTGAAGCTATTGCTTTTGTTAAAAAAAAAAAAGAGAACAAAACAAAATAATGTAAACAAGATAAAAACAACACCAAAACTATAAAAACAATACAGAATTTCAAAACAAGATGATAGGAAATCAACAATGGTTGTTGTATTACTTATTGTTATTGTCAAAGTAGTTCTTCAGATTGCCAAATATAGGTATTCAAGATTGATCAAATAATTAAACATTAACTGTTTATTTCAATAAACAAATAGTAATTAATGGTACAGTTATCTTAGCTATCTTGTGTGTGTGTATATATATATAAATATAAATATATATATAAATATATATATATATATTTCCCTTCCTTCTTTCTTTTCTTCTTTCCCTCACCCCAGTTGTTCTTGCCTATTAAGCAGTTTCTTTCCCTTTCACAATATCTACTTTTCAGTTTCATTTATTTGTTCAGATTCTTACACTAGGGAGACAATACGGTCTTTATACAAGCAGGTCTGATTTATTTTGCTTATGAGTGTGATCTCTAGTTCCACCCATTTACTAATAAAAGCCTCGAGTTTATCTTTTTTATAGCTGAGTAATACTCCATTGTATAAAAATACCGCATTTTTCTTATCCACTGCTCTGCTGATGGGCATTTGGGTTGTTTCCAAAATTTTCCTATGACAAATTGTGCTGCTATGAACATGGGTGAACATATATCACTGTGGTATGATGCTTTTAATTCTTTGGGGAAAATACCCAGAAGGTGAATGGCTAGGTCAAATGGGACCTCTAATCCTAATTTTTTGAGGAATCTCCAGGCTGATTTCCAAAGTGCTTGCACCAGTCTACATTGCCACCAACAGTGGAGAAGAGTTCCTTTTCCCCACAGCCCCTCCAGCATTTGTTGTTGGTTGATTTCTTGGTGGTAGCCATTCTTTCAGGAGTGAGATGGAATCTAACTGTTGTTTTAACTTGCATCTCTCGAATGACCAATGATATTGAACATGTTTTCATGTATTTACGTGCCATTTGTATTTCTTCATCTGAGAAGTTTGTATTCATCTTGGATGCCCATTTTTGGATTGGGTCTTTGAATTTGGGCAGGCTGAGTTTTTCAATTCTTTATATATTCTAGATAAAAGTCCTTTCTCTGAGGGACAGTTAGCTAACATGTTTTCCCACTGTGTGAGTTGTCTTTTCACTTTATTGGTGATTTCTCTTGAAGTACAAAAGCTTTTTAATAGGATGAGATCCCAATTGTTCATTCTTTGAAGTGTTTCCTGTGCAGTTGGGGTTTTGTTCATGAAGACTGTCTCTACTCCTATGTCTTCAAAATTTTCACCTACTTTCTCTTCCAGTAGATTTAGTGTTTTTGCTTTAATATTTAAATCTTTGATCCATTTTGATTTTAGTTTAGTGCATAGTGCTAGACATGGGTCTAGTTTTAGTCTTCAGCATGTATAGAGCCAGTTTTTCCAGCACCATTTATTAAAGAGTCTGCCTTTGTCAAAGATAAGGTACCTGACAATGTTTATAGTGTGCCTGCATCTTCTAATTTCTTCCACTGGTCTTTAGGTCTATTTTTTTGCCAGTACCATGCTGATTTTATCACAGTAGCTTTGCAGTATAATTTCAAGTCAGGGATTGTGATGCTTCCTGCCTTGCCTTTGTTGCCCAGGATTGCCTTTGCTATTCCAGGTCTCTTTTGGTTCCAGATGAATTTTAGGACTATTTTCTCTACTTCTGTGAGGTATGCTAATGGTGTTTTGATCGGGATTGCATTAACTCTGTATAACAATTTTGGAAGTATGGCCATTTTCACTATGTTTGTTCTTCCTATCCATGAGCAAGGGTATCCTTCCATTTTCTGAAATCCTCTTCAATCTCCCTTTTCAGAGTACTTAATTTTTGATATATAAATCTTCCACTTCCTCTGTTAGTTTGATTCTTAAGTAATTCATTTTTTTGGATACTATTGTGAAGGATGTGGTTTCCTTAATTCCTCTCTCAATAAGTTTGTTGTTTGTGTACCAGAATGCTATTGAATTTTGAGTATTGAATTTGTGTCCAACCATGTAACTGAATTTGGTTATTAACTCTAGGAGTCTTTGGTGGAATTATTGGGGTCTTTTATGTAGAGTATCCTATAATCTGCAAATAATGATAATTTCACTTCTTCCTTCCCTATCCTTATTCCTTTTATTTCTCTCTTTTGTCTAATTGCTCTGGCTACTGTTTCCAGAACTATGTTCAAAAGGAGTGGTGATAGTGGACATCCTTGTCTTGTTCCTGATTTAGTATGTTGCTGGGCATTCGTTTGTCACAAATGGCTTTTATCTGATTGAGATAAAGACCATCTATTCTGATTTTCTGTAGGGTTTTTAATCATGAATGAGTGCTAGACTTTATCAAAAGCTTTTTCTTCATCTGTTGAGATGACCATGGGATTTTTGTCTTTGGCTCTGTTGATATGCTGTATTACATTTATTGATTAGCATATGTTGAAGCATCTCTGAACTCTTGGGATAAATCCCACCTTGTCATGGTGCATAATATTCTTAATGATTTGTTGAATTCTGTTTGCTAGTGTCTTATTGAGGATTTTTGCATCCATGTTCATTAGGGAGACTGGCCTGCAGTTCTCTTTTTTGGTTGGGTCTTTCTCTGGTTTTGATATCGGGTAATACTTGCCTCTAGGAAAGAATTAGGGAGTATTGCTTCCCTTTCAATTTCATTAAAGAGTTTGAAGAATATTGGAATTAGATCTCTAAATTTCTTGTAGAATTCAGCAGTGAATCTATCAGAACCTGAGCTTTTCTTTGGTGGTAAGTTTTTAATTATATTTTCAATCTCATTAACTGATATTGGGTTGTACAGAATTTTTATATCTTCTTAATTCAGCTTTGGTAACTCACATATATCTAGGAATCTGTCCATTTCTTCTGTTTTCCACCCTATGACAGTAAAGATTTTCAAAGTAGGTACTGATGATTTTCTGAATTTCCACAGGATCTGTGGGGACTTCACCCTTATCATTCCTCAAGGCATGAATTTGAGTCTTTGCTTTCCTTTTTTGATAAGGTTGGCTAAGGGTTTATCAATTTTATTTATTTTGTCAAAGAACCAACTCTTCAATTCATTAATTCTTTGTAGTGTTTTCTTGGTTTCCACTGTGTTAATTTCTGCTCTGATCTTTATAATTTCCTCCCTCCTATGGGCTTTGGGTTTGTCTTGCTCTTCTTTTTCTAGAAGATTGAGGTGTAACCTTGGTTTTGTTGTTTGTGCTCATTCTGTTTTCCCGATGTAAGAATTCACTGATAAGAATTTCCCTCTTAGTACTGCTTTCATTGCATCCCATAGGTTCCAGTATGTTGTCTTCATTCTCATTTATTTGTAAACATCATTTCATTTCTTCCTTTATTCCATCTGTGACCCACTGGTTGTTTAGGAGGCTATTATTTAATTTCCATGTGTTTATGGAGTTTTTGCAATTTCTTTTGCCATTAATTTCTAACTTCATTGCTCTATGGTCAGATATTATACATGGGATAATTTCACTTCCTTTGCATTTACTTAAGTATGTTCTGTGGGCTAGCATATGGTCTGTTTTAGAGAACATCCCATGTGCAACTGAGAAGAATGTGTATTCTGATGATGTTGGGTATAACAGTATAAAAACATCTACTAAGTCCATTAATTCACAGGTTTGGTTCACTTCTGTTATTTCTTTGCTGATTTTTTGCCTAGTTGATCTATCTTTTTGTGACAAAAGGGTATTGAATCTCCCATTACAACTGCATTATTGCTGATTTGATTTTTCATGTCTATTAATAATTGTCCTATATTTGGGTGCTGCCATATTTGGTGCATTTATATTTATGATTGTTATCTCTTCCACTTGAAGTTTACCCCTAACAAGTATGTAGTGACCTTCTTTATCCTTTTTGATCATTCTTGGTTTGAAGTTCACATTGTCTGCAAAAAGAATAGCTACTTCTGCTTTTTTCTGGGTACCTGGTGTGTGGAAGATTGTTTTCCATGCTTTGATTTTCAGTCTACAAATTTCCTTTTGTGTTAAATCTGTTTCCTGTGTACAGCATATTGTTGGATCTTGTTTCTTGATCCACTCTGCCAGTCTGTTTCTTTTGATTGGTGAATTGAGGACATTTACATTAATGGTCATAACTGATGTGTGCTGGCTTATCTTTGTTGTGGTATTTTCCTACTGTTGGTTCCCTGCTTTTCCCCTCTGCTTAACTGCTTGCCCTGCCTGGTGGTTTCTTTCTGTTGTTATTCTTGGAATTTTGGTCATTTTTATCTCTGTCTAGAATATCTTTTAGTACTCTTTGTAATGTTGGTTTGGTGTTTATAAATTTCTTCAGTTGTTACTTGTCATGGAAGTATATTATTTCTTCATTAATTTTGAAAGATAGTTTTGCAGGGTACATCAATCTGGGCTGGAAGCTGTTTGCTTTCAGGGTGTGAAACACTTCATTCCAAGCTCTTCTTGACTTGAGGGTCTGTGTTAAGAAGTCTGCTGGGATTCTGATGGGTTTTCCTTTATAGGTAATCTGTTTCTTTTCTCTGACAGCTTTTAATATTTTATTCTTATGCTATATTTCTAGAATCTTGATTATTATACGTATTGGTAAGAAATGTTTGGAGTTCTAAATACTTCACTTATCTGTATGTCAAATTTTTTATTCACACTTGGGAAGTTTTCGGCCATTATTTCTGTGAAGAGTTTCTTTTATGTCATTTGTGCTGTCTCCAGCTTTCTCTTTGATCTCAATCAATCTTATGTTATTCTTCTTGGCTTCATCTTGTAGCTGTTGGATTGATTTTTCATGGTCTCTTACTAATTTTAAGCTATCTTTCTTTTCATTATCACTGTCTGTAATTCTGTCTTCAAGATCTGAAAACCTATCCTCTCCTTCATTCAACCTGTTGCATATACTTTCAATGGAGGTTTTAATCTCTTGGATTTCTATTTGGATCTGTTTCATGGATTTCATTTCTTTTCTATGCTGATCATTATTTTTCTAAACTCATCTATTCTTTTATCTGTGTCTTCTCTAATATCTTTGATTTTAGGTATCATTTCTTTCTGTACCTGAGAAATTATTTTCTCCATAGTCATTTCCACTTGTTTTTCTCACTTCCACTGCTATCATTTCAGAAAGTTTCAGCATTTGATTTCCAATTTTATCTATCTCCTTGAGTTCTGGGCTTGTCTTGGGTGGGCTGGAGGTCTGGAGTTGCATTTTGTTTCTGCATGCTGTCATTTTCTATTTTATCTTTTATATTTTGTTTTCTGTGTTGATACTTGCCAGTTTCTTATGATATATAGCTTTATTGCTAGGATTAAGCTTCCCTGGAGGGTGCCTGTTCTTCAGAGATGTCCTCTAGGTGTAGGTGGTTTCTTATAGCTATTCCAAGGTCCTAGCTTCCCAGTTTGTAAAGGACGCAAAATTAGTATTTGGCTCAGCTTCTAATTCTTTCATACTGGGCTGTGGTGGTGATTATAACCTCATACAGTCACAACGTTATCATACAGGGGAGAAAAACTGTTTATAACATGATATCCTGGCTAAAGTAGTACAATTAGGAGTAACAATAATTTCAAGTGCAGCGTAACTACTGATAAACTATGTGGTCACCGTTAACCTGTTACCTCTGACTATGGGAGTAAACTTTAAAATTATGTAACAAAATGAAGCATATACTATGCACTTGTATGCAGTGATTTTCCCTTTAGTCAGGTGACTTTGCCCTTCTTTCAGGAGCAAGGGGGTTACGATGGTTAGGAGATAGACTAAGGTAATGAGTGAGGGCAAATATACTAGAGTCAGGGCTGGAAATTAAAGGATGATCACCCAAGATTGGGAAACTGGAGGATGTAGAAGGGACAGAATAAAATAGAACACAAAGGAGTAGTCAGAAAGGGTAGACACAATGTTTACTCACTTGAAAGTTTCA
>NW_004955470.1:11881790-11892122 GCF_000276665.1 Chinchilla lanigera | reverse complement strand
GTATGTCTGTTAATGTTTCCCTCCTTTTATCCTTAAAAAAAAAAAAAAAAAAAAAGAAGTAGTTGAGGAAAGAGAAAAAGTGAGTCTGTAGAAGAGAATGAAAAAAGGGTAAGAAACCCAAACATTGAAAAACAAGCAATAAAAAGAAAGAAAATGAAAATGAGCCAAAGTAAAAAAGAAAGAAAAAGGAGATGAGAGAAAGAGAGGAAAGAAAAGTAGGAAAAGAAAAACTCCAAATACAAAAATAACTACCAAATACTGAAGAAAACAAGATGACATCCAATCAGATAGGAGAGGGATATCCAATCAGACAAACAAGGGAGAATGAAAGTAGTAAAATACCTTTAGTACTTAGAGTTCTGTGAAAGTGTCCATATTTAATCCCAGAAATGTGCTGGGTATGGAGCTGATCTTGGCCTCTGGATGTGGGGCCTGAGACTGGACTTCTGGTGGAGTTCTCCAGAGTCCAACCACTGGCTTCCCACTGCTGCATCAGATGCTTCTATGCTGCTGGTATCACCAATTACTCTGCCCTACAAGGTCATGCAGGTGCCCATGCACCTGGGACCCAGCTGTTGTCCTGAGTCTTGGGTCTTGGGGTTCCTGTCAGTCTGCTTGGCAAAGGCAGGTTTCCTTACACTCCTCTCAACGACCTTAATGTCCCTGAGACAATGGAGGAAGCACAGAGCATGGACTCACACTCTGCTCTTAGGCCCTGCAGTAACAGAGAGAGTGGAGGGGTCGCCAGGTGCAGACTCACTCTTGCTCACAGGCCCCCATCATCCCCTTGGAGCTATTGTTATTGCTAACTATACTCATTTGGCCAGGAAGTCATACATGTTATAGTCAGCTTTCCTCCCTTGTATGATAACACTGTGATTCTATGGATCATAATCATCAACATAATCCAGTACCAAAGGACTGGGTTCTGAGCCAAAGAACAACTTTTCATCTTTAATTAATTGGGAAGGTAGGTTCTTGGAATAGACATAAAGAACCACCCATATCAAGAAGACATCCTTAAAGAACAGACATCTCCTAGGGAAGACTTGATACTAATGGTAAAGCTGTCTGCCATAAAAAAATCAGCAAGCATCAATACAGAAAACAAAATGAAAAGTAGAAAAAAAGAAAATGACAAGACGCAGAGGCAAAATGCAACTGCAGACACCCAACCCACCCAGGGCAAGCCCAGAGTGCAATGTGATAGAGGAACTTGGAAGTCAGACTCTTAAACTTTCTGAAGTGATAGGAATAGGAGTGAACAAACAAATGAAAAAGGCTATAGAAAAAATAATCTCTCAGGTACAAAAAAATGGTGCTATTAGACATAGACAAATGGAAGATGTTAGACACAGATTAAAAAAAAAATAGAAGGACTAAGAAAATGATGGAAACCTAAGTGTCCAGCATAGGAGAAATGAAATCCACAAAACAGATCCAAGTAGAAATCCAGGATATTAAAACCTCCATTGAAAGCATGTGCAACAGATTGACAGAGGTGAGGAGAGAGTATCAGATCTTGAAGATAGAATTTCAGCTAGTGATCATGAAAAGAAAGATATCTTAAAATTAGCAAGAGACCGTGAAAAATCAACCCACAGCTGAAAAATGAAGTAAAGAAGAAAACATAAAATTGATTGGGATCAATGGGAAAGTTCAAGACAGTGCAAATGCCATAAAAAATTCTTCACAGAAATAATGGCAAAATACTTCCCAAGCATGGATAAAGAATTTGACATACAAATATATGAAGAATATGGAACTCCAAACAGCCACAACCAAAATAAATTTACACCCGACATATTATAATCGAGATTCCAAAAATTTAGCACAAGAACAAAATATTAAAAGAAGTTAGAGAAAAGGAACAAATTGACTGTAAATGAAAGCCCATCATAATCACAGCAGACTTCTCAACACAAACCCTCAAATCAAGGAGAGCTTGGAATGAGATATTTAAAGCCCCAAAGGAAAATAAACTCCAACACAGACTGATGTACCCTGCAAAACTATCTGTTTTAGTTACTTTTCTCTTGCTGAGGTAAAATATCTGACACCCAAAGTTAAAGGAGGAAAGGTCTATTTAGCTCACAGTTTGTGGAGGTTTCAGTCCATAAGAAGCTGGCTCCAAGGCAGGGTGGCATGGCAGAGGGGAAACAGGTCATGGTGACAGAAGAACATCTTGCTACAGAAGGAGGAGAGCCTTTATTTCATCCCTTATATTATATGCAAGCAACACCCACAATCCCAGCACTAGACAATGAACCAACCACAAACTTAGATTCAGTTGCCTCTGAAAAGTCCTCCCCAGTGACCACATGAAGCTTTGGGGGAACATCCAGACACAAACCCTAATACTATCTTTCAAAACTGATGGAGAAATGAGAAACTTCCATGGCAAAGAACAACTGAAGAAATTTATGACCACCAAACAAGCTCTTCAGAATGCATTGAAGCATATACTAGAAAGAGAACATGAAGACCATGAAGCACATGAAAATCAGTAGAAAGAAGCCACTAGGCAGGGCAAGCATTAAACAGAGGGGAAAGACAGGGAACCAACAAGAAAATAATAAGAGAAAGATATGCCAGTACATATCTGTTATAACCATCGATGAAAATGGCCTTAATTCACCAAAAAAAGAAAGATACAGACTGGCAGAATGGATCAAGATGGAAGATCCAACAATAAACTGCATTCAAAAAATACATTTAACACAAAAAGAAATTCGTGCATTAAAAGTCAAAGGATAAAAACAAAACTCCATGTGACAAGATCCCTGAAAAAAGCAGAGGTAGTTATTATATTTGCAAACAATGTGAACTTCAAGCTAAGACTGATCAAAAGAGACAAAGAAGATCATTACATACTTGTTAAGGAAAGACCCCAAGAAGAAGAGATAACAATCATAAATATATATGCACCAAACACTGGTGCACTCAAGTATATAAAACAAATATTAACAGACATGAAAAATCAAATAAGCACTAACACAGTATTACACAATTAGATCAACCAGACAGAAGTATCAGAATTAAAACAAACTTATGAACCAATGGACTCAGTAGATGTCTACAGGGTGCTCCACCCCACCACATCAGAATACACATTCTGCTAAGCTGCACATGGGATGTTCTCCAAAACAGACCACATATTAACTCACAGAACATACTTAAGTAAGTGCAATGGATGTGAAATTATCCACACATACTATCAGACCATAGTGCAATGAAAGTGGAAATCAACAGCAAAAGAAATACAAAAACTCTATAAACATATGGAAAAGAAATACAACCTTACTGAGCAACCAATGAGTCACAGACGAAATTAAAGAAGAAATTAAGCAGTATCTACAACTAAATGATAATGCCAATACAACATAACAGAATTTATGGAACACAATGATAGCAGTCCTAAGAGGGAAATTTATAGTGGTGAATTCTCATATCAGGAAAACAGAGTGAGCTCAAACAAACAACTTAATGTTGAACCTCAAATTTTAGAAAAAGAAGGGTAAGTCAAGCCCAAAGCTCATTTGAGGGAGAAAATTAAAAAATCAGAGCAGAAACTAAAGCAAATGAGACTAAGAAAGCAATACAAAGAATCAATGAATTGAAGAGTTGGTTCTTTGAAAGACTGAACAAAATTGATAAATCTCTAGCCAATCTTATCAAAAAGAGGAAAGAAAAGACTCAAATTCAAGCAATTAGGAACAAAAAGGGTGAAATCACAATAGATCCTGTGGAAATCCAGAAGATCATCAATACCTATGTCAATAACCTGTTCTCTAATAAGATGGAAAACACAGAAGAAATGGACAGATCCTTTGACACATATGAATTACCAAAACTGAATCAAGATGATATAAATATTCTAAATAACCCAATATCAGTCAATGAAATTGAAAATGTAATTGAAAATCTACCAACAAAGACAAGCTCAGGCTCTATGGCTTTTCCTTGTTAGCAGATTTTTAATTACATTTTGGGCTTTTCCTTGTTAGATTTTTAATTACATTTTTAATTTCATTGACTGATACTGGGTTATTTAGAATATGTATATCATCTTGAAGCCTAATGCCATTAATATTGAAACTTTCAATGGAATTGAAATGGAAGCAATACTCCAACTAATTCCTGAAAGTAAATGTTAGTCTGATACCTAAACCAGAGAAGGACCCAACCAGAAAAGAAAACTACAGATCAATTTCCCCAATGAACATAGATTCAAAAATCCTTAATAAAATACTGGCAAGCAGAATGCAGCAAATCATCAAGATTATATACCATGACCAAGTGGGCTTCATCCCAGGGATTCAGGGATGGTTCAGCATACACAAATCAATTAGTGTAATGCACCATATCAACAGAGCCAGAGACAGAAATCACATGTTCATCTCAACAGATGCAGAAGAGCATTTGGCAAAGTCCAACACCTATTCATAAAAGAAACCCTACAGAAAGCTGGAGTAGATGGTCTTTATCTCAACCTGATAAAGGCCATCTATGACAAGGCAACAGGCAGCATCACAGTAAATGGTCAAAAGCTGAAAGCTTTCACTCTGAAATCAAGAGCAAGTCAAGGATGTCCACTATCACCACTCCTCTTCAGTATAGTTCTAGAAACATTAGCCAGAGCAGTTAGACAAGAGAGAGAAATAAGGACAGGAAGGGAAGAAGTTAAACTATCATTATTTGCAGATGACAGGATACTCTACATAGAAGACCCCATAAACTCCACCAAAAGACTTGTAGATTTAATAACCAAATTCAATAGTATAGCTGGATACAAAATTAATACTCAAAAATCAATAACATTCCTGTACACAAGCAACAAACTCAGAGTGACAAATTAGGGAAACCGCACACTTCACTGTAGCATCCAAAAGAATGAAGTACTTAGGAATGAATCTAACAAAGGAAATAAAAGATCTATACACTGAAAATTACAGTGCTCTGAAAGAGGAGAATGCAGAGGGTATCAGAAAATGGAAAGGTATCCCTTGCTCATGAATAGAAAAAACCAACATAGTAAAAATGGGCATACTCCCAAAATTGTTATACAAATTTAAAGCAATCCCAATAAAATACCATTAGCATACCTCACAAAACTGGAGAAAATATTCCTAAAATTCATTTGGAACCACAAGAGACCTATAATAGCAAAACAATTCTTGGTAACAAAGGCAAGGCAGGGGGACATTACAATTCCTGACTTGAAATTATACTATAATGGTACTGTGATAAAACAGCATGGCATGGCAAAAAAACCAGACCTGAGGATCAATAAAACAGGATAGAAGATGCAGAAACAACTACAAACATACTCAGCTATCTTATCTTTGACAAAGGAGCCAAACATGTTCACTGGAAGAAAGACAGCCTCTTTAATAAATGGTGCTGGAAGAACTGGCTTTCCACATGCCAGAGACTAAAACTAGACCCATGTCTATCACCATGCACTAAAGATAAAATGATCAAAGATGTACATATTAAAACAAAAACATTAAATCTCCTGAAAGAGAGAATAAGCAGAACTCTTGAAGACATAGGGGTAAGCAAAGATTTCATGAACAAAACCCTGCTCACACAGGAATAATGCAAAGAATCAATTAATTACTGGGATCTCATCCTGTTAGAAAGCTTTTGCACAGAAAAAAGAAATCACCAACAAAGTGAAAAGGCAACCCACAGAGTAGGAAAGTATTTTAGCCAATTGTCCCTCAGATAAAGGACATCTATATAGAACATATAAAGAAATGTAAAAATTCAGATCCCTCCAAATTCAAAGACCCAGTCCAAAAATGGGCATCTGAGATGAATACACATGTCTCAGATGAAGAAATACAAATGGCAAATAAATATATGAAAAAATGTTCAGCATTGCTGGTTTCTAGAGAGATGCAAATTACTACAACGCTGAGATTCCACCTCACCCCAGAAAGAATGGCTGTCATCAAGAAATCAACAAACAACAAATGCTGGCTGGGCTGTGGGGGGAAAGGAACCCTTCTGCACTGTTGATGGGAGTGTAGACTGGTGCCACCACTATGGAATTCAGTGTGGAGATTCCTCACAAAGCTAGGGTTAGAAGTCCCATTTGACCCAGCTATTCCCCTTCTGGGCATCTGCCTAGTAGAATTAAAAACCGCATACCACAGCAGTGTATGTGCACCTGTGTTTATAGCAGCACCATTTGTTATAGCTAAACCATGGAAGCAACCCAAATGCCCATCAACCGAGCAATGGATACAGAGGATGTGAGGTTTTTTTTTTTTTTTTTAATAATAGGGTACTACTTGGCTATAAAGAGGAATACATTTGAGGCATTTCTAGGAAAATGGATGCAATTTGAGAGCATCCCCTTAAGTGAAATAAACTGGACTCACATGTATAAATATTGCATTGTCTCCCTAGTGTGAGAAACTAAAAAAGTAAATAAGAACCAGAATGTACAATAGCTATTGTGAAATGGGAAGAAACTGTTCAAAATGAAAGAAGAACTGGGATGGAAGAAGGGGGAAAGGAGGAAGAGAAGGGGGAGAAAAACAATTTTTTAAAAAGGAAAAAATGGAAATAAAGGTTTGTAAATAGGGAGGAGAAGACTGGCTGAAGGGAAGAGAGGGGACTGGGGAAACAGAGAAATCAAACGATACCATGGGGGCTGGGGATTTAGCTCAGTGGCACAGCGCCTCCCTGGCAAGTGCCAGGTCGTGAGTTCGATTCCCGGTACCGGAAAAAAAAACACCTAAAAAAAAAAAAATTAAAAAAAAGATACCATGTACAGGTACAAATTCCCTATGATGAATATGATCATTATGTATATCTAAAACGTACCAATAAACTTAATTACATATAATAAATAAATAAATACAAACATAAAACAAAATGTCCATGTTATTTGGCAAGGTTGAGTAATATAAAATAACACTTTAAAATATTTTATTGGCTTTACAGACCAATTATAAATAAATTTCTACTTTAAAGTTTAAGAAAATATTAACAGCGCCGTGTGTTAAAACTTACCCTGCCACCCAAACGTGCTTGTTCCTTTAATGTTCAACCGAGTTGTGAAGTAGCCGCTTGGACACTAGAGGGAGATGTTGAGCTCTTCTTGGCATTTTGGGACTCCAGGGTGTTTGAAGGACTGCGCCTGGGAAAACTTCTAATGGAAGAGCAGCAAAAATGTACAGTCTCAAAGCAAAACATAATGCCCAATGTTCACTGGCTTATAAAAGGATGGATTCCACTTAGTAGAAGTGTGTTCTCATTTTATCTGAGCCACCAAAATGTGGAAACTGAGCTGTAGTCTTTTACCCATGTCCAAATTCCAGAGAGAAGAATTCTGAGTCATCCAGAGTTTCACAGTGCCTTCGAGAGGGAGCGGGACTATGCAGCCCATTCACATTCTGTAACCGTGTGCGGGACAGGCCGCGCAGTTCCCGGAAAGGGCAGGACGAACAGTAGCCATGATGTGGTGGATTGGTTTGGATTATGCTGAGATCAGCTTGATTTCCTGTTTCCTGATATCAGGGTTTATATCAATAAAATGTAACACATTTCAAGTTCAGCACCGTGAGCTCTTCCCAGGCAAATGGCATGTGGGAAAGTTCAGGGCCATGTCTCCAGTGCTCTCACACGAAACTCCAGGTAGCTGGATCGATTCTAGAGCGAGAAGTGGATCCTCTGTTTCTGCTGTGTTAGCCTCCCAGCCTGGGTTTCTAACGTAGGGAGCAGATGAACTATTAAGTGATTAGAAACACCACCCATGCAACAGAAGGCAGGGGCCACCCGGGAGACACAGGGAGGTGCAAGGGCCCATAGGATGGGGTCCTCAGTAGCCCTGAAGGAGCCACCCTGAAGGCATGTGGGGCTCGCCCTCAAGGAGGCAAAGAGGGACACTCTGGGCTGACCCTGAGGGCCAGGTTTACCCTCGGGAGGGGAGCGCACAGGACTGCAGCTAAGAAGCCATGGGCAGGAGTCTAGGGCGCAGCACGGGCCGGGGCCAAGGGCACACCAGTGTCACCTGCAGATGGACAGCTGAGCCTGACTGGGAGGGAAGGGGGTTCCGACACAAACCCGGTGGCCAGGCTGGGAAAACCCTGCTGTCACTACAGGAGGCAGAGCCCAGGAAAACGCTGGTGCTCGTGCTGTCTGCGGCATCTCCTCCCGGAGACAGTGTCAGGTCCATGTGGGTTTATCTCACATCTAAGACAGGTGCATGCTTCACACACCCTGCCGGGGTCCCAAAATCCGAGAAGGAGTCAACATCTCCCTCTAGTGTCCAAACTGCTACTTCACACCTCGGTTGAATATTTAAGGGACAAGAATATTGGGTGAGGTTTTTTTGGAGACAGGGTCTCCCTGTGCAGTTCAGGCTGGCCTTGAGCTCACTTTGTAGCCCAGGCTGGTCTCGTACTTGCAACAATCCTCCTGCCTCAGCCTCCCGAGTGCTGGGATTACAGGGGTCCACCACCATGCCTGGCTTGACATAGTTTTTTAATCTAGAGAGAAAAATGCCAGGATACCGTGTCATTGTAAGCTAGGGGTCAGAAATATTTTATGCAGAGAGCAGAGGGTACAAATTTGAAGTACTGCAGAAAACTACAGTGCTTGTTGAATATTTTCCTTTTATTTTATATTCTTTTAACCATCCTTTAGAAATATAAAGACCATTCCTAATACACTGAGCATTAAGAGACTGCAATTTGCTGACTGCTATGAAACATCCCACCTACCACTAGAAGATACTTATATATTTTTACATCTGTTTATAATTGACATTTAATTTATTAATTGTACATATTAGAAATACATCCCCATAACACTATAATTTGCATCAAAGGCAAATACTTATAATGCCCACTGCCTTACATTCTTTGTCCCTAATGTTTATGCGTAGGTTAGAATTCAGAATAATCCTGGGGCTTTGGTAGGTCCATAGCACGGAGAAGAAACTCCCTCCGAGCAGGAATCCTTAGCACAGTATCTGTAGAACAGAGTCGTTTTGTTTCTGGGGAGCGTATTCCCATTGTGCTTCTTTTGCAACTTCATCATCACTAGATGGCTCTGACTGTTACTTGCGTGCATCCTGCTGCCGTTCACCTGAAATTAACTGTCCCCGTGCACACTCCATTCCCGGGAGTCATCTCTGCCACTGCACTTTTACATATTGGAGGGAGGTGACTCCCCACCTGATTTCCCTTCCTTACGGCTCTTGAGACCCCATCAGCGACCCGGTCCAGCACCTGTCTTGGTGTTGGCGGTCAGTTTGGGCGCGGAACCTGGCTTTCTGCGTTCTGGGTGAGTTGTTTTGGATGAGACACCTGCGTCCCCGCGTCCCTGGACTTGAGAGAAACAGGTGTGCAGGTCTGAACACGGGCACCACAGTCCCGGAGACGGGCTTGAGTCCCTGATTCCAGCCCAGCTGCAAACCACCCGATAGCCCGGGAGTTCTGCATCTCCGGGTAAGCACAGGTGATGCTGGCAGCAATTCCCAGCAGTTCCTAATGGGCTTACGGCCGACAATCCGCGTGAAGCAGTTATCCAGGGACTGGAGCACAGGAAATACTCCGTGCTGGCTTCCTCGTTTACACGCTCCAGCAATGACGGTTTCCGCACGTGCTTTTCAGTGGCTGATCCACTTCCGTCATAAACGGGTGCCAAGACTCAGTTAACGAAGCCCAGGAATCAGGTTGTGCTGCGGTTTTTCCCTTTTTAATTCAACGAGGCAATAACTGCCTTTGGACTTCAATCTGTCTTTCTAAAAGCACTAAGATTTGCTTCCAGATGTATAGTTATGGGAAAAAGTTTGAAATTATCATCTCTCAGGTGCCGGGGATATAGTTCAGCAACACAAACGCCTATCTGGGAAATGCGAGATCCTGAGTTTGATTCCTGGCACCAAAAAAAAAAGTAAAATTATCACATCTCGTACGACTTAGTTGTTCTCTAAAATGTTACCCCAAGGTGGCCTTCCATCAGCAACTGTTGGGTGTAATCACCTAAGTGCATCTTGACTCGTGTTGTGAATTCTTAAGTACTTACTTTTAGCAGTTTCAGTTCTGTTGAGAACAAATGCTCCAACTCTTTTCTAAAGATTTAAGATAAATAGGGGAAATTATTCAGGGATATATACATACATTAGTGCTTTGAGTAGTCTTTCAGCAAAAACTAAGTAAATAAATACATTTTAATTTTTTTTAATTTTAAAGAGAGTAGTACATGAGAAACAAACAAAGAAAAAAATAGAACAGTAGCGGTGTACCAGTATCACAAACATAAACAAATTGAAGCAAGAACATTCAAAGTGATACGGGGCCTCAAGAC
>NW_004955470.1:11863675-11871575 GCF_000276665.1 Chinchilla lanigera | reverse complement strand
ACTTTTTTTTAGTCTCCATTGCGTTACTATCTGCTCTGAGCTTTATAATTTCCTGCCTTCTTTGGGCTCTGGGTTTGACTTGCTCTTCTTTTTCTAGGAACTTGAGGTGCAGCATAAGATTGTTTATTTGTCTTGTTCTGTTTTCCTCAGGTGGGAGTTCACCGCTATAAATTTCCCTCTGAGGACTGCTTTCATTGCATCCCATAGGTTCCTATAGGTTGTATCTCCATTTTTGTTTGTTTGTAATTAGTGTTTAATCTCTACTTTGATTTCATCTGTGACCCACTGTTTGTTCAGAAGGATGTTATTTAATTTCCAACTGATTATGGAGTTTCTGTGTTTTCTTTTGTCATTAATTTCCAATTTCATTGCACTATGGTCTGATAGTATACATGGGATAATTTCAATTCCTTTGCATTTACTTAAACATGTTCTATGTACTAGCATATAGTCTATTTTAGAGAATGTCCCATGTGCAGCTGAGAAGAAGGTGTATTCTGATGCTGTTGGTGGAACACTCTGTAAAGGCCTACTAAGTCCACATTTGGTTCAGTTCTGTTATTTCTTTCCCAATTTTTTTTTAATGCTTTTATTTATTTATTTATTTATTTATTTATTTATTTATTTATTTATTTGGTTTTGGTTTTTCTCTGGTACCGGGAACTGAACTCACAACCTTGCGCTTGCCAGGCAGGCGCTTTGCCGCTGAGCTAAATCCCCAGCCCCATCTTTCCCAATTTTTTATTTGGATTTGGTTTTTCTCTGGTACCGGGAACCAAACTCACAACCTTGCGCTTGCCAGGCAGGCGCTTTGCCGCTGAGCTAAATCCCCAGCCCCATCTTTCCCAATTTTTTGTCTAGTTGATCTATCTCTTTGTGACAGCGGTGTGTTAAAGTCCCCTGTTAGGATTGTGTTGCTATTTATATCATTTTTCACGTCTGTTAGAATTTGTCTGCTATAGGTGGGTGCTCCTATATTTGGTGCATAGATGTTTATGATTGTTATCTCTTTCTCTTGAAGCTTCCCCCTCACAAGTATGTAGTGACCTTCTTCATCTCTTTTGATTGTTCTTGGCTTGAAGTTCACATTGTCTGCAAACAGAATAGCTACACCCACTTTTTTTCCCGGGTTCCTGTTGCATGGAGTATTGTTTTCCATCCTTTAATTTTCAGTCTTTGAATTTCCTTTTGAGTTAAATGTGTTTCTTGTATACAGCATATAGTTGGGTTTTGTTTCCTAATTCACTCTGCAAGTCTGCTTCTTTTGGTTGGTGGGTTGAGACCATTTACATTGATGGTTATAACTGATATGTATTGGCTTATCTTTGTCGTGCTATTTTCCTGCTGTTGGATCCTCCTTTTTCCTTCTGTTTAATTTCTTGCTCTGCTTGTTGGTTCCTTTCTGTTGTTGTTCTTGAAGTTGCAGTCTGTTTTATCTCTTTCTGGTGTATCTTTTAGTGCTCTCTGTAGGATTGGTTTGGTGCTCATGAATTTCTTCAGTTGTTCTTCATCATGAAAATATTTTATTTCTCCATTAAATTTAAAAGATAGCTTTGCAGGGTACATCAGTCTGGATTGGAAGTTGTTTTCTTTCAGTATCTGAAGTACTTCACTCCAAGCTCTTCTTGCCTTGATGGTTTGTGTTGAGAAGTCTGCTGTGATTCTGATAGGCTTTCCTTTATAGGTGATCTGTTTCTTTTCTCTAACAGCTCTTAATATTCTGAGCTTTTGTTGAGTTTCCGGGATCTTGATCACTACATGTCTGGGTGTAGATTTATTTTGGTTATGATCAACCGGGGTTCTATACTCTTCACTTATCTGGATGTCCAATTCTTTTACCATGCCTGGGAAATTTTCTGTTATTATTTCTGCAAATAGTCTTTTTATGTCATTTGTGTTGACACCTGCTGTTTCATTATCTATTACCCTGGCATTGTTTCTGTTTGCTTCATCTTGCAGTTGTTGAATTGGTATTTCCTGGTTCCTTGTTGTTTTTAAGAGATCCCTCCTTTCATGTTCATTGGTGGCAATGCTGTCTTCAAAGTCTGAAAGTCTATCTTCAGCTTCGTTCAGGCAGTTTTGCAAGCTTTCAGTGGAATTTTTAAGTTCCTGGATGTCTATTTGCATCTGTGTCATACCTTCTAGTTCTTTTCTATATTGTTCCCTGAAGCTTTCATCAAGTTGTCTATGCTTTTCTATTTTCTTGTCTATGTCATCTTTGTATATGTTGAACATTTCTTTCATTATGGTTGTCATTTCTGTTCTCACCTCAGACATTATTTCCGATTTGATGTCTTCAATGGCCTGATGGAGTTGTTTCTTTACTTCAGTTGCTATCATTTCAGAAGTTTCAGGGGTATGACTTCCAGGCTTTTCTGTGTTGATGTCTCCTGGATTTGTTCTGGGTGTAGAAGTCTAAGATTGCATATTGCTCCTTCATTTTGTCATTTTTGAAGATCCAGAGGTTCTCTGTAGTGTAGTCTCACTGTCCTGATTGTGTATGAGTGGCAGGGTGAGAGCCTGAAGATCCCCAGTGCTCAATGTAGCTCCTGTACTGGTGAGTGGTGGCAGCCCAGCCCAGGCCGACACACTATGTGTGTGCCAGGTAGCCACTGAGGCCCCAGAGGGTTCCTGAGGCTTTGCCTGCCTTGCACACTGGTCAGGGAGGCAGAGCCCAGACTCACCAAGCTTCCTGAAGATGTCTGGAGCTCAGCCCAGGCAGACACACTACGGGTGTGGCAGGTAGCCACCAAGGCCCCAGAGGGTGCCCAAGGCTTCTCCTTCCTTGCACACTGGTTAGGGAGGTAGGGCCAGACTCACCAGGTTTCCCGAAGATGTCCGCGGTTCAGCCCAGCCTGGGGCGATCCATTTTTAAATTTTTTTACTTGAATGAATTTGATAAAAATCAATGCACTACGTTCTGCCCTTATTTAGCTGGGGGCCCCCATTTGCACATAGTGTTCCTTAGTAATTTGTTGAAGTATGTTGGGAAATTCTGTTCTGGGGTATTTCAATCTATAGATCATCAATATTTCTGATGTTTTCTTTTTGGATTGAGACAACAATGTTGTGAAAAACACAGCTACAGGGACTCATATGGGTATGGATAAATTATAAGACAATTCTAGTACCATTGCACCCCTCTTGTCATGCAGAAATTTGTCAAAAGTGTCCTGTTGAAATACTATAATGTATATAATCAAAGACACACATGACAAACTGATATAAAATTTTGAAGTAGGGTGAGGACCAAAAAACATATTAAAACCTTAGCAAAAGAAATTATCAAGTGTTATTACTGGTTATATATTCTCTTTTTTTTTTTTCCCTCTGGTACAGGGAACCGAACTCACGACCTTGAGCTTGCCAGGCAGGTCCTTTTGCCGCTGAGCTAAATCCCCAGCCCACTGGTTATATATTCTCCAAGTACTTGTCAGTGCAAACAAATATTTTTAAATTTTGTTGACTCAGCATGCATGCAGAAAAGTGCATTACTCAGCATCATGAGTCACTAGAAATATGCAAAGGAAAACCACAAATGCACACCGCGCCACTTGCTAGGATGACTGTTACCAAAGGGGGGAACAGATGGTGCTGGCGAGGACAGGCAGGGTCTGAGCCCTCGCAGATTCCTGCCCGCAGTGGGAACATGCCACCACTGTGAGGGTGTTCCTCAGAGCATTAGTGCACACCTCTGTCATGTCGTCCAGCACCTTCCCTTCTGGGAACACATCCAAAGCACTGCAAAGCTTGCACCCACTCAACAGTCCGAGCAGGAATGCTCACAGAAGCATCGGCACGGTAGCCAGCCAGGGAGGCTGCAAGTGTCAAGGAATTGACCCTCAGGGGAGCGAAATATGTTCTCTCCCCACCGTGCAGTACTTGGTTCCAAAAGGATATTGTTCTGATAATGCAGATAGAGTGTTTGACCCCCAAAAATATCACTCTAAGAAACCACGTGGAGCCCCATAGCCATCCTGAGACTTTGTATGGGACGTGCAACACGAACACCCACATAGACAGAGCACAGCCTGGGGAGGGAGGAACTGTCCTGGAGTCGGTGGTGATGGCTGCAGGGGTCCGAGAATGTCCTGACACCGGGGAATGGTCCACGTTAGCGTGGGGAACTGTGGTAGGTGGACATAACAACACCAACAGAGACGAGTCCCAAACTCCCACTGTACCTGGCAGTGACACACACAGCGGTTTCTCCCTGTGAGCAGTGCCTACGGGCAGCACGGCGCAGGACCCCCTCCTGCCCTTTCCCCGCCTGCAGTGCATGGTTTCTGGATGTCATGAATCAGTGCCTTCCTGCAGAGCTGCAGAGAACATCCTCTCTGGCCTGGTCTGGCAGCAATAATGCACACCCAGCTTCTTCCACACTGTGAGGCTTGCTCCTTCTCTGTGCATTCTGATCTTGGTGGATATTTAGGTTGTTCCCAGGTTTGGAGGGCTATGAGTGTCCTTACAATGCTACATGTTACTTCGCGCAACCTGTGCGTGTGCTGCTGTGGTGATACGCCTGGTAGTGGCGCTGCTACAACTCAGCTTACACATATGCTCAGGTGTCCTGAATGCTGCCTGTTCTGTAAATTGGTTGAATTAAAAACTTTACACAATTGGGAGAAGTTTTTGAAATGTCCAGCTATTCCAAGTTATTGCAAAGGCTGTGTACTTTTAACTTTTCAAATTGTAGTTGTATCTTTCTGCATGCAGTCATTTTCAGGTAGTTTAAATTTAGATTTTTTGCTGAATAATGAAAATGATCATCTTTTATGTCAGTTTTCCATTTCTGAATAAATGTAAAAATCGGCTTCTCAACTTACAAAGAACTCTCTCTCTGTCTCTCTCTGTCTCTGTCTCTGTCTCTGTCTCTGTCTCTCTCTCTCTCTCTCACACACACACATACATTTATAGGGATGTTGATTACAACTGTGTAAAGTCTGTTTCCAGAAATTGATATCTTATACACACATTGTATTCCTCCATCTGTTTAGTCTTGTAAGAGTTAGGGTGAGTCCAGTGTAGCTCCTGTTAGCTCATTCCTGGGTGTGCAATGTACTAAGAATTAAGACTCAAGGGTTAATCTGCAAGAGTGAGAACTACTCCAGTTGGAATAAGTGGATTTGCCCCCATGAGACTTTGGACCAAGGAGTGGGCAAGTGCAGGTACCTCAGGAGGCAGCATGAAGTCCCTGTGTCAGAACACAGCACAAAGGAGCAGTTCTGAGACTCCCACAGACTCAGCCTGCAACAGGAGCGGAGATCTCTGGTCAAGGACAAAAAAAGGTCCGCTCCTCTGAGCTGCCTCTATCCACACAGCTCAGCAGTTGGTGAACAATTTTTCCTGAGTCTTATCTCATTTCTTCTGTATTCCCTAGACATAGAAAGAACCTGCAAAATTCAACAATGAAAAATCAAATAGCCCAATTCAAATTCAGGCAATAAGTGTGAGCTGACACTTCTCCTAAAGATACACATGGCTAATAGGTACATAAAAGATGCTCTCCATCTGATTTTATCCACAAGGCTCCCTCCCTGTGGTCTTCGTCATCTCAGGCAGTAGCCACTTCATCCTGTCTGCTGCTCAGGGGAAGCTGGGCTATTGTGTTCCCGCCTCTCAGGAGGAGGGCCGACCTGTAAGGCGCTGGCAGCACCACTCAGTTGGAACAGGACTCTCTCTTCCCAGTGCTACATCGGCACCGTCTGAGCCACTGCAATCTCTCAGCTAGCAGACCACAGTGGCAGTGATAGGACACACCCTTCCACCTTGAACCTCACCCCACCATCATGGGCAACTGAGCAGGTCATGTTCCTATGAGCCACCACTACCACTGTGACCCCAACACTGTGTGGTCCTCTGGCTCACCCACCATCACTCAATCAACCAGCATGTGATCCTCTGGCACACCCACCATGACTGTCACATCACGCCACTCTGACCCACCCACAATCACTGTGAACTCAGTACCACATGACCCTCTGACCCACCCGAACACTCAACCTAACCAGCCCATTGGGCTCACTTCACCTTTACACCCTACACTTGGGTTTGACCCTTCTCTTCCAACAAGTGGCCCCCATCTCCTGACCCTAAGTTAGCTCCATCTCTCATCAATCTCCCTGGGGAGAGAAGTTCTGTACCTTGATTGTGACTTGGAAACTTTGCTCTGTCATCTACATTGTTGACCAGAAGTCCTGAAAAGCAGACTTAAGCTTGGAGCCCTCCTCCCAAAATGGACCAGGACTCAGCTTCCATGTGGTTTGTGGTCAAGGTAACTGTCATGATAGCCTACCAGGGGGGACTCTGTAGACCAAGCTAGGGTGGCCAAAGTGGCTGGGTTGGGACATGTGTCTTTCAGCATCTGGGTCCACATGCCTGGCACTCAGAGGCCCTCAGATCAAATGGCACAGAGCATCCTCCCAGTTGGCTGCCAAATTGCCTCCTAGCATCTCCATGGCAACCTGAGGTCCCCTGTCCACTGGAATTCTCCAGGTGGAGAGTCAGCCCTCCACCCACATCAACAGAACCCAACCTGTGGTCCCCATTTGGGTGTCCCAGAAGGGCTTAGTCCTCAGGAACACTGTTTTGAGCGGAGAGGCCAGTTCTCCACAGATAGTGATGGCCCTTCCTCTGTCTCTGGAAAAGAGGACCCATCTGGGATCTGCTTTAAGGTGAGTACACAGGGACCCATGAGGAAGACAGGGCCTGGGATTCAGTGTCCAGTCACCGTTTCTTTCAGGATAGGAGTGCGAGAACAGATGAAGATGAACGTGTGCTTCCTCAAGTCATCACGAGATTAGTCACACGTTGAACAGGAATATGTACATATTGATGACCTGACGTTGTGCAAAATTGGAAAGATGTTTACAAATGGATATATAAAGTGGGTATGTGGATTGGTTAAAATATATATTTATGAGTCTCTAATCATATAAAAACTGTTAAAGTCTTTTTATTAATATACTGAAATACCACAAACTCACAAGTAGAGGTACCCTGGATGGCAATAAAATACTCACATATAAAACCAGTATTTCCTGGCTGTAACTTTTACTGTGGCTCTGTTATGGTTTATGTCTGTGTGTCCCCCCAAAGACTCCTGCGGCCCTGGGGCAGGCTATTAGAGTTTGAATATGGGTGTGAGAGCTGCACCCACCCGGGAGTGGATAGTTTGCACATGTAAGGGACAGGAAAAGAGTGCTTGGGGCATTCCTCCCCCATTCTGCCCCGGTGAAAGTTAGTTGTTGCTTAGCTGTGGCTGCTGCCCTGAGATGCAGCCCTCTGCAATGTGCCACTCTGCCTTATAATCTGCCAAGTACGGATTGAAACTTCCACAAACTGTAAGCGAAATAATCTTTGCTTCCTTAATTTTGGGCGTCAGGTATTTTGTACCAGCAGTGAGAAAAAAGTAACCAAGACAGGCTCAATCCAGGTTCAACTGTGTTCAGGAAAGGTGTGCAGACACCTGTGTGTAGATATAAGCAGTTAAGTCACTGCCTAGAAGTAAATGACTAATGCCACGTACATTTTGGCTGAGCCTGCCCTAGTGGGTCCTGGCTGGCCTCTGCAACCTCCTGCTGTGCCTGACCAAAGTCTTTGTCAAGCCAGTCAACCATGAAGAATATTCTAGATCCAATTAGAATTGACCTGAAAAGGTTAGGCCACCACTTCAGGCAATTGTCCTTGGATGTACTGAGTCTCGCACTGTCTCCACAGCTGGTTCCAGCTCACCTCATGTTGCTCACCAGGGCTCCTCCTTACCTGAAATTCCACTCCAAGAGGGTGGCCCCTTCCTGAGAGTCCCCGGCACTGAGACCTCCCTCTAGGGTGGGAAGGTTGCTTTGTATACAGATGGAGAACTTAGGAAAGAGAAGCCAGCTCCCCACAAGACCTGTCA
>NW_004955470.1:11860814-11862455 GCF_000276665.1 Chinchilla lanigera | reverse complement strand
TCATCCTAAAATTTAAAAAAACATTAAGCTGACAGGAGAAGAATGTTCAGAGTCCTGCAATAAATGATAGACACTCGTTGAGTTTTACCTCAACTGAGCAATCATTTATTGAGCAGCTTCCGTAGGCCATGAACCCTTCCAAGTTCTTTAGCAGCATGAGGGGTACTGAGGGAGAGAGGAGGGAGACACAGGAGAAAGAGAAGAGAGAGAAGGAGAGACAGGGAGACAGAGCGACAGTGAGAAAAACCATGTTCTGCGCCAGAGTTCAGGCTCAAAATTTTAATGAACATTCTTCCTTTCACAAATGTCATGTCAGTGACGACCTGAGGTCTCTTGCTGGTGGTGTTTCCTAGTCCCACAGTCACCCACGACACCTTCAGAGGGAATCCACAGCTGCCTTCCTGAGAATCATGCTTTCTAATTCATAGTGTGGGAAAGTCTGGACACAAAGTACCACAGTAAGGCCAAATTCTCCCGCAGAGTGCCTCAGACGTTAAAGAGTGAACGTCCTCAGAGAAGGACCAGTGGAAGACACGTCCAGTTTGGTTATGGTGGGAAAAGTTTGACTTTTGACCTGTGTTAGTCAGCTCTCCATGTCTGAGACAAAATGACTGAGAGAAATAGGTTTAGAGGAAGGTTTTACTCTGGATTGTGGCTCCAAGTGTTTCAGCCATGATCAGTGGGTGCTACTGCTTGTAGGCCTGTGATAAGACAAGAAACCAACACCTGAGAGGAAAGCCTTTAGTCAGTCCTGAAGTTCCTCGTGTGGCATCCGGGTCGTGAGCTCCACAGGGTCTGGGCCACTGTGCTGCCCGAGCCCACAGGGCCTCTCCCCTGGGCTGGCTCTGCTCACTGACCACAGCTCTTCCATGTTCCCGATATCTTCAAGGGCTGCAGCTACCCACACTGCCCTCTAGGTGTTCATGTGGGGCTGCTGACCCCCAGTGATCATGGGCTGGAGTCAGAGATCACATGGAGATTGGGTTGATTTATCATCAACCTGTTCCTGGAATTCACAAAATGACCCTTGTTCATAGAACATATGTGATTGAACAGGGTAAGCAGAACAGCAAATTATTTTCTATGTCTTCCATACTTCTGCAAGTTAAAGCAAGAAGAATCCATGCGGAATAACAAAGTCTTGAAAACTCTAGTTGCTTTGGAGATGCTTACATTCACAGTTCTCAAAGGCTAATGAGGACAGTCAGAGTTTGAAGGCCCTGTGTCCAGTGTCTTCAGGAAAAGATTCGCGCACACACGCTTTCTGCTGCAAATGGCTTGCAGAGCTGAGCCATTTCTGTGGATGGTTACTTCAACTCAAATCAAGTGTTGAAACAAAGACTTCTAATTATGTTTTCAAGCTGGTCCATTGGAGTGTCCTCGTTGTATTTTCTAAAGTAAGATCTAACAAGGAGATTAAGAGCTAATGCCTTCTGATTTTTTCTACATAAAAACTTACTCCTTTAACAAACTGAACTGCATCTGTAAACACAGAAACGTCATCACAGGTGACTGATGGTGACAATCCACATCTTCCATTCATTGCGGGGACTTGCTTCATTTTACTTAACACCTCTTACTGTAAACACATGCTAAGAAAAATAAACTTTAAAACGTTACACAAAAATAAAATGACTTTCT
>NW_004955470.1:11838985-11848846 GCF_000276665.1 Chinchilla lanigera | reverse complement strand
TAAAATTAAAAAAGAAAAGAAAAGAAAAGAAATGTGTAAAAGAAAAGCAACCCAGATGGAGCCTAAGTGTTGTGAGTAATAGCGAGTTACCTCCTCTCCAGTGATTACTTTCACTGAGGTCTGAGGACTGGAAGGATGGCCAGGGTTGACAAGAAGGACTGACAGACATGCACCAATGTCCAGCAATAAGCTGGTTTCTTTTCTGTATGGACACAATTACCTGGGCTGCTCTGTGGAGAGGACCGCCCTGGGTACACAGAGAAGGTAGTGTGCCCCAGGGCCGTTCAGTCTGCCTAGACCAGCTAGTAAGACGGGTCTGAGCTCAGGGGCCTCCGCTTCAGAGCGCGGTCCAACTTCCAGCGGCCACCTCTGCAGTCAGGGCACAGAGCAGGCGCCTCTCATGGCAGTCCCACCTGAGGTGGCCTGGCTTTCCACAGCAGGAGCGGGCAAACTTAGTCATCGGGCTGTTTTTGGAGCCCCAACAATCAGACTTAGGGTGTACTCTTTCTATGTGTACAACAAAGGCAGGCATTTTCTTGTGGTCTCTTTGTTTTCTCCCCTTGGCTTTCTCCCGGTATCAATGAGAAAATACTAAGGAGGCAATTCTCAGTAAGGTACCAAGTGATCTATCTGAAACAAGTCATCTTTTTAGCTTTTCTCTAATATCTGTGGCTGACTGGGTAATAAACTTGCCGTTGAGAATAATCTCAAATTTTATTGAATCAGGAGCTGGGGATATATGTTTTATGAATGCCTCTCATAAACAGTTCAAGAAGGCAGAGGGGTTTTCATCATTCCCCTGATGAACAGTTGACAATTGAAAATAACTGAGGGTTTAGTTCTCATCCTTTTCAGACCTTTAAGAATACATGCCTGAAAATGTTTCTTATTCCAAAGCCCCAATTTGTTGGAAGGCCAGTGGATATCTTGAATAGGGGCTGCTTGGTCTCTATCAGAACTGGCTGTTTCCCTGGTTGCCTGTCTCTTGACCTTTTAAAATTAAGATAATATTTATCTCCAAATATATTAGCAGCTTGTAATGCTGCGTATCTCTCACTGGAAGTCAATGTTTGATTTAGGAATAACTTTACGTCTTTCTAGTCTAGTTTACAGGTCTGAGTAAGTCCTCTAAAGACCTTAATATACTTCTCGGGGTTATCTGAAAACTGTTTTAGATCTTGTTTGATCTGTTTTATGTCACTGAGAGAAAAGGGCACATGAATATGTGTAGGCCCATATTCATCATTTACTTCCTGTGAGGGATACTGCCTATGAAGGTTTGAACAAAATCAGCAAAGGATGGATACAGCCCTATGGAGGCTTTGGTCATGGCTAGCCTAGAATCCCCACTCCCAGGACCTGAACAGCAAGTAAAAGAAGCCGCAGTCTCAGTAACAGTGAGCAAACTTTTGATTAATGTTGTCTATGGAACCTAATGTTCAGGTTCCAAGGTTGAGGAAGAGTAGATTTGGGCTCAATGGGAATGGATGTCTTAAGGGCTAGAGGTGTCTAGTTTTCCTGTTGGTTGTATTTACATTTTGAACACAAATAAAGATTATTTCTTAGTGCAAAGAAAGTCCTCACTTAAGATAATTGTAACCACTTTTGCTCTTTCTTACAGTACAATTCTAGCTGTAAAATAGTATCATAGTAAATACTTCCCTCTGTATTTTACTTTGGTATGATGGGCTACGCAGGTCATGTGTGGGTGCAGAAAAGATATTAAAAAGTTCTTTTTTTAAACATGTAAGAGTCAAACATTCTCCAGCGCTTAAGAATACATTCCAAAGGACTAAGAGATTTTGATATTGATTTCCATATCTGAAATGCAAGACAAAAAATTGATGTATCTGTAATTTCTGCTTGATTTCTGCATCCCAAGGCATCCCCCAAGGTGAACAAGAGCAGGTGACTGCCATCTAGGAAAAGCCAGAAGACAGGGCTGGTCAGATCATCCACACTTACTGGTCTGTAACTGTATCTTCCCTGGGAACTTGAATTATTAACTCCAGCAGGTGTTTTTGAAAGCACAGATGGTAATTGATCTCAGCTGTAACAGTCATGTTTAAATAAGCAAGTATTGCTTACCACCAAAGCACTGCTTTCTAGTTCTTTGAAAGAGACTGAGAGTAAATACAAAAGAGCAAGCTGGGCACAGCTGGAGTGCTTTTCAGCCTGCAAAACAGATCAACTCTAGAGACGGACAGAATCAAATAATGGCTCAGGAAAATCCTGCCCTGGGCTGTAAGGTGAAGAAGCTTCTAATACATTCGTGATATCTACCTAGTCACCTAGGCAACTTTCCTTAGCAGTGAGAGAAGGCTATGCTTTACTTAAAGTCTAACCTAAAATTTTTACATCTCTGAAGATCACCAGTTAAATTCTACCCATCACCTAGCAGCTACGTGTTAGTAATGGCACATTTATCAGCCTTCTACACACACATGAAAGGAGAGAGGCAGACTAAAATCTCTTTCTTACTCTCAGCACATGTAAGGCACCAAGGTAGATCATTAGCTGTTCTCCATGAAAGACAAAGTGGTTGCAAGCTGCCTCAGCCTGACCTCCTGGTGGGAGGAGAGGTCTACAAACAAGGTGGTTCTGAAGTTAGCTGTTGGAGAGTTGGAGAAAATCTTAGCGGAAGTTTCTAACTTACTAGCGGATGGGGGGTGGTATGAAAGATAAGTGGAGATTCTTCTGCTGGTTACCCAGTTAGGCTGTTGGGACTTAGCTTCCAAAGAAGAATCTTTGGGTGTCCACCAGAAAGTTGCCCTGGCCATGACTCCTCAGTTCTCCTCTCATGTTTCATTGATCTACACAACCAGAGATCTGTCCCCAGAAAGGAATCAGCTGCCTGTCTGGTCAACATTCCTTTGGTCATTGGCTCCAAGGAGGTCTCACCAGAAGGTGCTGTGGAACCTGTCTGCTGCTTTCAAAGTGGCAGCTGCTGTAAGAGTGCTTCACTACCTGGCAAACTGACCAACGATTGTTAAGGTTCCATAAGGGACGGATAAAAGCCTGAACTAAGGGAAGACTAGATTTCAAAAAAAGAACCATTCTACAGAATTTTATATCAAAACCTCCTAAGGGCAGATCTAGCATTGCTGGCTGCTGTCTCAGGTCAAGCAAGTCAAGTAAGGAGCGCCAGGAAATCCAGCAACTAAGTTGGGATGCAGCGTGCATAAAACAGGAATAAAATACTCCATCAAAGAAACTTCATACTCTTTCCACGTTCTCAAATTAAATTTACCACTATGCTAACAAAACAATATGTATAGCAGCAAGGCATAAGCAAATCATAAGACATAGCATAAAAATTTAAAGAATATGCAACTGACAAAGACAATGCTTAAAAATTCAGGGCATAAACAATGTTGATTATTTAAGTGAGTCACAATCCAGGATCTATGAAACAAAAGCAAACTTGTACCAACATCTCAATATCTTGTGTGGGCCTCCAAAAGATATAGGGATGATATAGGACTTCCATATAATCTAAATAATGTAAGGGAAATACTGTAACTCTCAACCTGCTAGATGTCTCATATACCAAGTTCATATTACCCAAAACTGAAGAATGAATTCTAAGGAACAATGGACATTAAAAACAGAAAATACTTACCAGGGGAATTAAAGCTGTATTTCTTGGGGAAAAGAAAACTTTTGCCTAGGAGACAGAGAAGGAGTCTTGAGTGGATTGCTGGGGACCCCGCTTCTCAAGGCAGTTTTATACAGCAAAACCACAGGTAAGGCAGATATAAAGTCTGACAAAACTATAATTAACTGATAAGATTTCAAGTATATAGTAGCAAAAAAAAAAAAAAAATCAAGTATAATAGCTTAGGTAACATTGACCCAATGGGATATCACATGTGGGTATGAGGTGGGACAAAACTATGGTTAACCAGTAAGATTACAAGGATAATGGCTGAAGTGAAACTGATTAAATGGGGATCAAATGGGGAAGCAAGACACGTGGCAAGTGTTTATGGATCAAACAGGAATTCCTCCTGGAAGGGAGGTAGTGGTCACCCCTGGAAGGTGATTGATGTCTATTTAGGGTATCAACCACTGTTAGGGGAAGTATGTGGGAATGGTCACACTCTCTATCCTGAGGCTGAGCTTTACTGAATGCACCTGCAGCCACAGCTGTCTTCTGCACTGACATCTTCTGAGAGTCTGCCTGTCGGACTGCCTATGATATCTCTAAATGACTTAGCTGTCTATGTAGTACTTTGACTGACATCGCCCACACCACCCCATTACTAGCGTGCTCCTGTGCTGCAACACCTGTCTACCTGGCTTTAAAAGGTCGGACAGGCAGGAGTTCCCAGCCTACAACACTCGGCTCACAGCATCCCCAGGCCTCGGCTCCAGGCTGGCACCAGCCAGTCGGGGTGGGTCCTGTGCAGCTCCCTGGGTCCCTGAGCTTCCAGGTAAGGTCCCCTGGCTTGGCGAGTCTCCTCCATGGCCTCCCCCCAGGGACAGGGAAGCACCAGCCACAAGGTCCGTATGAACCATGGAAAAAGACCTTAAGGTTTGCGCTCAGGGCTAGTGTGAGGATCGGGGTCAGGGAGCTCCCAGGTGAGAACGCCTAAGGTCTCCACCCTTGGTCATTCTCAGGTACAGTGCCACATTGGCCGCAGTCACCATCTTGTACAGTGCATTGCCTCAGCTTACTCCTCTTGTGGGCTGAAGTTTGGTTTCCTCTGCCTGACCCTTCCCACTGCACCCATCGCCTCGTGCTTCTGTGAGTGCAGCTTGGGGTCCTGTGTGACTCAGGTCCTGTGTGATGTCTCTGTTCCTGCTGCTCCCATCGCAGCCTTGGAGAACTCTCCATGCTCATTGGTGCTGCCCAGGGAGGAAGTAGCAGCACCAGGCAGCTGGAACACCTGGCCCCAGGAGAGGCCAGCTCATCTCAGAAGCCCTGAGGTCCCCACAGTCAGCAGACCACACCCCTGCCGAGGCTCAGGAAACCCGGGAGGCCAGACAGGAAAGCACCTGTGGCGAAGCTGCCCCTTTGGTGATACAGTTTTCTGAACGGCTACTTCAGGGTCAGAGCACGTTTCGGAGTCCTTTGCGTTAAGTAGAGCAAACAGCAAACCTCGGCCTCTGGTCTGTGCACAACCTTCCTGCAGCACCAGCATCTCAGTTCTGGTTGGGCCAGTTCTCCATTCTCTCACCTCTGGGTCAGAACCAATAACCGCACAGAGGTCACTGCCACCAGCAGGCAGGATGCGGGGAGCTCAGGATTTCCTGTGCGCGGGCCTCGCGTGGAGGTGGCACAGGTGCACGACACATCCCAGTTCCACCTCTCTTCCCCATCCCCTTTTCCTCCTTCCCCTCACTCTTTATCCCTTCCCTTGAGAGGTGACATGTCCCCTTATGCCCCAGTATCTGTACTTTATTTTGCTCTTTGCTTTGAATCTGGGTTTCTCATTTAAAAGAAAATTTGTGACAGTTAAGCTTGTGCCTCTGATTTATTGTACTTAACATTATGGTCTCGAGATGCATCCATTTTCCCACAAATGGGTAATGATTATTCTTCTTTATGGCAGTATAGTACTCCACTGCCGGTAAATACCACATTTTCTTTAACATTCATCCGATGATAGACTTATAGGCTGTTTCCAAGAGTTAGTTGTTAGGAATCGGGCTGCTATAAGCATGAGTATGTGCGGATTACTGCAATATCATGACTTCAACCCTTTCAAGAAGATGCTTAGATGCTGAAGACTGAAACTAAACCCACGTCTTTCACCATGCACCAAATTAAAGTCAAAATGGATCAAAGATGTAAATATTAAAACAGAAACACTGAATCTACTGGAAGAGAAAGTAGGTAGAAATCTTGAAGACATAGGGGTAGGCAGAGAGTTCATGTACAAAAATCAAACTGCATAGGAAATTCTTCAAAGAATCAACAACTGGGATCTCATCTTATTGAAAAGTTTTTGCACATCTAAAGAAATCACCAGCAGAGTCAAAAGAAAGCACATGAATTGGGAAAAAATTTTAGCCAACTGTCCCTCAGACAAAGGACTTCTATCTAGAACATATAAAGAATTTAAAAAATCAGCCCTCTGAAAGACCCAATCCAAAAGTGAGCATCTGAGATGAATACACACTTTTCAGATAAAAAAATACAAATGGCAAATAAATACATGAAAAAATGTTCAACATCATTAGTAATTGAGAAATGCAAATTAAAACAATGCTGAGATTCCATCTCACCCCAGAAAGAATAGCTATTTTCAAGAAATCAACCACCAACAAATGCTGGAAGGGCTGTGGGGAAGAAGAACACTTCTCCACTGTTGCTGCGAGTATAGACTGGTGCAACCACTGTGGAAATCAGTCTGGAGATTCCTCAGTAAGGTAAGATTAGAGGTCCCATTCAACCCAGCTATTTCTCTTCTGGGTATTTCTCCAGAAGAACTAAAAACATACCACAACAATATATCTGTACCCATGTTTATAGCAGTGCAATTTGTAATAGCTAAATCGTGGAAACGAATGCTCATCAACTGAGAAATGCATAAAAAAGCTGTGGTATTTTTATACAATGGAATATTACTTAGGTATAAAGAAAGATAAACTCGAGGTTTTTATAGGTAAATGGACACCACTAGAGACCATACTCATAGTGAAATAAATAAGACTCACATGTGTAAACATCATATTGTCTCCCTAGCATAAGAACCTGAAAGAGTAAATGAAATCTAAGAAGTACAATAGATAGTGTGAAAGGGAAAGAAACTTCTCAAAAAGAAAGTATGACTGGGATGAGGGAAAGGATAAAATAAAGAAGGAAGGGGAAGAATATATATACACACACATACAAGATGGTTGGGACAATTGTACTACTAATTTCCATTACTTTCTTGAAAGGAGCAGTTGATATTTGTTTGATTCTACTTACATGTCTATACTTGTTTATCTGAGTAACCAATATAAAGATAACAGTATGTAATGCGACAACCATTGTTAATTTCTTATCACCTTGTTGGAAATTCTGTATTCTTTTATTGTTTTTATGTTGTTTCATTTATGTCTTTGTGTTTGTTAATATGCTTTGGTTCTTTTATCTTTAAAAATAAAATTAAAAAAAGAAGAAGACACCTAGAAACAGAGAGGCTAGGTCAAATAGGATTTTTATTTTTGGTTTTCAGAGTCTACACTTTCCATAGTGAGTGTTGTATAGTTCACATTCCTGCCAGCAATGAAGAAAATTTCCTTCCCCACCTGAACCTCAGCAGCACTTGCTATAATTTGACTTCTTAGGCGCGGCCGTTCTTTTTGGGGTAAGAAGGAATGTCAGTGCTGTTTTAGTTTGCGTTTCTCTAATTGCCAGTGATGTCAAACATTTTTGATGTATTTGCCGGCCACTTCTACTGTGTACACATTTCATTTGCCCAGTGTTGTGACTGGTCCTTTTATTTTGGGTACACAAGTTTTTTAGGTTTTATATATTTCAGATTAGTCCTCTTTTCAAAGAATAGCTGGAAAAAGTTTTCTCATTTTGTAGGCTGTCTCTTCACTCTGTTGGTTGTTTCCTCCTCTGTACAGAAGCTTCGTAATTCAATACGATGCAATTTGTTGAGTCTTATAACTATTTATTATGACACTGGGTTTCTGTTCAGGTTTGTTTTTGCCTATACTATGTCTTAAAGAGTTTTACCTAATTCATTTTCCAGCAGATTAAATGCTTTGGTTTGAAAATTTAGATATTTGAACCATTTTTATTTTAGTTTAGTACCTACTAAGAGATATGGGTCTAGACATGCATCACTCACCTGCACATCTCGTTTTCCCAGCACCACGGGCTAATGAGGCTATCTTTCCTCTGGGTGTGTGTTTTTGGTCCCTTTGTGAAAGACCAAATAGCTCATTGTTCCTGGGGTTGTTTCTGTGTCCTCTATTCTGTTCCACTGATCCACATGTGGGTTTTGTGCCAGTACTCTGCTGTTTTTGTCTTTAATCACCTTAGCTTTGTAATAATTTGTAACTTCAAGTCTGTAATTGTGATGCCTCTTGCTTGCTTTTCTTACCCCGGATTGCTTTTGCTTCTCTGAGTCTCTTCCAGTTCCATATGAATTTTAGAGTTGTTTTCTCCAGATCTGTGAAGGGTGCTTTTGGTATTTTGATTGGGATTGCATTATACCCTTCATCAGTTTTGGAAGTAGAGTCATTTTACATTATTGATTCTGCTTATCCAGCAGGACGTGAAATCTTTCCACTTTTTGATGACCTCCTCCATTGCCTTTGGCACAATGATGCAATTTTTATTATAGTAGCCTTTCTTTCCTTATTTAGGTTAATCCCTGGCTATTTAAGTTTTCTTGATGCTACTATGAATGACGCTGCTTTCTTAATTTCTTTCTGAAGGAGTTCAATATTATTGAATAGGAATACTATTGATGCTTAAGTGTTGATTTTGTATCCTGCTACATTGCTGAATTAGGTTGTTGATTTTAGGAGTCTTTTGATGGAATTTTTAGGCATTGTCAGTAGAGGATCATGTCCTCTACAAATGATACTTCAAATTCATCCTTTCCTATACAAATCCCTTTAATTTGTTTCTATTGCCTGATTGCTCAGGATAATGTTTGCAGGACTATGCCAAACAGTTGTGATAGTGGACATCCTTGTCTTGTTCCTGATTTTAGAGTGAATGCTTTAATTTTTGCTCATTTGTTTTTCTTCTGTTTTTGTTTTGTTTTTCTCTGGTACCGGGAACCGAACTCATGACCTTGCGCTTGCCAGGCAGGCGCTTTTGCCACTGAGCTAAATCCCCAGCCCCGATTTTTGCTCATTTAATATGATGGTGTCAGTAGGGTTTTCATAAGTTGTTTTTATCAGACTGAGGTAAGAGCTTTCTGTACATATTTTCAAGGTTTGAGATACTGGATTTCCTAAAATCCAGATATTCTGCATACAGATATTCCTCATTTAACAACCTACCTGTGTAACGACAATTTGGACTTCTGACTGCACATGCTGTTCAGACTTATGACTGGCCACTCAGGCTTACAATCCTTCTTTTCTTTTTGTATAGCTTGTACATTTCCTTTATGGAGCTCCAACATCTCTTTTTTTGTAGAGTGATCTTGTTTATATAGTAATGTAGTTTTTGCTCACTGTGTTGTACTTAAATATATATGCTGCTAAAGAGTACTGCATGTAAACGTTATGCAAAATAAAAGCAAAAGGATCAAATTAGAGTTTCCTTGACCATTGCTTGGAATGAATGTTTCAATGTACATGTTATCTACAATTTCTTATTCAGTAACCAGTTCAATAAATGACCTGGTTGCAGGGTCGTTTTTGATGTCAAATGAAGGTGGTCTGTAATTGAGATGATCGTGTGAACTTTGTCCTACGTTCTGTTTGTATGATGCAATACCCTTGTTGATTTATGCATGTTCAGACATCCATGCACCTGTGGAAGTTAGCCTACCTGGTCACAATTTATGATCTTCTTCATGAGTTGTTGCATTATTTGCCAGGGTCATTTTTATTCTTTTATTTTGATTTTAAAGTAGATATTAAAGAAGGAATCATAAGAAGAGCACTCTTCTTACATAGATGGAAAAATACAACAACAATTAATAGCAGAAGAATAAGACAATAACAATAATTAATGCACTATGTATCATATTCTTAAGAGAATCTCCTCATGGTACAAGACACGGAGAAAAAGCGTCTTGCAAACAAGAGAAGGTAGATAATAGAACAAAACTTTCTTTTCAATGAAGTAAGAGAAACTAGTAGTAGATTTTTTTCATTTACTTAAGCTGCTTGTAATGACTAGTATGTGGTCTGCTTTGTACAAATTTCCATGTTCTGCTGAGAATAACG
>NW_004955470.1:11830108-11837562 GCF_000276665.1 Chinchilla lanigera | reverse complement strand
CAATAAATATGTCACCATGGCTCTAGTAGTAAAATCAGCACTGCAATGCCAAGAAATAAAACACTAGATATTGACAAACACTAAGAACCAATAATGTGCCATATGTACCCCCAAATAGATGTATGACTGTATTAGAAACACTAAGACACACAAGCTATTGACCTACAGTAAATAGCTACTCAGCTAAACATTACCTTCATTACCCATGGAACAGTGTTCAAGCAAATAAGATATAGAGAACTGATATCTATGGAATCACAAAGCTTAATGTATATATTCATAACAATAGAAGTTTCAGGGAATAGTTGCACAAAAAATTATAATTTGAAAAATTAAGTGGTGGAATATGAGAAGTTAATAAGTGAAATAGAGCATTGTATTAAGGAGTAAACCTAAATAAGTCCTATTGCATAAAAGTAACAGAAAAAAATTAACAAGGAAATGAAGAAATAAAAAACACAAAAGAAACAGTGGAAAAGACAAAAATAATATTGGAAAAAATTAAGAATAGGGTAAGCAAAGAAGAATATTGGAAAAAATTAAGAATAGGGTAAGTAATGAAATTCAATAAATAAAAATAATAATGGAAGAATGGAAAAAGAAAACAGGAGAGAAAACACCAAACACAATCAAAAAAGCAAAAAAGAAACAGAGGAGAAAAAATGGGACAAAAATGTTTATGTAATTGGAAATGGGTGGCTCCTTCTAGCACCTGCAGTCTTGAAATTGACACTTATTTAATGTCAGCTCATATAGCCTTACATTTGCTATACCACCCTTTTCCTAAATGCATGAATTGCAATTCTTCATGCCTAAATAAACAATTTCTTTTCTGCACTGAGGTGAAAGACTGATCCTAAAAAGACACATACAAGTAAAGACATATGAAGTGTGATCCAAAAATAGAACGTGCATTTAATTTTTAAAATACCTATTGCAGTCAGAGACACATTGCCAGAAATTCCCCTCAAAATACTCTTTTTCACTTGAAAGGAAGGTGGAATGCTTATTGGGGGATTAATGGCCATATGTCTTTTACACATTTAAGTTTACAACTAAAATATTCACCTTATGTTTCTATGACTTCCACAGCAGCATTAAATATCTCACACAACCCAAACATCACCCCAATTTTCTAGTTAGAAGACACTGACACATGACAGTTTTTCTTGGTGTTAAACTGTTGTTTATATTTGGAATATGATCCCATTCATGAGCAAAAACTATATATGAACCTCTTTTTGAATATTTTTGCATAAAATCAATAAGTAAACTGACTCTAGAAAGTTCCTCAAAATGATGCTTTGGCATGATTTCAATAGAAGAACCTCTTCTCTATTACACAGAACAACATTTCAAAGAGTATGAACGGGGCTCGGGATTTAGCTCAGCGGCAAAGCGCCTGCCTGGCAAGCGCAAGGTCGTGAGTTCAGTTCCCGGTACCGAAGAAAAACCAAAAAAACCCCCCAAAAAACAAAGAGTATGAAGAAGGCGCGACGCATTACTATCACTTTTCCACTAACCCAAGAAGTGATGTGAAGTAAGATACAGACCTGGAGTGTGAATCTCATCTCTAACAATCATTGGTTGATTTCTCTTTACTCAGTCACTTAACCTTTACCAATCTCAGCTCCCTCATCCCATCTAGAGAACAGAAATGACATTGCTTATATGGTTCCTATGAGGATTAAACAAATAAGTGACTGAGAGTTATTAATATGCTCTTAATGTTATATTTCATGTTATTCTACTCAGTAGCAGGCAGATAGAAATGCTGGGAACCATGAAACATAATGTTTTCTTTCAATAGAGTAGACAATATCAGTCCCAGCTCCCAATGGTGCAGACCAAGAAGGTTCATCAAGTGGACAGGAAATCAGTCCAGTTCGGCATGATGGAAGTGGATGATATACGTTTGCCTCAAGCAGTTGAAGGAGTGTAGGAAAGAATCTGTAATTTCCATGGCAGGCCAGATGACATTTTTCTAGCATCTTTCCCCAAATCAGGTATTTATATCAAGGCATACAAAAACATTCCATATTTGCACATGAAACAATTGTATAATCTGTATTGACCAGTAAATCGTGGTTGGGGAATGGGGATTGGAGAGGAATAGATCTTGACATGCATCAGTCCTAGTATTGCTGGACACGCAGCATCAGTGGTCCTTGGACACTGACTTCCAACAGCACTCTCTGCTGATGACCAAACATTGCCAAGGGCCCTGGAGAGGAACACTCATTGTAGAACCAATAACTTACAAAAAAATTTTGGGTGAATAAATTGAAAAATATACCACTGGTTTTTTCAACATATGCCTTCACTCGAGGAAACCTTCCCCATAAGAATCAAAAGTGGGTTGTCTAGTTGCCCAATGTTCTTGAAAGACAGTAAGTAATGCTTTCTCTCCTGTTCCAGTTAAGTTCCTTTCAGAGAAGCCTCAGAGTCATTACAAATTCTCTAAACTAACTTCAAACTTCCTAGAATCAAATATCTCCTGGTAGGTACAGCACCCCTAAGGCTCAGAACTCAATTACAAAACACAGTTCCTCACAAAGAAAGACCAGGGCATTGGTGAGTGGACATCCCAGTCCTGGGGTGAGGATGCAGGGGCTGAACCTAGGCCATTAGTTGGCTATAACGTAAGTCAATGCTCAGACCTAGTGGGGACATGTCAGAGGACACAGGAGCCAGCGTTAAGGAGTGTGTGGTGGCCAAGGTGGAATAGGCTGTGCATCAAAAAGAATAATGTCTCAAGGTTGTGGTGATCATTAGATGAAAACTCCTGGCCAGTACTGATGGAGCAATGAGACTGGACTGGACTCCAATTCCATTCACTACAGAATTAGATAAAATATAAGAAACCCCTGCTGTTGACACTGGTCGGTATTGGTTTTGCTTTCAGGATATAGTCCCCCACTGATCATGGGACAGTGGCAGGTGTCTCGATCTCATGAACAGGAGCTGAGTCACTGCAGGAACAAGACATGGTGTTTGTGTGAGGAAGGAGGGCTTCGTGTGCAGGATGGACAAGCAGAGAAGAGGAAACACACAAAGAAGGCCCTCCACACACACATGGAGCCCTGCAGGCTGCAAACACACAGAGATCTGGATGGGGCTACCAGGAAATTGTCACACAGAGGCTCCCCCGAGGTTGTGCAGGTGCCAACAGGCCTGTGGCTGGCTGACTTATGTCTCCTATGACCTCAGTTCTCTGGACTCACACATGTACAGATTTCATATCACACACTCATGAGAACTCAGAGTTACTGATCTCCTTACCCTACAGCAGGGTGGTCAACCCAGCCTATGTGAGTGTGCCTGGTGCAATCCCATGAGCTCTTAGGAGCAGAACAGCAGAGACACAGCAGAGGAGAAATCCTGAAAATTCCATAGCATAATAAACATTTTGTGTGTGGCTACTGGCTTGAAAAAGAAGAGAGACAGGAGTCCAAAATCCGCCACCAGGTACTTAACGCTGTGGACAAATTTGAGCTTGGAAGAAGGCCTGAAGCCCAGTTGAGAGGGTAGCCCCAGGGGACACCAGCTTTGCACCCCAGTGAGGCCCCACACAGAGGGTCCAACAAGACTGTGCCATGCTTCTGTTCTGTGGAGACCATTAGCTGGTCATCCTGTACTGTCTCAGGGCACTTGTATTGGGTGAATTGTTGTAGCAGCAATATACTTCTTCTTGGCCAGATACAGAGGGTTTCTTGGACACCCCAGACACTTGATAGAAGCCCTGGAAGAATCACACTGTAGAAGGAGGACCACATCACCCCTGGGCAAAGGCTGCTGCAGCACCACCATAACATGAGGAGAAACGGACATAACCAGGTGATGTGCAATGCCTAACAGGTGTACAGCTAACTCCCAACAAACCTTCAAGGATATGGGATCCATCACATAGGAGCCCGTCCTTCACAATGTCTGGATCCGATGTTGCTCATGATGCCACTGTCATGAAAATACTATTCTCAAGGAAACTAATATTGGCAAATAAAATCAGATTCATAAATGATACAGGTACTGTTATTCAGGGAACGTGACTTGTTTTTCACATGTTGAAAAGAATGTCATGAAGGTAATGAAAGGAAGTTGAAATAAGGTTGAAAAACTCTAAAATAAAATTACAATATATGAAATGAAAAATGAACAACAGATTATAAAATATCAAAAAAGATAAAGATAGAGGAAAAGAAAAGCCTTGAACTGAAATAACAAATGGGAAAACCTGTGAAGACCTTCAGTGACCTGAAGGACAAAATCAAGCTGTCTAAGACTGAAGTCTCTACAAAGGGTAGGCAAGGAGTAAGGGGACCAGGACACCAAGGATGGGGAAGAGGGCAGTGAGTGGTGTCAAGAGTGAGTCCATGTGTCCTGCACGTGGACAAACGGCCCTCAGTGGATTCCATCATTAGGTGCTGCACACATGCACTACAATCATAATCACAATCACGAACATGGGGAAGGGGGTGAAGAACCAGAGGAAAGGCATTTGGTAAGGAGAGAAGGGCAAATAAGAAGTGCATAGCCCCACTTTCTAGGATGAACGTAAACATAAAGTGCTGTAAACATACACTAACAAAATAAAGAGTGTAGAAAAAGTCAGTGTCCACCCTGGGACCTGGCAACGGGCCCAGGAAGAATCCAGGACCTGGCAAGTGGTCCGGCAGTACCAACCTTGGTGCCTGGCCCCTTCTCCCCTACATTAGTGGAGCCAGGCCACCTTCAAACGCCACCACATAAGAGGACCCCAACTATAAACTGGAATACTAATCAGCCATAACAAATGATACAGCTGAGACTTTTATAGGTAAATGGATGCAACTTAAGACCATACTCATAAGTGAAATAGATCAGACTCACATGTGTAAACATTGCATTGTCTCCCTGGTGTGAGAGATTGAAAGAGTAAATAAAGTCTAGAATGCACAATAGATATTATGACATGAGAAGTACATGCTTAAAAGGAAAAAGGAACTAGGATGCAGAAAGGGGTAAGGAAGGAGTGGGAAAAGGAGAAAAATTCAACTTAGCTATACTATTAGTGTCTCTTAGTTCACTGAAGAGGGTGGTTCATGCTAATATCTATTGGAGTATTTTTATGCCTATATCTTGTACTCTGAGAAACTATTTTGAAGATGACAATATACAGTGTATTAACTTGTTATTATACTTTATTTTGTTATACAACTGTTTTACCATTTTAAAATACAGTTTTAAAAAGTTAATTCCATACTGTACTAACCTTAAAATTTATGTACACACACATACAAGAAGTTCAATTAGCTTTATAAGAAAATATAAAGATATATGTCAGAAGGCTATAATTTCAGGGGTCATAGTATGTTATTAGAGAAGTTTCTCTGATGGTGAAGAAAAAAGAAAGAAAAAGAAAGGATAAAAACAAACAAAATATATAAATATGTCAGAAACCTTCCTACAGATGGTTCAGTCGGACAGCGGAGAGGATGGGATGGACTCAGCGGAGTAGCTGGAAGATGGACAGATGCAGGCACAGGTGGAGATCTGAGACAGGTGAAAAGATGAGAACAGATGGCTCACTGGATAGAAGACTGACAGATCCACAGACACAAGCAGACTCCCAGAGGCAAACAGTCTCAGTGATTCATGGGTTCACTGACATAGACATAGATATGCACAAATGGGCAGATAGATGATAGATGACTGACAGACAGAAAAATGACAGAAATTAGACGGGTACATAGATTAAATGATATATGCTCTACATATGAGATAATCGGGATAAGTCAATGGGGCAAAACTGTTCAAAGTGTGACATTTGGGAATGCTCCTTACATTTTGTTGCCGTGTTTTCTCTACACTCCAAACCTCTTGTGACAAGTGCTGGGAAAGCGCTCCAAGTCCTTCATCAGGAAATTCTGTGGCACCCACACTAAGGGAAGGCGCAGCTCTTCAGAAGTTTCCTTTTCTGCCTCTCTATGTGACTCTTCCTTCAATGATTCGCTCGTGTTACTGCTTTCTTCGCAACAGGCAGTCGCTCAGGATGAAAACCCATTGGGGTTGTTTTGGTTGTTTAAGGGTTTTTTTTTTTATCCTGGGAATCGAACTCACAACCTCGTGCCTGGGACACAGGCACTGTGCCACTGAGCTATATCCCCCACCTTAGCTATATCCCAAGCTGAAAAGCCATTGACTAAGATGAACGGAGTTTTTCTACTGTTCTCAGGTACAATGTGGATGGTTGAGATTCTGGACATGATTCATAACGATGGGGATGTGGTAAAGTGCAGACGCGCCACTTCCATACTAAGGGTCCCCTTCCTTGAGTCAAAATTCATCAACATGGAGGGAGCTGGTGAGTAGAACCACACTGGATGGCTGGGAGCCTGAGCTGCCGGGGCCGTGCAGTTCATCTTGGCCAGGACCCCAGGGCTGCCTTGACCGCCCCATCTCCCCCAGGGCCATGTGCTCCTGTGTCAAGGAGCCCAGCCTTCCAGGAGGGCTTAGAACTTCCTGTGTGCCTGGCTGGTGGCCTTTGCCTTCTCAACGACTTCCTCTTCCCATTTCCTCTCTCTCCTTCCTGATCAACTGGTGGAGAGCTCCCTCCTTCCCTCCCTGTGCTTGAATCGGTGCTTGAGCCAGTTTTCTGAGCGAGGACAGTAACTGGAGACTCTTGCCACTTTTCCAGGGTCAGGGCTGGATTTTGCGACGACCTCTCCCCGAGTGCTGGTCACTCATCTTCGTGCACACTTGCTGCCGAGGTCCATCTGGGAACAGAACTGCAAGGTAGGGGTGCTGCTTTTCCAGGCTTCTCTTAGCTCTTGTGGGAATGACGCGAGCGGACTGCTTCTGCTCAAGCAGGAAATCACATCTGGGGCCGCAGCTGCAAATGCGATCACCATGTGATTCAGTTTTCGCTCATTCATCGTCATTCTCTGAGGCCCACCCATCTTTCCTTTGTCCGCATTCATCTCTTGCACGGGTCACACAGGAGAGTTAAAGTGGGATGTGGAGGGAACCACCAACTCGTCATCTTTCAAGTCCTTGATAGTGGCAGTAATTTCTACAAGTCCTCCGGGATGTGAAATTGTTCTTGGCTCGCTATTTTTGCAGATAAAGCCAAAGCTAATGGCTTCCATCTGACCTTACCAACCACAGGTTATGGAACCAATGTGAAGATTCCTCCAGATGCTATGTGTATCTCCCCCAATTAAGCATTCTGGAGCTGGGGAAATAACAACAAGATGGATTCGGAGGCCTACTGGACCCACTGTGCTTCTGGCCTTTGCCAAAATGCCATTGACTGCCTGATCTTCACAGGGCCCCTACTCTTGCTGGAGGGTCACAGTGATGTTTTGGACAGCCTGGAATCATATTAGTTCTGAACCACTGTCCAGTGGTTCCTGAAAGGTCTGATCATTTTCCTTTCCACAGTGTACAATCGCCCCAGTCAAAGGCCTAAGGTC
>NW_004955470.1:11822847-11829258 GCF_000276665.1 Chinchilla lanigera | reverse complement strand
TCAGCAGACCAATCTGATCCAGGTGTGTTTTTGCCACATTATCCCACACCCGTTCTTGTTCCTCGGACCTCTGCTTATCCGAAGTAGAAACCTCAAGAGGTTCTCTGAGGTACAGTGGACCTCATCACAGGCCACACTGTGTACCTCCCTTTTAGGTGGCTTCTGAGCTCAGAGCCTGGTTATGGGCCAAGAGGCAAAAATGGAGATGAGGGTGGGTCCTGAGGAGCGCCAGCATGATAATGTGTGGTGAGAGCACCAGGTAACACAGGATTAGTTTCCTCAGGTGTAGGAGGAGAGGCCAGTACCTCAGGGAGCGAATAGGGTGGGAGATTTCACCTCTGTAGTCAGGGAAATCTCTTCCTCTGGAAAAACAAAATACATGAAAACCAAGAGACAAATGGTAGCTAAGGAACAATATTTGTAGACAGATACAGCATTATACACAACATCCAGAGAGCCTTTATAAACTAAGAAAAATGTAAATATCCCAGTAGAAAACTGGGCCAAAAGAGGAATGGACAATTCCCAAGACTCCCCAAGGAAGCCTTGTGAAGAGATCTCTAGGAAGCAGTCTCGGCCCGGGAAGCACCAAGTAAGGAGCAATGCACAGAAATCTCCCGGGATCCCTGCAGCCTCCTCTCCAAGAGTGGAAAGAATAACAGTGCTGCTGGGGCCAGGCCCTGGTGAGGCAGGAGGCGTGGGCTGCGCGCCAGAGAATCTCCATCTCTGTGAGCCTCTCTGCAGAGCGGAGGGCTTCCGTGAGGCTGGGCACAGCTGCAGGGATGGAGGACGAAGGTGCTGTGGGGCTCTGGACCCTCACTGCTCCCTGCAGGCCTGGGCCAGAGACAGCCCATGTCTTCCTGCAGAGTGAATTTGCCATAGCAGGAGAGGAGACCGGGCAAGTCCGGGAGGCAGAGGTAGCCACGGCCTCGCCCAAGGTCTCTAGCATGGAGGGCAAGTGCACTTGGGCTGCCCCAGGGACCTCCCTGGGGCATGACACTAAGTCCTTTCACTGGAGCCAGGAAAAGCGCCAGGGTCCTTGTCAGTCAGAACAGCGAGCAGAGGATGGGGTCAGATCTGCTCTTCTTGGGTCCAGAGGCCAGGAGGCCAGAGCTCTCCTCAGGAACACTGACAAGCCCTCACGGAATATCACACCGCCACAAACACAAACCAATCTAGCTAATCTTATTAGCTAGCCAGTCAGGATTTTCTGGGGGGGTTAACGCAGGGCATGAAATGTGATCTCATGTTCACAAAATGCACAATAAACCTTATACAGTATGGACACATTATATAAAAATGTTAGCTGTGTGCTAATACTTTGAATTCCAGCACTTGAGAGGCTGAAGCAGGAGGATCACTGAGAATTATAGCCCAGCCTATAATACCAATCAAGACTGCCTCTCAAAAAAAAAGAAAGAGAAAAGAAAAAAGGTAGGAAGGAAGGTGTGTAAGCTTGGAAGAGGATCTGCACACGTTCGATTCTTAGTGAAAGGGGTTTGGAGTACACAGTAGGGAGAGAGGAAGACCAACAGACACCTTGGTAGGCCTGATGTGAGCTGCTGGAGCCACGTCTGCCTGCAAGGCACCTATGCCTGGTGCCAGCTGGTGCGCTTGTTTCCTGTGCCCCCGAGTGCGTGGCTGTGGACACTGGGTCCTCGTGCTGCCCCAAGGGCTGCTTCTGCTCTGGTGTCCTGGCCGCGCTGCCCTTCTCACCAGGGCAGAAACCTCTGTCCTGATTGCTGCTGGGGAGCAATCACGAATGCACGAATTGATTTACTTTTCTCAGAGCGAGGATGCCCACAATCCCCGGCACCACGTGGGAGACACTGACAGTGCCGGACACGCTCATATTTGTATATTTTTACCTCAGCAGAGAAATGCCGCAGCAGAATTTTAAAAAGTGACAAACAGGAAAATGGCCTTGCTACAGCGTGGCTGTGATAATGAACGGCCAACCCCATGAATTATAAAGAGCCGGCATCTGGCAACGGAAAGACGAGCTGAGCACTGGGCCCCGCGCCCTGATCCCAGCCTCCGGGAGGCTGAGGTGCACACTTCAAGCCCAGCCTGGCCAGCGTAGTAACTTAGCGAGACCCTGTCTCACAACTGTAAAGGTTTTCTTAGAAAACAGCTGGGGACGTAGCTCGGTGTGAAGGCCGTGGGTTCGATCCCCACTAACACATAAATAAATATTTTATAAGACAAATGATCACATGGGAAAACGTGCACTGTGTACGAAGAGGCAGACACAGGACAAACACAAACAAACGGGGCCCGGCAAAGTCATGGAAGGATACGCGCTCTCTCTCGGGGGCCGCGACTCGTCCTGAACGACGCGCGTCTGTCTTTGCCAGTGGGGCAGCTTCCCGCCGAGGGCTGCCCAGCCGGGTCCCTGCCCGGCCTCCACTGCTCGGACAGCTGCTGTGCACCTGTGGGACAGAACCAAGAGACGTCGTTCCAGGGTGGGGAGAGGGAGACGTGGGAAGATTTATGAGTCGTAGTAAGGTTGTGTTTTGGTGTGGTTTTTGGTAAATGTAGTAAAGTACACAAAGGACAGCCAGGACAGGTTAGGCTAGTGGGGGCTGGGTGAAAGGGTACGGACAGCTGATGGGTGGACAGAGTCCTGATAGTTAGAGATGGATAGAAGTTGAGATAGAGATGGGTGGATAGATGGATGTTAAATAGACACAGACATGATAGATGATATATAGGTAAGTATTTAAATAGATAGAGGATTGAGAGATAGGCAGACACATGTAAACCTTTTCAATGCAAAAATACACTAGGAACTGCTGACAACATTTTACCTCCGAACAAAGAGCCAAGAGAAGTGATGGGAGGAGGCACTTTCCTCTCCACCCTGTGTGCCTTTGCGCCGTGAAATATTTCTGGCATTCCAAGTGGTAATCTATTTGAGAGCTTGTTTGTTGGAACAAAATATGTAATAATTCTCAAGATCAGACCTTAGCTTCACAGGAAAGCATTGACAGAATAAAATTTTTCAGCAGTGTTGACCTTTATCTAAGTAGTGTGTGAGAAATGTCCTAATTTTTAATTTTCAATTAATGCTAACACTTATTAGAGCACAGAAATGTCCTGTTTGGTTTTTTCCTACACTTGGGGACTTTACAGCCAGTGCACATTCTGGTAGCCTGTGACTCTTGGGCCCCTGAGTTGACATCCGCCTGTACTGCACACTCTACGGACCTGTAGGGTGCCAGTGTCCCCTTCCACACCACAGGGACAGGAAGATGAGGCAGAGGGTCCTGGCACGTTCGCACCTTGCTGTGGGGAAGAGATGGCCCTGAGGGGAGCGCCTGGCTGCACGGGCTGGCTGATGTCATGGGGAACCCACACGTGTCCTGACACGCAGGAGAGACAGGTGACCTGTCCCAGGCACCCGGGGAGCAGCAGCTGTCGCTGCTGTGCTGATAACCATTGGTCAAGTTGGTTTGCTGCAGCGCCTCACAAGCTGCGTAGGACAGCAGCACCAGGGAGCCCAGGTCAGTGACCAGGAGGACAGCCCCATGGAGAGGAAGTGTGAGGTGGTCACCAAGGAGGCTCAGTGGGCCCTGGTTTGCTGTCACCGTGTCCCACAGCAAGTGCATGGCTCACACAATGGAAATCTTCACCTCACAGTTCTGGTGTGATGATCTCGCTTCCCTCTGTGGACAGGCAGCCGGTGGCCGAGAAGCTCTGGACCCCGGGTGCAGGGCTGGCATCCAGATCCGGCTGTCTGGCTCCAGGCGGGTTATGGACGCTCTCGGGGCCTTGGATCTCTCACCTGAAGACCTGGGAAGGACCCTGACTTCCAGGCAGGACTGATGCAAGCTAGAGTTACAGAATGACAGTGACACACTCCAGAACGGGGCCCGTGTGTACGGGCCTTCAGTGAGCACGGCGGGTTTCCCACCTGGCTCACACCTTCAGGAACCACAATTACCACAAATAGTAGAATTCTCCAAACTGCAAGTGAACCACGCAGTGTGTCCACAAGGACATGTTATGACGGTAGAACTGCGTGAGGTACTCAGAAAATTAAATCAAACAAAACCAAATAACACGCTCAGTTTGTAATATCAGTCAGAGGAAAATGGAACCTTGAACAAACAAGAAAGTTCTCTGAGCATTTTCAACCTTTGGCTTTTGTTCTTTTAGAGTATGACATACAGCATAAACCAAGGATAGGCGGCGGGTTTATCTTTTACCCAACTGGAAAACGGTGTCAGGAAGGACTCTGAGGACTCATCGTCCCTAATATTTGATCGACCTCCACTGCAGTTACACAGGGAACAGGGGCATAGCCAGTGTACAGCTCACTATGCCTTGTCATTCCCAACTCGGGAGTCCTTGGACAGCCACAGGTCAGAGGGCTTGGAGTCAGGGTCCGCTGTGCCCCTGAAGTCCCTGGAGCTCAGGACCAGGCCTTCGCCACTCCTCCCCCTCCTCCCTCCGAGCCCTCCAGGGTGGTGTGCAGCCTGCTCCGTGCTGCCCTCCTAGCCCTATATCTGGAGAGGGAGGGACAGGATTAACAGGAGACCGGTCCAGCAGGTGCCTCCACAGCGGTGCATAGAGAGCCCCCGAGGCCCGCCGCTCTGAGGAAGGATCCACAGACAGCGAGGCCACTGCGCCAGGAGCAGAGAGCTGGGCCAGGCCCGGGACCCCGCCTGCCATCGGGTGAGTGCCAGCTGAGGGCTCCACGCCGCGCCACAGACCGGAATGCAACGGGCTGTGCAAGCCAGGAAGGGGTGGCTGTTGCCGACAAAGAGCAAAATGTGTTCTTCAGAGACATGCAGGAGACAAACTGTTCCTCCGACTTGAGTCCCTGTGCACCAAGGCCTCTGTGTGGGTGGCCATGGTGGCCTCTCAGAGTCGGGGTCTTTGCTCCAGGGTACACTGAAATCCCGCTGTCAGCTGCTGCAGGCCACCTGACTAGAGGAAGGCCACCGTGGAATGGTGTCTGGGGGCCCCCGGCCACCCAAGAGCCACCTGATCACAGGGTCACCTGGAGCCGCCTTCTGCCCGACCACAGGGCCAGAGACGGAGTGCAGGCCATCAGTGGGCGCAGAGGCAGCTGGGCGCATGCGTCAGCCCCTTCCTCCAGCCACACAGGCTCCTTCCTGCCCGCTGCGTCCTCGGGAGGGCTTGGGCCAACACAGAGCCTGTGTGACAGTCTGGATCCCACAGCCCTTCCCAGAGGAGAAGGGCAACCACTCAGGAGTTGCGGGCACAGGGAGGCCCTGGCCGGTCAGGGCAATGGCGGTGCACACAGGGGACCTGGGCACCTGGAGACCCAGCCTCATCTCCATGACAGTCATTGCCATAGCTGAGGCATCCCAGGATCTCAGAGAGCCCTGGCCCAGAAATTCCAGAAGATATCACCCGCTCCCCTGTAACAAGTCCGTGTGATTATGGAGGCACAGAGGCAGAGACCTGTGGTCAGGCATAGCTGGGCCAAGGGCTGTGCTGTGATGTCACCCGCTGTACCCCAGCAAGACCAGAACCTCCAAGCAGGGGCCCTGGAGGTGAGGGAGAGGGACAAGGTCTGGGGAGCCCAACACGGACACCCACAGAGTCACTGCAGCTGCTTTGGCTTCAGGACCCCAGCGGAGTTGAGGGCCAGCGGAAGTGTGTGAAGACACAGTAAAGAACTGGATTAGGCAGTGAGACACCTCTCCGGCCAATCAGGGCACGTTACCATCCCCTGTACAGGTGGCCCCGACCTGGCGTCTGCAGGGAGCCTGCCATGCCGGTTCCCTGGGTGGGCCACAGGCCTGGGCCACTGACCTGGCTGGACCCAGCGTGCCTGGGACCCTGGGCTGCTGTGGGCTGACACCCTCTGCCACCCAGGGCCAGAGCCTGGCAGTCCAGATCCCTTCTTCCCACGGGGAGAGCGGGCCGGTTGGGTCCGAGAAGGAGGCCGACGCAATGCAAGCTGCCTCTCTGGAGGCTGCCAGAGGCGCAGAGCCACTTAGCACTCACAGAAAGGTCCGCCACACGCTGGGCCACCCACAGAGCAGCAAAGGCGGCCCTGGGTCAGGGGCTGGAACCAGCTGTGCCCATTCCCTGGCAGCTTTCTCATATCTCCCTGCTTTTCTATGCCACCAAGGGCTTGCATCAATTTCTTGTGTTCAGATTCACTTCTAGAAGAGAAACTTTTAGTCAATGTTCTTTTTTTATTCTTTGTAAAAACTTTAAAAAGCTTAAAACCCGTATCCAGGCAGGCCCTACTGTCAGGTCACAGAATAAAAGAGGATTCTTACCTAAGCAGAAAACAATGGAATGAAAAACTTCCAATCTGATCAAACTACTTCAAACAACCCAGGCAAACCCCAAGAAGTTCCTGTTACACACACTCTTCTAAACATGGCGCTGGGCGTGGACAGAGAAAGGGACGTCGGGGTTCCC
>NW_004955470.1:11811361-11817017 GCF_000276665.1 Chinchilla lanigera | reverse complement strand
CACACGCTGCCCACCCTCGAGCCCGCACACCCTCCAGCGTCCCCCTTCCCCTCAGAGGATGAGCCTGGGTGCACAGAGGGAAGTGTGGGCCAAGTTATTCTGGTTATTGGCCAACGGTGCCACCTTCGAGGAGGCTGCGGGATGGCACGAAGAGGTGTGATGGCCAAGATGAACCCGGCTGGCTGGGGAGCCACCAGGCTCCAGCAAAGCGCACTCCGGGTGCGTCCAGGTGGGTCCTGGCTGTGTGACACTGGGGCCTGCGTGGTCCCTGCCCTTCCTCTGTGTGCTCCTCCCCTGCTCTGCTCTCTGGCTGCCAGGAAGTGAGCAGCTCTGTCCCACTACACCTGTCTGTCCACCACGACGTCCCTGCCTTGGAGCCAGCCAGCCCTGGACGGAGCCCCCTGAATCCATGAGCCAGAGGAACCTCTCCTCCTTTAAGTTGTGGGTGTTGGGTGATTTATCCCAGCAACAGGAAAGCTGACTGATTAATGGGTTTCCCGAGCAAGGCTGGCGTCTCAGTTTGGGTCCCCTAGGAAGCAGGGCCAGGAGGATGTGGGCATGGAAGACACCCATTGGAGGGCCTGTGAGGGCGAGGCTGAGGCAGAAGGATCACAAGTTCAAGCCCAGCCGGGGCAACTTAGCAACTTAGTGAGACTCTGTCTCAAAGTATCAACCTTTAAAAGGCTGGGGATGCAGCTCAGGGTGGAGGCTTTGGGTTCAACCTCCAGTACTGAGGAAAATAAGCCAGGGAAAGTGCAGCCATGCTGTCAGCAGGATTGGCTGGTTTTTCTCCTTGGGCAAGCTGTTGTACCCAGGAGGTTGTGAGAGCCTGGGCTGAGGTTAGAAAGTGTGTGGCAGCTGAGACAGCTGCAGGCTCTCCTTCCCTTCTGCACTGGAACCTCAACATTCAAGTGCTTCAGTCGGGAACACCCTCCTCAGGCCAGGCTCGGGGCAAGGGCACTCCGCGGCTCTGTTTGCTGCTGTCTGAAACGGCTCCCCTCGCCGCCCCTGTCTCCACGGAGACTGCACCTGTGCAGCTTCCCCCTCTCCCTGCTCCTGCCTGTCCTGCCCCATCTCCACGGTCTCTGTCTGGGGGAGCGTCACTGGCAGTCCTCCGAGCCTTCTGTCCTGTTGCTTGCAAGGCCCCACTTCCAAAGGCAGACACGTGACCCGTGCCACCTTGACTGTGGCACCTCCTTGGTTTGTTCCCTGCACTGACGCTCTTCCCGCTGCTCAGGAGCCAGTGCTGTTTCCAAATCCTGTAAGAGGATGCACAGACCCCAGCCGGGTCACCATCCTGATACCTTCTCGTAAAATCGGGTCTTCCAGGGAATGTAAAATCTCAATGGCAGCACCTCCCTTAGCCACCTAGGCTTGTGGGTTCTGTGACTAGGAAGTGGCGTGACAGCTGAGCCTGTTCCCACGTGTTGGTGGCTCGCCGGGCTGATCCCTGGTGCTGAACGTGTCCACTTGCTGATTGGCTGAGCCCTGGACGTTACTCCCCAGCCACAGCCCGTAGGGTGGGACTACCGTGAGGGTGTTCAGCTGGGCGATTGTCCTGGGTTGCCAGGGCCATCGCCACCCCAAAGGTCTTGGCCAGAAGGAATGAGAGAAAGGAGGGGTGGCCACTGAGGCACGGAGTCTTCGAGTATCCAGGAAAGGATCAAAGGCGTGAGCACTGGCCCCTGCAGGAGACGTCCGAGGCCAAGAGCGACACAGAAATGAGGGTCCCCAGAGCCGCCCCGAGAGCCCGGCCAGTGAGGCTCTGGAAATCGAGAGAGCAAGTCTGCGCTGTGTTAAGCCGTGGAGCTCACTGCCATGGGCTACAGGGCGACTGGAAGCTGACAGGTCAGCACTCTGGGAAACCCCGGCGGCAGGCTGTGCCGCAGTGCGTCCGGTGTGCTCCTGGCCTGCCCGAGGTTCCCAGCTCCAGAGATGCAGGCCTGGAGAACAATGACCAGCAGGAGGGCGAGGAGGCGCTGCACAAACGCACCCACCCAGCAGGAGGACTCTGCCGTCCCGCATACTTCAGGGGCTGCTGAGTGCAGCCTGCGCATGGGTAGAAATTGGGCTGCAGAGAGGGGCAAGAAACAGAGTCATGCAGGGCTGAGTGACGGGCAGTGGGGTCAGCTCCGAGGCCGCAGCTGGGGCCACTCCCTGGGAGGAAAAGCCCCAGTGTCACAGGAGACGCTGGAGAAAGCCGTGTCAGTCAGCATAGCCCCTGACTCAGGCACCTTGAAGTGGGGCCCGTGTTGGCTCATGATTCTGATGTCGTGTCCAAGGCTGCCCTCACTCGGCCTCTGTGGCAGAGAAGGATGAGGAAGAGCCACGTCTCACAGCCCCCTCTGAGGGCCGCCTCTGGGTGACCTGGCGACCTCCCTCTAGGCCAGGCCTCCTGCAGGTCCACATGCCCCCAGCAACTCATCCGGGGACCACACCTTACCCAGGGGCCTGGGAACAGCAGGACAGACATGGGACAGCAGCCCTGCAGAGCATGCGCAGGTCCAGCTGGAACCTCAGAGGAGACGCAGCAGGCGCGAGGCTGAGTCCACTGTCCTTTGCCAGCCCACCCCAGGTCTCTCTGGAAGAAGACCCCCTGACAGTGCCTCTGCAGACTCAGCACTGCCCCGGGCCTCCATCAGTGCAGGGGAACAGTGTGGTCCCCTGCAGGGTTGAGGTCAGCTCGTGGATGACAGGCAGGCTCGCTGCTGCCTGGGCTCCTTCCAGCCCAGAACTTGCTTAGCGGAGCCAGGGGCCTGTTTCACAGGCTGAAAACCACCATGCCCCATGGTCTAACTGTGGTGTCCCCACCTCAGACGCTGACTTCCCAGTGGCACAGGAGGTAGGGGCTTCGGAGGTGACCAAGTCCCAGGGGGCTCCTGAATTGGATCAGAAAACTTGTGGATGTGGCCATCGGTGTACAAGGAAGCAGCCTCACCATAGGCCAAACTTGCCCACACCTTCATCTTGTTCTCCCAGCCCTAGGAACTAACTGCAGAAACAGATTCTGTTGCTTTTGAGGCCCCAGGACATGGTGTTTTGTTGAGCAGGCCCGGGGCGAGATCTGCATTTATGCAAACCAGGACACTTTCAAGAGAGAACAGTGAGGATGCTGAGAGCACAGCTATAATCAAAGCCTTCTCTGGGTGACTGGAAGGTGTGGCCTCCGGGGCTGAAAGCACCCACATATGCCCTCACCCAGGACTGGTCAGAGTTCTACAGAAGGCTTCCCCAGAGCCTGACCAATGACGTCTCTCTCCTGTTTTTGTCTTTGTTGGCCGACTCCAGATCATCTACATGGCTAGAAACGCCAAGGACTGCCTGGTGTCCTACTACCATTTCTCCAGGATGACCAAGATAATACCCGACTCTGGCATGTGGGAGGAGTACATCGAGGCCTTCAAAGCTGGAAAAGGCAAGTGAGGGAAAACTGGGCTCCTATTTCTCCTCATCTCCTGACCTCAGGAGAGAAGGTGTCCACTGAGTGACTGGGTCCACTGAGGTCCCACAGTCTGTGGAAGACACACTGCTGGTCATGTGGGGAGACTCCATGGGCAGAGTTTAGGAGCACAAACAAGGGCTGGTACAGCTTCAGGGGGAGCTCCAGACCCCTGGAGATGGGAGAGGGCCCCTCGACCTCTGCCAGAACCGACACCTGCGGTGGGAGACGTGTACACCACCAGGAGCCCACGGGAGAAGCCAGGAGGTGGCACCCCTTCCTCCACTCTTCCTGCCCCCCAGCCACCACTCCAGCCCTGTGCAAGTCAAGGCGGCCCAGTGAGAGTCGCAGGTCAGCTGGCAGCCGTGGGCAGGTTGAGTCAGTGCTGGGAGCACCTCTCCCTGCATTGCCACCCCAGACCTGGCCACAGGGCCTGGGTGCTGCAGGTTTCCAAAGTGAGACTTTTGTGAATCTCCCTGCTGGGAATATCCACTGCATGGCATAAATCTGTGCACCGTGTGGTGTGGGAGGAAGCAAGGTTCCACACCTGGCTGAGAGACTCTCTCAAGAAGAAGCAAGCTCTGGATGGATGCAAACCAAGGCACTGAGAATCTTTGTGTCAGTATCCTAAATACTTAAGAAAACAAACACCTCTGTCGTCTCCAGCCAGAGTTCGCTCTAATCTTTGTCTACCAAGGCCTCTTTATTTGAGCCAGCTGTGCTGCTGTGGCATGTTTCCAGCTGGCCCTGATGCCCTCTGTCTCCCCGCAGTGCTATGGGGCTCCTGGTACGACCACGTGCAGGGGTGGTGGGACCGCAAGGACCAGCACCGCATCCTCTACCTCTTCTACGAGGACATGAAGGAGGTGAGGCTGTGCAGCCCCATAGGAGCGCCCCCATCCCAGGACAAACATCCCAGCGAGGCCCCTGACTGGGCTGGTGCCCAGGCATGCCCCCCGCCAGGAACCTTTCCAGCTCAGTTTTAACCCCAGGAACTCTCCCCGCTCCCGTGGCCTCCCCCACGTTCCAGACATCCTTCTTCCTCAGGAGAAGCCCAGCCTATACCGTCAGGTCAGCCTCTTGGATCCCGACACGCACGAGCCTTGTCTCTCTGCTTACATCTCTCTCGGGACGTTGTGCAATCCTAGTTGTAAAGCTGTGCTCAAGAAACTTAGGGTCCACCTCCCTCATCCACACCCAGAACACCCTTCACTGACAGAGCTTTAGCCCATATAAGCACTGGTCCCACGCACTGAGACGCAGAGCAGGTGCCTGCACCCGGCCCTGGGTGAGTGGCTTTGCAGATCCACTCCCACGGTCCTGTGGAGCAGCATCTCTGTACTGCTCCAGATCGCAAAGGTACCTCCTGTGGCAACACTGAGACGCCCTCTGAAACCAGAAGCTTCCTTCCTTACCCTTTTGTGCCTTTCATCAGAAAGACACAAAGAGGGGCTGGGAATATAGCTTGGTGGCACAGTTATCTGCCTGGCAAGTGCAAGGTCCTGAGATTGATTCCTGGTACCAGCACAAAAAAAAAAAGAAGAAGAAGAAGAAAGACGTAAAGAACATGCTTTCTGGCCATACCCCTGTTGGTCTTCTGTGAAGCTCACAGACACTTTTGCCACTTCTGACAGCCCGGATCCGAGTTCCTCCCACTGACCAACCCTGTGCCCCGTTCCCTGGTCTCCCAGAAGGCCCTCCGCGGGTCTGCCGGCTCTGCCTGGCTGCAGGAAGCGTGGGCCGTCTCAGCTGGGCCTCACAGCTTCCTCTCAGGCACAGTAGGTGCCTGGTGGCGGGAACAGCTCCGCTCTTCCACTGCCTTGCACTTGGACCTCTTGAGAAATATCTGTGGACTGTGTTGGAATTATCCCTGGGCACGTCACTCCCCAAACAGAATGTCCTCCCTGATGGGAGACCCAAAAGTCTTGTTTTACATCACTGTGCCACCTGCAGGACCCAAAGAGAGAAATTCAGAAGATACTGAAGTTCCTGGAGAAAGACATCACAGAGGAAGTTCTGAACAAGATCGTCTACCACACCTCTTTTGACGTGATGAAGCACAACCCCATGGCCAACTACACCACCATGCCCGCCAGCATCATGGACCACTCCATCTCGCCCTTCATGAGGAAAGGTGAGGGCTTTGCGTCCTGAGCACCAAGTGGGACCTCAGGTGGCCGCTGAATTCTCCCTGACCTTCTCGCCCTCGGCTTGCTC
>NW_004955470.1:11803806-11809151 GCF_000276665.1 Chinchilla lanigera | reverse complement strand
CCTATAAAGTGATGGTGGAGAGGAGGGCTGTCCGCCTCCCCTGCTGATCTGACACTGCGTGGTCACGCATGCACACAAAAGAACCTTTGTCCTGACCCTGTGATACGCATTTACATACACTCTCTCTTAAGTAGATCAGTCCTGGGAGGTCAGACTGTAAATGTTTAAGGATGACTTATCTCAGGACCACTCACTTAGAAGGAGATCAAAGGCAGGAAAGGGAAGTTTGAATCACCGGAATTTAGAATAAGAAAAAGGAGAATCTATAGGATCACACAACTCAGCAGCCTCCATTTTGGGCTGAGAAAACCCGAGCTAGGTGGTGGCCTGGACAGGTCGTGCTAGAGGCAGGTGGATCAGGACCCGGCCCGGGCTCAGGGCCGTCCCCGGCATGGTGTTGGACTCGACAGGTTACACAGGTCTCCTCTTTGGGCTGACCTTGCGCTTGGCTCCTGCTGGCTCTCAGAACAGCACTTCCACAGCTCAGGGCCCCGCGGATGATCTCTGATCACACCCAGGCCCAAGCTGTCCTCACAAGCGCTCCCTGTGTGCAGGCTGCACTCCCCTGACCCCAGGCCCACCTTGGCCATACTTTGCTGATTCCCAGCATTGTCTCTCCCATGCTGCCCAGAAACAAAGCAAGAAGGAGGTCTGCAGCTTTTGACAAGAGTCTTGGGGCCCTGGGAAATTTCTCCTCCCAGGCTGTTCTGCCTGTGTCATCTGTGAGGGACACCGGGCCACCAGGCTTTCTTGGGATCACAGTCCCAGACACAGCTTGGTGCTGCTGTGTTGGAGCAGGTCCTTGGAGAACAAACCCACGGGAGGCATCTAGACCAAGCTCCCTGCACCTCGCAAAGCAGACATCTGGGTTTTAGCACTTTCCCTAAGTCTCCATCTGCCCAGGGTGACCGTCATTAACTCGATCAGTCTGTACCCTGCTAGGGGAAAAGGTGAGGAGATCCAGCCTCAGCAGGTTCAGGTTCAGGCCAGTGAGCAGAGTGCCAGTCTTCCCTCTCCACTACCTGCGGAAGGTGGCCAGCCCGCTGGGCTCCTGGGTCTGCCCCTGCTGGGTCTCCTGCAGGTGGTGTGTGCGGAGGGACGCTCTGAAGAGCTGCGCAGTGAAGATAGAGGTGGGAGGGGGTGGGGGATCATGTGCAAGTTCTGGAAGTGCAGATCCCTAAGAACTTTCTCCTACTCCCGCCTCCCGCTGAGGAGCCCCGCTGCCTGGGGAGCCTGTGAACGGGAAGGGGCCTGCCTCTTCTGCGGCTTGGGGAGTTCCCCAGAGCTGGAGCTCTCAAGGCAGCTGCTTCTCCTCTAGGGCCCTGGAGGCGCCTCAGCAAGCAGTGTGCAGGGCAGCCAGGCAGACCACCGTGGTAGGCATGGCCGTGTTGGCCACCTGGGCAGGGCTCAGTTTTCAGGTGGTGACAGGAACAGGGTTGCAGCCAGCGAGAGCACCCAGAGGGGCTGTGAGGGGCTGTGGACAGCACCCCACGCCCGCTGTCCCTGTGAGCCCTGCGGTGACTGAGGGGTCAGGCTCAGTCCTGAGTGCAGCAAGAAAAGCTGAGCTGATCGTTGAGGCCTGTCCAGCAGCAGGGAGAAAACCTGAGTCCCTGGCAACATCAGCCTCTGAGGTCCTGGAGGGTCCCCACCCTTGTGAAAGAAATGGGGAGGAGGGGAATAGCTGTGTATCTTCCCAGAAGAATTAAAAACATCACACCACAGTGATATATGTGCACCCATGTTTATAACAGCACAATTTGTCATAGCTAAATCTTGGAAACAACAGAAATGCCCATCAACTGAGGAATGGATAAAAAGATGTGGTATTTTTATACAATGGTGTAGTGCATTGACAGCTGGTGGTCAACTTATAACCCCCAGCTGAACTAAGTAAGTGTGGTGCTGGGTATGGCAGGCCCATCTGAGGACTGTTGCCAGCAGCTTAAGAGGCAGAACTGGGGAAGAAGAAGAAAGGCTGTTGGGAGCTGACAGAAGCTGTAAGGAGCTGTTTGTTCTGTTAGAGGAGCTCGTCACACTGGCTTTCCTGATGAACTTCGCTGTTTTCATCCTCTGAGGAGCTTGGGGCCTCATTGACACTGAGAATAGCTTTGGTTCACTCTGGGGGAGCTCTGGTCCTCACTTTGAGCATCGCTTCCTGGCTCTGGAGGGGAAGATGGAACACTGCCAGTTTCCTGGAGAAACCTGCTGCATTGGCTTCCCTGATGGGAACTCGGCCACATTGATCATCAGAGGAGCTCGGGACCTCACCGTTGCTGAGGATGGCTGTGGTGCCTTTTGGGGGATCTGTGGTTCTTCTGAGTGTCACTTCCTGGCTCCCATGCAGATCCCTCAGCCTGCTAGCACAGATCCTTCATCCCTCTGGCACAGACTTCCTAGATTCCACCACTGACATCTGGGCCTTCCCAGCACAGATCTGTGAAACAGGTCTGCATGAGATATTGTCATGGGCTCTGGGCCTCCAGGTAGACTTGTGGGAGGCATTGTTATGAGCTCTAGGTCTTCAACTGGACTCATGCAGGACATTTCTGTGGGATCCAGGCCCTCAGCTGGATTCCTTGATCCTAGTGTGTGGACAGATTTCCTGCACTCTTTTGTATATTGTTCTTCGGGTGACTGTTGTAAATAAGCATATAAAATGTGTCCTGTATTATATTGTGTTCCCTTGCAAAAATATCCCCTGAACCAACACAAATGAAATATTACTCAGCTATAAAAAAGATAAATTTGAGGCTTTTGTAGGTAAATGGATGCAACTAGAGACCATACTCATAAGTGAAATAAATCAGACCCGCATGTGTAAACATCATATTGTCTCCCTGGTGTAGGAACCTGAAAGAGTAAGTAAAACTCCAAATGTACAATAGATGGTATGAAAGAGAAAGAAATTGCTCAAAGGAAGGAACAACTGGAATGAGGGAAAGACAGCAGGGTAGTGTGGGCTGGGCTGGGCTGGGCTGGCTGCGCTGGGCTGGCCAACCAGAGTGTGGCTTCCCTCCCTGGCATATGCTGTACCTCAGAGCCGCCCTCTGGAATCCAGCATGGTCCCGGATGACCAGGCAGGAGGACTTCATGCATGTGGCCGGGAGGGCGTCATCAGGCACAGCCAGGCGGGATGGGGCCCAGCGGGCATGCACATGGCACAGGCTGGCTGGCTGGGTCTTGGCAGCTGTGAGAACATTCCTCCCGGCAGCAGGCACTGGCAACCTCTCCCACCAGGCTATCCTAAGAGCTGCCCAGGACACTGCCTCTCCTGGCTCTGCACTCTCAGAGCCTCCAGGAAGAAGGCAGAGCTCTGGCTGTGCTGCCCAGGCCCAGAGAGAAGGCCCATGAGTGAGAGGAGCTCGGGGTGGGGATGGTGACATCCTGAAGCACTCCACAGCACAGGTCCTCCTGGGACCCAGGCCGCGCCAGGTTTGGTGAGGTTTAAAAAAATCAATAATGAACACTGAATTTTATCCAGTTTTCTCTTCATCTGTAATGACTTATATTTAAATGTTAGATTTGTTCATTAATTTAAAAAAGGTTTTCTATTGTTTATAAATGAAATGGCAAATAATGGTCATTCTTTAAATAGTCTTGTCAAGGTTTTATATCAAAGTTAGGTTAGCTTTGTAAAGTAAGCTGTGAGGACCCTCTTTTCTGTGTGATTTCATGTGTGCAGGGTGCTGTTTCTTCTTTAAGGCCTTAAAAAGTCATCACTGAAAAGTTCTGGTCTGGACACACGCAGGGAGGCTTTCAGGAGCAGTGCAGTGCTTTTAACGAACAGGGACACTCAGCTTCCCGTGTTGCCTCAGGTCCTCTCTCCACGGCTCAGCCGCAGGAGCCACGGCTGTGTGACGCAGGCAGCAGGAGAGGCAGAGAAAGGAACAGAACAGGAAGTCCGCGAGCACCCTGGTGAGATTTACTGAGAGAATTCTACCCATTTACATACAGTAACTGTTCAGGTTCCTCAGAAGAAGCTTCACCCTGCGCTCCTATATGCAGTCAATGACCTGGGCTTGAGAACCACTCTACAGATCCCGGGGCACCACAAGATGATGGCGGCAATGCCTCACTGCTGTTACCCTGGGTGCCCAAGGCTCAGCTCGCAGTGCTGTCCACGTGGCTGGCAGTGCCTCCTCCCCCAAAGAGGAGAAGCTCCTCCTACTGCCTACCATGAGCCTGGTGATAATGAATGCCTTACGGGGTTACAGTGCTGATTAAATGATGATAAATGCAGAGGCCTTAGCATACTGTCTGGCATAGAAGAACATTCTACAAATGTCACTTGTTGTTTTGATGACTATGTCACCTCTTCTAAGACAGATACAGGAAGCTGCAGCCAATGTATCTTCCCCTCCTGCTCAGCACGGGCAGAGCAGCTGGTGAGCTGCAAAGCATCCTCTTCTCAGGAGCAGCTTGCCATCTGCTCACTTGCCCTGGCCATGTCTGACAGCCTTGGGCAACCAGGGGGAGCCCAGTGCATGGTGGAGGAGCAGCACTGGTTGGCACGCAGTCTTTCCTGGGACACAAGCCCTGGAGAAAGCCCAGACCTCTTGGGGCCGCTGGTCCTGGAAGCTCTGGACGCTCATCTTGTGCATAATCCTCACCACGCCAGAGCTGCAGTTTGGAAAGTGTCCCCAAGCCCACACTGTGGAAGGCTTGGTCCCAGCCTGGGTGCTACTGGGGGAGGAGCCTTTGGGAGGTGAGGCCCAGTGGGAGGAAGTGAGGCCACAGGGCCTTTGTGGTGGCTGGGTTCATCTGGCTTCTTCCTCTTCCTGTCTTCTTTCTGCTGCTCCCCACTGTGAAGCCCACAGGCCCCAGGACCATGGACTGAAGCCTCGGAAGCCATGACTCAGAATTCGACTTCCCTCCTGACAAGCTGATCAGCATCTGAGCACTGTCTTAGGAAACTGTTCTGTGAGTGTCTTAATGCCCGGAAAGAGCTAATTATTCATTTCTTAAAACTTTTATTTTATAGCCAAGTAGCAAGTCAGTGACCAAGAGAATATGGCTCAATATATGGCAGACATGCTAACATTTGATTAATAATCAGATTCATATTGGACATATATTTAGAAGAAGACCTGTCCTTGCAGAATTTGCCCAGATTCTCTGTAATTATTGAATTTCTTTTTTATTGGTATATGTCTGCAATATACAATGTTTACATTTGCTTTGAAGACTTGATATATATATAAACATGATTATTTTCCATGCTCTCTTCCCTACCTGCCATTCTCCAATCCATTTCCTCATTTCCAAAAAGTCTGCCTCTGTGTTTTCCACCATCTCTCCTTTATTTTACTTGTAAATTTATTTATTTCTTTGGTTTCCTTTTTTTT
>NW_004955470.1:11802224-11803111 GCF_000276665.1 Chinchilla lanigera | reverse complement strand
GAGCTAAATCCCCAGCCCTCATTTATCTTTTTTACAGCTGAGTAATAATCCATTGTCTAAAAATACTGCATCTTTTTTATCCATTCCTCAGTTGATGAGCATTTGTGTTGTTTCCAAGATTTAGTTATGACAAATTGTGCTGTTATAAACATGGGTGCATATATATCACTGTGGTACAATGTCTTTAATAGCTGGGTTAAGTGGGACATCCAATCCTAGTTTTGTGAGGAATCTCCAAACTGATTTCCACAGTGGTGTCACGAATCTACACTCCCACCAGGAGTGGAGAAGTGTTCCTTTTCCCCCACAGCCTCTCCAGCACTTGTTATTGGTTGATTCCTTGATGATAACCATTCTTTCTGGGATGAGATGGAATCTCAGTGTTGTTTTAATTTGCATTTCTTGAATGACTAATGATGTTGAACACTTTTTCATATATTTATTCATTGTTAGTATTTCCTCTTCTGAAAAGTGTGTATTCCTCCCAGATATCCATTTTTCCTTGAATTTTGGGGGTCTGGTTTTTAGAAATTCTTTACCTGTTCTAGACAGAAGTTCTTTATCTGAGGGGCAGTTGACTAAAATATTATCTCAACTTGCAGGTTTTCTTTTCTTTTTCTTAACTCTGTTGGTGATTTCTTTTCATGTGCAAAAACTTTTTAGTAAAATAAGATCCCAGTTGATTCATTGAAGTATTTCCTGGGCAGTTTGGTTTTTGTTCATGAACTCTGTGCCTACTCCGTCTCCAAGATTTTTACCTGCTTTTTCTTCTTGTAGATTTAGTGTTTCTGTTTTAACATTTAGATCTGTGATCCATTTTGACTTTAGTTTAGTGCATGGTGATAGACATGGGTCGTAGTTTTGGTCTTCAACATGTGGAAAGACAG
>NW_004955470.1:11673444-11799254 GCF_000276665.1 Chinchilla lanigera | reverse complement strand
GCTGAAGAGTACTCCGCTGTGTATACAAACCACATTTTCACTATTCTTTCACCTATTGCCGGACTTCTAGGCTGTTTCCATTATTTTGTCTACTGTGTGTAGTGCTGCTATAAATGTGGGTATGTGTGCATCTGTATGCTATGATGAGTTTAACTCTTTTGGGAATATATCCAGGAGTCATATGACTGGGTCAAATGGAACTTCTTTTTGTGTTTTGAGGAGTCTGTATATTGATGTTCTCAGTGGTTGTACATTCCCACCAACAGTGTAGGAGGGATCCTTCTGCCATGCAGCCTCACCAGGATTTGTTGGTTTTTGGAGCCCTTGTTGACAGCTATTCTGTCTGGAGTAAGGTGGAACTGATTTCTGAGTTGTTTTGGTTGACGTTTCCAGTGGCCAAAGATGCTGATCATTTTTCATGTCAGTTTGGCCATTTGCATTCTCTGGAGAAGGGTCAGTTAATTTCCATGCCCATTTTTTGTTTGGGTTATTTGTTTTTAGTGGTTTAATTTTTAGAAATTCTTTATATAATTCTAGGTATTAGTTATCTATTGGAAGAGTAGCTGCTAACATTTTTCCCCATCCTGCAGGTTGATGTTTTCTGTTTCCTTTGCTGCAGAGAAGCTTTTTAATTTGATGCAGTCCACTTTGTTAATTCTTGACATTACTTTTTGTGCTGATGAGTTCTGTTCAGGGAATCCTGGGTCTAGGTTCATTTTTCTGTGCACATGAAGGATCAGTTTTCCTGGCTATTTGTTGAAGATGCTATTTTTGTTAAAGAGGCTATGTTTTTCTCCAGCGTATATTTTTGGCTCTTTTGTCACAGATCCAATGGATGAAGGAGAATGGGATCATTTCTGTGCCTCCTGTCCCATTCCACTGGTCTACATGTCTGTATTTGCATCTGTACCATGCTGCTTCTGTTACTGGCGCTTTGTAGTATAGCTTGAAGTCGGGATTGGAATGCCTCCTGCTTTGCTGTTTTTGCCCAGGATCGTTGTGCTATTGTTGGTCACTTCTGGTTCCATATAAGTTTTAGAATTCTTCTTTCTGGTCCTGGGAAGAATGTGGTATTTTAATAGGAATCATATATTGTTTTTGGCAATATGGCCATTTTGGATGCTGATTCTGCCTACTGAGGAACAGGGCTGCCTTTCATTTTCTAACATCCCCCTCAATCTTTCTTTAAGAGCACTACAGCTTTTGTTATAGGAGCCTTTCACCTCCTAGCTATTTACTTTTTGAAGGCATGAATGGGATTGTTTTCCTGACTTCTTTCTCCTGGATTCATGGAAAGAGCACAGGAATGCTATTGATTTTTGTTTGTTGATTTTGCATCCTGTTATGTTGCTGAATTTGTGGTGGAATTGTTGGGCTTTCTGTGTAAAGGATCATTTCACCTTGGGGCTGGGGATTTAGCTCAGTGGCATAGCACCTGCCTGGCAAGCCCAAGGTCATGAGTTCGATTCCCCGTACTGGAAAACAAACAAACATTTCATCTGTAAACCAAGATAATTGACTTCTTTCTGCCCCATTCGTCTCACTCTCACTACCTTCCCCTGTGTGGTTGCTCTGGATGAAGATTTGAGCACTGCACTAAGCAGGAGTGGTGAGAGTGGTTCAGTTCCCAGGACCACAAAACAGAAACAAGACTCTAAAGTATATACATATGATGTTAAAGAAAAAGATTTCCAAATGGCTGCTATCAACTTCATATCAAAAATATAGGCACATCAATGTAGGTAAGATTTAGAGATTTAAGAACTTATAGATATTGATAGAAATGTGCATATAAGTACACTAAGAAAAAACACAAATTGTATCATGGAAATACTAGTGCTGCAGTGGAATTATGGATTTTAAATTTCTCTATTTTCTACATTCATAAATTTTCCCCAGATACCTCATTTAATATGTAATTCCTGGTTTCTGGGATTGAACCCAGGACCTTTCATGTGTTATGTAAACAGTCCTGGCTTATGCTGTACCCTAGTGTTATATAGTTTAAATACTTTTTTAAGGTGTGATTTTTAATTATTTTATGGTGTTACCTTATTTTAGATATAAATTGTATTACTTTAGATATAAATTTAGATATAATCTGTTCAGCAATTCTCTACTTTAAAAATTATAAATAGCACTTTAACAAGTCTATTGGTTAATTATATCCTTAGAATAAATTTATGGAAGTGTTATTAATGGACTAAAAGTGGTGTAAGGATTATTTACTTTTAAAAATTTGCATCATAGCCAGGCATGGTGGCACACGGTTGTAATCCCAGCACCTGGGAGGCTGAGGCAGGAAAATCATCTTAGTTGAAGGCCAACCTGAGCTACACAATGAGCTCAAGGTGAGCCTGAACTACATAGGAGACTCTGCCTCAAAAACCCAAAACAAGAACAAAATTTCCATTGTTTAAATTATTCACAATTTGTTAAGCAATTCTCTATGCTATGAAGCTTGTAAAAAGTACTCTACCAAGCCTCTTAATTTTTCAATACAATTCCCTGCCACACCTGTCATCCTTTAGACATGGAACTCCCGAGTTGAAGGCTGCAGGGTGCATGCTGAGCCCTGCCTGCTGGTGCCAGAGCACTGCCTTGTGTGGTCTGCGGTCATTGTGGCTGTTTTCCTATGCACTGGCCATGGAAGGTGCCAGAAGACTTGAGAACTTGACAGACCATTCTGGGCAGAGTGTTTCTTCCTGCCGGAGGGCTTGCTCCCCAGGCCTGTCTGCTCTGTCCAACAGGGATGCCTGCTGTTCGATTTCATCCCTCTTGAAGTCTGCAGCAGTCACAATCTGTGCGGTAGAGTGACAGAAGGCAGTCTATCAGCACAAGCCAGTCCTGCCTGGCCCACGCCTCTCCTTCCCTGGGCACGTCTGTCACAGTGCCGATGAGGGGTCTAGCTTTGAGTGCTTCTGTGAACCTAGAACACAGGACTACAAATAGTTTTGAGGGCGCCGCTCTCCCAGGAGCACCACGCAGGAGTTGCCGGTCAGTATCACTCCTGCAAGCGTTGGTTTTTGATGGCGACGGCCCATCCCTGTGTGCCTGCCTGGCAGGTGAGATGGTGCACATCCGGGTCGTGCAGCTTGCTATTGTCCTTCTTACAATTAGTATCTCTGCGTGTCCGAAGGTTTCGCTGGAGCACAGATGTTCGATCAAGCACAAGAGAGTTTCCACCAGAGTTTGGGTGAGGATCCATTTAGAAGAGAGTAGCGGCTGCAGAGGCTGGAAGGGCGCAAGGGAGGGGAGAGGCGGGGTGGGTCCCCAGGTCACAGGTCACAGGCAGACAGGAGAGGACTTTAGTGTTCCCCGAGGTGGAGGGACCATAGTGCCAACAATTCTCGTATGTTTCATAGAGAATTAAAGAGGAGTTCACAGGCTTCAAACACAAATAATAGTAAAGGCCAAAGGAGATGGAAAGGCTAATTACCCTTACTTAATCGTTACTATGTCATCTGTATATGTCAGTATAGGTTTCTCATTATTGCACACCAAGCCCTACAAATATGTATAAATATTCAACTGAAATTAAACGACAAATAAAATAAATTTAAAGATAAATTTTAAGAACTGGACTCGATTTTAGAAGCTATGTCCTTGGGGTGCCCTAGGCTCTCCCTTTGAGGGGCCGGGGCCAGGGAGCTTGTCCATCCAAGGACAGCTCTGTGCTGCCTGAGACCCTCCTGCCCCCACCCTGAGGTGGTGGCTGCGGGCTCCGTGGTCATGGGAAAGGTGCAGGGGAAGAGGGTGCTGGCAGCGTGCTCTTGAGAATGCATTTGCTTCGGGGAGCACCCTTAGCTGTTAGAGCCCCCAGCACCCCCAGGAGGCTCTGCAGGCAGTGACCCCGCCCCTTGGAGGGTGCCGCCCACCCTGCCAGGCCCCTCATGGCCCAGGTTTGTGCTGGGCGCCCCGCGCTGTAGGACAGGAGGGCGTGGGGACAAAGCCCTTGCAGTGTGCATTAGAGGGGCGAGCGGCAGGTGTCTGGGAGAGACCAACCCTCAGCAGTGGAGGGAAAAGGGAGCTCTGAAGAGAGGGCGCAGGAGCCGCCAGGGGCCCGAGGGGCACTGCAGGGGCTTTGGGGAGACAGGACAGCAGGGCCCCAGTGTGCATGAACCACACCCCGGAGGCAGGGTCAGTTCCTCCACATCCGCGCTGTCTGCCCCCTGCGCTCCTTCTCCCAGAGCGCCCGCTGTCTCTGTGCCCCCGAGCAGCTCCCCCATCACGGATGGTGTGAGCGCTGTCCTAGGGTCATCGCTATGGTGACCTCCGTTCTCTTCCGTCTCAGTGAGTCTCTGCCACTCTGGCTGACAGTGGTACTTTCTCTCTCTCTCTCTCTCTCTCTCTCTCTCTCTGTGTGTGTGTGTGTCTCTCTGTGTCTGTCACTGTGGTCCCTAAAATTTCCAATACATGATGGAGAAGCCGGAAATCGGTCAGACACCAGCAGCGGAAGCACATTGTACCGCAAGCCGGGTCTCAGTGGCTGTCTCCAGTGTGTCTGTCCAGCTGGCCTCTTGGGCTGTGTTTGATAGCTTGTCACTGTCAATGACACCAGCTTATTCCCTTCTGAATTCTACTTCCCACACCGCTAAAACAAAAGAAGCGACCCATTTGGTCCATAGAAAGCCGCTGACACCACCCTGGCCCTGCCCAGTGGGGACCACTTGAGACCAGGCAGGAAGCATGTACTGTAGTGGGACAGCCTGGAGAGTGGCATCCTGTCCACACAGCCCGACCAGAACCTCCCGAAAGACCGCATGGATCTGGCAGAGCTGACTTCGGCCTGTGAGCCCTCGATTCAGTCCTTGTACCCTCAGCATCAGCAAATGAAAATGCCGCTGAGTTCAACTGTTAGGTTGTTGGGGCGCTGGTCCATAGTAAGTGCTACAGAGGGACTGGGTGGGTATAAGTAATCTGTTGCATGATCGTTATTTAATGATTTGAAAACCTGCTCTCTGCCCTCTACTGGAAGGGATCAGAACTTTCCAGATGGCTTCAGGCTGAACCAAGACAGGAGCTCAGGAAGGACCTGGAACGCATCCAGCTCAACCTTGATGCAAGGAGGAAGTGGAGTCCACGCAGGGGCAGCCTGATGCTCAGGATGGTACCATGGCCCTGGACTTGCAAAGAGTTCCTGTAGTCCACTGGCCAGGGGACAGGAGCCCTTGGGACCTGAACTGAGAGGCCGGAGGGAGGGGCTGAGGTGGTTAGGGCTGATAGGTCATCACTGGTGTCTTGGTGGGAGGGTCCCCTCTTACTGAGAGCCTGTGTGGACCTGAGATGGTCCTGGTTCCTCCAGCAGCCATGACCTGTAGCCTCGAATCCCCCTTGGATCCGGGCCTGAGAGGCCCTGGACGGTATTAGTGATCTGGTGCGTGGTGACCAGCTTTCTGCTCCTTGCCCCCACCTGGGCCCTGGTAGTGTTCCAGGTGATGGGTGTAACTCAGGAGCAGCCTGAGCTCCTGCGGTGAAATCCCTGCAGAGATGGGGCCACGTTCCTAGTTCTGGGGCCGGCAGGGCTGATGAGTGTGGGCCTCCACAGTGACCACAACTGTCTCAGGAAGGGCTGTCGGCTCTGCTCATGCAGATGCCAGCCAGCACATGCTGGCGAGTGTGTGGAGGACACATTTCCCAGGAAGGCTCTGGCCCAGCAGGATGGCTGGGGAGGCTACGCTGACCCTGTTCCCTGCGGGAGTCATGGGAGTTCTGGGGGGCAGGGGTGCCATGGGAAGCCACAGCTGTGCCCTTCCGCCTTGCCTCCCAGGACTGTGGGCTCCACGGGCAGCGCAGGGACAACGCGTGTGCCCACTGGGCTCGGAAGTCAGGAGGGCTTTACCCTCCTATCTTCATGGTTGTCCTCATGGGCACCGCCTGACCACTCCACAGCTCGTGCTTCCTTCAAGATTGAGAGAGAAGTAGGAGCAAATTAAAGAGCAAAGTAAAGGCAGGGAGTCAGCATCCGGGAGATAGACCTTTTGCGGATGGACGGGGGACCAAGAGAGGGAGGGAGGGAGTGGGAGGAAAGAAGTTTGAAGATGCGCCCAGTCCACACACACCTCCCCACGAGGAACCTGGTTATCGCCTGCTGCAAACACAAATATTAACAGCTATACTGCTGACGGTAGCTGGCTACTTTTATTTCAGGGCAGAGGACTAGAATGCTCTCTATGTTTTTGTCTTTCTGTCTGACTTGTAACAAAGCCAGTGCCCTCCCAAGAGAGAAAACGACCTTGTGTGTGTCTCTTAATTCAATGTTTCCTCATCTTTTTCTCCTTCAACCCAGGGCAGAAAGAAGAGTATTAAGAAAGGCATATCCTGGCTGCTTTATAAAAATCAAATCACTCCCCTGAAACCCTGAAAGCAGGCACTAGACAGACTGTTCCTGCCAGCGTAGCTTGCACGTTTAATTCAGCACGGTGTTGAATTATTGATGCTGTATTTCTTTTTTCTTAATTTTATAGTACTTCTGGTCTACTCAGCCTCACTGTGGATTTTCATCCTGATTTGACATTTCATTCTCAGCCGTGACAGTGATTAATAATTTAAAGTCGGCCGTTACATGTTATCAACGTCCTCCGCGGTTTTCCAAGGCCGCATTGGAGGAGATGAGACTGTCCGTGTCCGGGGTGGTTACCAGGTGCCCTATTTGTCTGAACTGTAGGCGCACAGCCTCGCGCAGCGTGGTTTCTCAGCAGCCGGTGTTAAGCCAACACTCGGTACAGGCTGACGTTGCCTGTGGGTTTAGTCGTGTTTACTAGGGCACAGTGGGCCGAAGGATGTCCCTGGAGGCCGCAGCGGTCTCTTCCCACCTTTGCGGTTTGTGAGAAGGCCTGGTGCCGGGAGATTTCCCCTGCAGTTGGTGCAGTGCTGGCCAGAGCTGCGTAATCTAAACGAAATTGGCCAGGTGTCGGGCGGGAGTGGCTGACGAGGAGATCTAGTGTTTGTGCCTTTCCTAGTGGCCGGCGTGGGCGATGGCAGCTGGGTGCTTGTGTGTGTTGTTTTGTTTTGTTTTGTGTGTTGTTGTTTTGTTTTGTTTTCTTCATTTTAGTAGACTTGGAGAAAATGCTTTTCTTTAATATTAAAGTTCCTAAATTTGATGTAGTTCAACCTGTGTAAGGAAAAGGTTTAAGTATTAACTTTTCCTTGGTTGAATTACTGAGGCCAAGAGGAACTGCTAGCACTTCCTTTCTTCTCTTTGGCGTCTGGCTGGTGCATGGCTCAGGATCTGCTGTGCTCCAGGGCATGGGCAGCCCAGCGCCAGACAGCCGGGCTCACAGGAGCAGGAGGGTTCCTCCGAGTGAGTTTGGCCACGTCAGAACTGACCTCCTGGAGATGGCAGTTTTCACTCCTCCACCCTGCACTGGCATCTGTGACGTGGCTCCGAACAGGGAAAATGCCTTTTTAGACACGTTTCCCATTACCTGGGAATAATGAACATGGCGTTTGCACGCATTTCAGCTGGGAAAGTCCTGGTGCTGTGAAATCACACGTGTTGTTGAGCTCACCACTGCGACCCTAGATCCTGTACCATGCTGGGCCTGACACACGGTCCATTGGCTGGACGCACGTGGAGGTTGAGGCTGCATCACACTGTGGGACGACTTGATCTTAAGCTCACGACCCCTTCACACTAGCAGGGCTCTGCTGGCCCAGCTGTCCGCTGCTCTTCCCCTGTCTTTCTCCCCACCCCACCTGTAACACCTCCTTCTCTCGCCAGAATGGTCCCCGCTTGTCCTGGGATCCCTCCACCTTCCCCTCCTCTGCCTCTGGCTCTTTCCTTCCTCTCTAGCACGCACCCCCTGGGGGGACACTTCGCCACCCACCCTATGCCTCTGTGTTCTCCCAGCCTCCTTGGTCTTAGAGGCCTTGGAGCTTGAGACAGAGCTGGAAAGTGAATTTGGGATGCTGCCCTTAAGTCTCTTCAGCACTCACAAGAGGAAACCAAGGATGAGAGCCACTGCGCTGGCACAGGCCTGTGGGCATGAAAGGATCTGTCTCCCAGGCACTGCTGGAAGGCTGTGAAGAGCCAGGGCATGCAGGCCCTTCCTGGACACTGCCATCCGAGGTGGGAGCCCTGCAGCAGAAAGAAGGTCGAAGAGCACAGCAGCGCCTCCAGACACCTGGTGTTTCCGGGGGCACAGGGTGTGATGCTGTGACAGGGATGGCTGAACAACACCAGGTCACAGTCACCTCCGTTGCTGATTAGAGCTGCCAGGGAACTGTGGGTCTCCACTGTATGATTGAACACGTGTTTTCATCCCTTCTGTGTCGGTCCTTTCTCCAGCACTGTGACAAAATGCCTGAGACCGTGTGTGCACGTGTGTGTGTGTGCACATGTGCATGTATATGGGTGTGTGTGCATGTGTGTGCATGTGTGTGTGTGTGCATGCCTGCGTGCAATTGTTGGACGTATGCTCAGCAGGCCTCCGAGAACCCAGCAGCACTGAACAACCTGGCTCTCCGAGCTCAGAAACAGCTCATCCTGGTCCTGAAGTGTCAAGTCCTGAGCTCCAGGAAGATGTTAGTACCCCAGGGGGGTTCAGGTGCAGGGTGTGTTGTAGGGTGTGTCTGACCGCTCTTCCTCCCTGAGCCTCCCGTGGCTTTAGCACTAAGGGGTTAGACATCAGCTAGTGCCGTGCCTGCTGGATGGTAGTGGATGCTTCCCTGTGCAGTTGAGGGGTTGAACGCAGGTTTACAGGGGAGGCTGCGGGACGAGGATTGCACCCAGTTGCTCAGGTTGCAGGGTGTCCTGGCGTGTCCTGTGCTACTGACCAGCAGCGCCCGCTGGGCTTGCTCCGTGCTCCTCTGGGCTGATTCACCTGGTTTGTGAATTCAAAGAGCTCTGGCAAGCAGCTGAGTTAAACTACCCAAGTACCACACCCTCTTCTTCAGTGGAGATAACCTTAGATCTGGTGTCCTGCGAGTTCTTTTAAACTGCTACTAAATTTGTGCTGAGTTGTTTTGCAGCAAGAAAAGACTGATATGGTGTTCTTTTCTACTTTTATTTATTTTGAAGAGAAAAAGTAAAAATAACAATAAAACAGAGGTTCTAAACAGGCTGGTAGGAGAGTAACAATGATTAATACATTGAGTACTGTGTACATAGTAGGTATTCAGAGAACAAGATATAGGCATGACATATTGTCCAAACAATATTAGCACAGACCTTTCTCTTCAATGAACTAAGAGAAACTAGCTGTATTACTATCTTAGCTATCTCGTGTAATACAGTGTTCTTGAGGGCTATGCACAAGGTATTGTGTTAAATACAGTTGGCACAAGGGTGCACTGATTAAATGAGATATTTCACATTTTAGACTAATTCAGGTGATACAATTTTGCTTTTTAGCCAATGGCTCAAGTACTGTTTATTAAAAATTCAGGACTGCAGGGCTAAGGACTAGAAGAAAAATTTATGGTTCATTATGGAAGGTTATAAAAAGCATGCTAAGAATGCCATAATTCTGAAAACAATATCAAATGATAAATAAAGACTTTTTTCATACTTTGTTTTTGTTTTATGAGTTAGGAGCTTGCTATGTAGCCTGGATTGGCCTTGAACTCATGGGAATCCTCATGCCTCAGCCTCCTGAGTGCTGGGCTTATGTGTTCATGCCTGGTTCAAGCTTTTTTATACTTCTTGAAGGGTAAGAAAAGTGTGAAATAATTTTTGGTTCTTGATGTAGATGAAGGCCATCAGAGTTTGAGAACACTTAGACATAAAGGATAGGTACGTCTCATTACTGAAAGGGACATGTTGAGCATGCAGGTCAGCTTTTCCAGTCCTGTTGAAGCTGAGCTTGAGGTTGCATGATTAAACACCACCATATATGGTGAGCAGAGAGTGGTGGTGATTTGGAGTTTTGTTTTGTTCCGGACACTGTCATTTTTATTTCATGCTACGTATATTTCCTATGAAACTACGTATATTTCCCTCGAGCATTGCATGGAGGGAAGTCGACAGCTCAGCCTTGAAAATGTCATTGTGCTGATGATTTGGATGCCATATATTGAGTTTTGGTGCAAGGTTTAAACATGAATCTGCAATACAAACAAGATGAATAATTCACACCTCAGAAACAAGGGATAATGTTTAGTTATTATGGTTTGTGAATATTGAAGTCTGATAGAAATCTGACTTCTTTAGAATTTGTCAAATCTATATATACATGAGCATAGATTAAATGTTAATTTCCATGTTAGTATACTTTGTAATATTGACATTGTAGAATTATAATTGGATTATTCAAAATTCAATTTATAGGTTGCTAAAATAGTGGATTCCAGAACTCTAGCTAGGACTACGGTCATTACCGTTACTCTTGGAAAACCCCAGGGTCTTAAATATAGCACAGGGGATTTTAAGTGCTCCTCGGGAAAGATCTAGAAACTTTAAGTCTACATTACCTGAATGAAGTCAATATCGCAGGCTTGTCCTCATCTCACACTTGTAGACCCTGTGACTTTTCTTGTCTCTCATCGTCATGGATGTCAGTTGCCAGCCAGCTTTTCTGCGGCCCCTGGGGGCAGTGCGGAGCTCTGCTGTCTGCTTCCCACACCCCTTCCCTCAGCCCTGGATGGAGCCGATCAGAGTCCACACTGACATACACTGGTGCACCAGAGCTGGCAATTCCATGCGAGGGAATCCTCCCGAATCCTGGGGAGGTGGCTGCCGCCTTGAGCAGAAAGGGCTTCAAGGGGAAAAGACACCCCCAGACTCTGAGGGTCTCCACAGGTGCCTCAAGCTGAAGCTTCTGAGAAGTGGAGAGGTTTCCCTGTGAGGGTCCACAGCCAGTGCTGATGGCCCAGCCCTAAGGTTGGTGAATGGATCACTCCATCAGTGCTGGGCTGGGTGGTCCTGTCCACCCCCGCAGATGCCTGATTCCGCTTTTTCAATGAATCCGTCATCGGTTGTTGAAGAAGTGGTCCTGCACTGTGTGAAGAATTGCTCACATCTCTGTCCACCTTTCTCTGTCTCAGACTCTCTTTGCCTCTCTATACACACAGGTAAATTTACTTCTGAGACAGGTAAAGATGCCTCACATACCTCTGGCTTTGGCTTCTCAGCACTTCAAAGTGTATTTCCTAAGACAGAGCTATTATTTAAAGATAGTGCAACCCTTGACTGTGGTGATTTTCCACTGATGTCCTTTGTCTGAGCTGCGACTTCTGTTCCCATTTCTTCAGCTTGTCCAGCAATGTCCTTTGCAAGCCTTTCTCCCTGCCTCGCAGCCCAGGGAGGGATGGGTTTGTGCTGAGTTTCTCTCCTTGGCCGTCTCAGCCAGGACGACTTCTACAGCCTTTATGTGCCTTTGAGCGTATTGATATTCTTGAAGAACCCGGCCTGTCGTCTTTTTAAAAATAGTGTTGTTCTCACTTTGGGCTGTCTGATGATTCTTTTGGATTAGACTCAAGTTGTGTATTCTTGTCATGAGCACTGTGTCACCTCTTGTGTTCTTCCAAGAGTGTCACACTGGAGTCAGGTGATGTCTGTGAGTCTGCTCTGGGCCATGCTGATGCTGGGTCATCGGTGTGACAGTCCGTTCATCCCCATTGAGTCTGGGCTGCTGGCCCTGTTGTTCCACCAAACATGAATCTGAGCTCCTCTGCTCTGGATGTGGTGAAAACCCGTAATCAGTTGACTTTAAGAGCGATCATCCCAAATAAACCCAGCAGGTTGATTCAATCAGCCAAGAGACCTCAGAGCAGGGGAGCAGAGGCTTTCCTGAAGGACAAGTTCTCCTGGGGACACAAGCTGGCTCCTCTGAGAAGAGCTGCCTGACCCCGACCTCATGCGGGCCATGCTACTCAGCACAATTTTGTCAGACAAGTTCTTGTGATATATCACTTTGTACAAGTTTATTTCTCTGGCCAATCCCCCAGTGCTGCAGATTAAAATCTATATTGGTTTCCCCTTGCTGATGATTCTTTTTAATAACATGTTAACATGACATTAATGGTTTTATTAATTAATTAATTAATTAATTAATTTTTGTCTTTTTGAGAGAGAACTGCCTATGCAGTTCAGGTTGGTCTTGAGCTCTCTTTGTAGTTCACTCTGGTCTCGAAGTTATAACAATTGTCTTGATTATTTTTCTCTTGTTGATGAGACAAAATACATGATACCCAAAATTAAGGCAGGAAAGGTTTATTTAGCTCACAGTTTGTGGAGGTTTCAGTCTATACTTGTCTGGCTCCAAGGCAGAGTGGCACATGGCAGAAGGCAACAATTCACGGCGGTGGAATACAGCAAAAGCAACAAGAGCAAAAGGGAGGAGCAGTGGCAGCCTGCCACTCTCCCCGACCTTACGTTGTATGCAAACTATCTGCCCCAGGGCAAGAGTAGCACACACATCCCTAATTCCAGCACTGGACCATAAATCAATCATAACTCTAAAAGCCTGCCCCATGACTGCATGTGGCTTTGGGGGACACCCAGACACAAACCATAACAACGTTTCTTCTGCTTCAGCATCTCAATTGCTGGGTTTACAGGGATGCACCACCATGGCAGGCTGCATTAGTGGTTTAAAACGATGCAAGATTATCATTTGGGGTTCAGGACTGGATTCCTCACCAAGGCTCTTGGAGCCTCCCTTGCTGTGCTTCCTGGCTTGTAGACTCGGCCTGCATTCTGTGGCCCACGGCCCCACAGTTCTGACCTCTGCCTTTCTCCTCAGCCTCCTCCTCTGACTGAGAGTTTCTGACCCCTCTGTCCCTTATACAGCTCTTGGGGCTGCTCTGAGCCCACCAAGAGCACCAGGAAAACCCTTCACCCAAGGCCCTCAGTTGACCACATCAGCAAAGTTGCTTCTGCCGTGTCAGTCAACAAATTCCCGGGACCTGAGCCCTGGGAAGGGTCATCTTTGTGGAGGAGTCCTGATCTTACCCAGCAGGCCCTAGGATAGTTCATCTTGGGGCAAAATCCCTCTTTGTTTTTGGGCCTTTGAAACTAGAAAACAAGCTATCTGCATGCACAGTACAATGGAAGGGCAGGCTTAGTATAAAAAGCATAGCTCTTTAAATTCAAAAAGACAGAATAGGAAAGAAGCCAAGATGCCCCAGATGCAGCAGCTCTGATAGCCCCTGGGCCCTTGCTGAGTGGGTTCAAGCGGGTGCAGCCCTTGTGGTTCACTATGGTTCATGGCCCGCTCCAGGCTCAGCCTTTCTCAGAAGGAGGAGCTCGTGCTCGCCCCAGATGGCTCATCAGTGTGTTCCGGGTCTGTGTGGCTGTGGTAGTCCAGCACTCTTCACTGTCACTGTATTTTCTCCACCCTTGTCCACCCTCAGGGTGGGGTACCATGGGCTCATGACACTGTGGACCTGTGGTGTTTTCGTCAGGGTTTCGAGCCATCAGACACGAGGTTCCCCACAGACCTTCCTGCGCAGCCCATCTCTGTGTCCAGTCTCTGCTCAGATGGCACAGCCCACCTGCACATGGCAGCCCGGTGTGTTCCAAGCCTTGTGCACAGCTGGACACCCTACCCTCTTCATCTTCCCAGGAACAGGGTGTTCAGAGGTTTCTCTCCAGGGCCTCCTTCCTGAATTTCCTCACCTAACATCATTTTACAAGATCACCCAGCCCTGTTCCTTTTTGCACAGAAATTCTTCCCTCGCCTAGCTCTTCTCACATTTACCATGAAGCTGGCCTTTCAGTGCAGAGCTTGGACATATCTTTGGCATCAAGGTTGCAATTTCCAGGTTGTACTTTCCATGTTACTGCAGGACACAGCTCTGGTGCACTTCATGCCCCAGTATAGGCAGCCTCCCCTCTGATCCCAGGGCTGTGCTTTTCCTCTAACTCTGAGACTTCATCTGCAGCACCTTCAGCCTCCATCTCTGGCTGACAGATTTTCAGACAGCGTCTGCAGGGTGGTGGGGGATTCTCAGCTGCTCACCTCATGTCATTAGGAATCCTCATCAGAAGAGCAGTTGAGATGCAGGCTTCACTGCCATCTTCCCAAGATGGTCTAGAGTTTTTCTACTGAGCTCTTCAAAACTCCCTTAGTCTCCACTCATTGCTCAGTTGCAAAGCCATTTCCTCCTCTGTGGGTTGGTACTGATACAGTGGCTGTCCACATTCACTCATCAAAATCTATTATTTTCCTGTTGCTGTTTTTGACTTTACCACAGATCTGGTGTCTTAAAACAAAACAATTTATTATTATTATTATTTTTTTCAGTACCTGGAATCGAGCTTACGACCTCGTGCTTGCTGGGCAGGTGCAGTGCCGCTGAGCTAACTCTCCAGCCCCACAATTTACTATCTTAATGGTTCATGAGTGTGGCAGCTTTGGTAGTTTTGTGTTCCTTCTGTCAGCCTAACTGCGTTAACTTGAGTGGTTGGGAGCCATCTAGGGGATTAGTAAAACCACTTCTGGGCGTGTCGGGGTGGGTCATGGAGCTGTGACCATGTGGTCCACACCTGGTACCTGGCCCTTTCTCTCTTGTGCTTTCTCCTGCTCTGCTTCCCAGATGCCGTGAACGAAGCATCGTTGCTCTGCCGTGCCCTTGTGCTGTGATGTCCTGTGTTGGAGCCAGCTGACCATGGACTGAAACCTCTGCAACTGTGAGCCATGTTAAACCTCCCACCGGATGGCTGACTAATGCAGAGCTAACTCTATGAAGTCCCTGGATTATTATGCACGGTGACAGTGAAAAAGTGTTCAAGATGACAGAATCATAACTTGTTAACACAAAGTGAATCTTCTGTCTCTCCTGTGTTGCCGGCTAAGTGAGAACATTTGTTTGAAGATTTAACCCAGTTAAAGCTCCTCTTGGCTGTCTGTCCTTTTGGCTGACTTTTACTGTGGAAATAAAGACACTTCAAAGTTAATGGGGGCAATGAGTTTGTCGAGAATTTATACATCAACCTTTGGGTAGCTTTGACTTAACTGACAAATTAGAGCTAACAGAGCCCACCCAAGCACTCCTGGGGCTTCAACGGCCAAGGGGAAGCTGCTCAAGCCATGGGAAGAAGACTGCAGGGTGGCCAGACTCACAGGATAGGGTGGGCTCAACTCTTAACTTTCAGAAGTTTTTGGTCATGTGGCTCGAGGCTGGGGTGGCACTGTCTAGTTTCTCTGGTGCCCTCACGCATGCTGAGCAGGCACCTGCAGCAGGAGTGTTGCCACCTCAGCAAGGAGGAACTTGGTTTTCCCCAGCTGTAAGTTATTCCTTAACTTAGGCTGAAGGCTCATCTGACTCATAGCTTCCCAAGTGCAGGGGCATCAGGCAGAAACAAATATCTACAGCACACAAGGCAAATGAAACATGGTACATTTTTTCTTACCTCCATTTTCAAGTACTACTGTGGAAACATGGGTCATTCCCAACAGTAGCCCTTTCCCAGTGTCACAGTGGTTTTCCAGGAGAACCGGCTGAGATTTCAGTCTGAAAACTGACTCCAAGCCCACATAGCATGGAACAGGAATATGGGTGCACTTCGTCCTACTGTTTCTGGTTGTGATCCCACGACTGTGAGGACCTGGGCTAGACCAAGCTGCAGGCAAGGGGCAGGAACCCGAACTCACCATTTCCGGATGAGGTAACCTCTCCTGGTCATATCTGAAGCTGTAACCAAGAGGGCAAAATACATCTTTAAATTAGGAGTTTTTCTTTCAGGGTGGGGCTGCTCTGATGAATGGACTGAATCTGCAGCTGCTGCTGGCCCAGGAAGTCACATCCAATTTCACCTTCACCAGGAAGAGAGAAGCACTAACAGTGCAGACACATCCTCATCCACTATCTTCCCACCCTCCTACACTCATCCTCAATGTGCACTCCATGTCCCCCTGAGCACTGCTAGATGCTGATATGAGGTGGCCAGTTGTCCCTCCACTTCCTGTGGAGCTGGCTTTGAGAAAACCCTTTTTCCTTTTCTACTAAAGATCATCTTCCATGTTCTTGAGGTAGCTGATTACACGGTGATGGAGCTAGAGTTTTGCTTTGCTCTGCTTTTAGCTCATCACCAAAACAGCAATGACAGAGAACAGAGACAAATGCTCTGCAAGGCTCGTGAGGCCTGGGGGTGCTGTGGTGGAGCGGGGCTGCCTGCTGGGCCCAGCTGCCCTGCCTTTGCTGATCTTTGTGAGCGCTGGCGGGTGGGGAAAGATGCTGCTCTTTGCTCCCAGGAAAGCTTCTGCTTGGTCCTCTTGCACTTGTGTCTCACTAAGAGCTACTCTGGCACAGATCCAGAGGAGGTGGAGGAAGCATTTTGGGTCCCCAGCCCAGCCCTACTGCCAAGGGCAAAGTGAGTGGTGCTGGGAAGGGCAGTGGCCTCACTGAGGGCTGAGGACGGGGTTTCTGCCATGTTGAGCCTTGCTGCACTGTCAGTGCTTCTGAGGCGCTCTGTGCCCACATAGCAGCTCTGAGTGGGGTGCGGTGGCTGTGTGTCGAGCCCCACCGCCTTCAGAGACAGAGCCCAGGGCTGGAGAAGGAAGCACAAGATGAAGGTGTACACGGCGCACCGTGTCCCTGTGGGGCCCTGTGGGTATGCTGCCTCTGAGTATCGCCAAGCCCGAGAAGCCAGAGGGCTTGCACTCCCACTTCCTGCATAGCCTCGTCTCCGAGCCTCTCACCTAAGCCAGGCGCTGACACGACGGGACTGCCGTGGATACGCCGGGGTCGGTGGGGGCTGGAGCCAGCTGGTTCTCACTGGCTTGCAGAATGGGGAACAGCGGCCTGTGACACAGCCCCAGAGCTGTCCCTTTCCCTAGATGCACTGCAGCATAAGGAGTGGAAGGACGATGCAGGGCCCTGGCTCCACGTGTCATGCGGGACACGTGAGCTGTGACTCTCTGGACCTTAGCAGTTAAAGTGCTGAGTCTCAGTGCCACCAAACAATGGACTGGGGGAAAGGACACCAGTCTCTCTGGGGATTAAAGCTGACAACATGTGAAACAGCACCGCAGGGACCGGTGGCCCAGGAACGGCAGCAGATCCTCTGTCAGACCCGGACGCTCTCTCGCAGTCCAGCCTCGGGTTCATGACGGAGTCTTGTCTTTCCCACTGACCTCATCAGAGCCAAACCCTGCTGGACAAGGACGTCACCGACAAGGGCCCTGGGCCCTGTCCCTTCCTGGTCCTTGCTGAGTCATTGTCTTCACAGGCAGGAGAGTGGAGGCGGGATTAGGACCTCGAGGTTGTTTTACGGAATGAATGAGCTCGGAGTTCCTTTAATCAAATCCTTCCTCCGAGGCAGAGGGAAATGGGACGGAGAAAATGAGCGCTGAGCGGGAGGGCAGGCGCACAGCCTCTTCCCACGCGGGCGTGGATTGATTGACAGAGGCTGACGTCCTGCTGGTCTGCATGTGGGGGTCCCAGCGCCCACCCTGGGGCCGCTCCAGGTCTGACTGCCTGCCAGGCGGAGAGTCCAGCTCTGAGCATGCAAAATTCCCCACCTTTCCCCTCCTCAAGTCCAAAGACCTCATTCTTCTTCTTTCACTTTAAATTTTTAAAAATTCTCATTGGTACATGTTGCATCACATAATGATTTGTTCCTTGGGTGGAACTGGTACGTGTACGTAACAGATCTGAATCCTCTTCACATCCTCTTCCCTTCCCCCTTCCCTCCTTCCCTCCTCCTCCCTCCATCTCTGGGTCCCCTTCCCATGTGCAAAAGATCTGTCTCCCTCTTTCCTGTCATCTACTTTTTGCTCTTTAATTTGTTTATGCTTTGAGTTTTTATGGAAGAGAAACCTTGTGATATTTAAGATTGTGTGTCTGATTGATTTCATTTAACATTAAGGTCTCAAGGGGCATCTATTTCCCAACACATGGCTCAGGGTTATTTTTCTTTATGGCAGAGTAGTGCTCTATTGTGCGTAAATGTCACATTTTCTTTATCCACTCATCTGTTGATGGACATAAGCCTACTTCCAAGATTTAGCTGTTGTGAGTTGTGCTACCATAAAAATGGCTGCCCATGCATCATTATAACATGATGTCTTTAACTCTTTCAGAAGGACACCTTGAAAGGGGACATCTGGGTCAAGCAGGATTTCTAACTTTAGCATTTTTGAGGAATTTCCATGTCGATTTCCCACCAGCAACATAGAATGATTCCTTTTCCCACAGCCTGTCCACAATTTGCTATCATTTGATTTTTTGATGATTGGCATTTTTTCTGGAGTAAGATGGAACCCTGTGATGTTTTAATTTGCATATTTCATGGCCAGAGATGTTGAGAATTTTCTCAGGTATTTACTGTCCTTTGTATTTCTTCTGAGAAGTATCTGTTCACTTCAGGTGCTCATGTTTGATAGGGTCTTTTATTTCGAAGATCTATTACTTTTGAGGTCCTTATATATTCTAGATATTGGTCCTCTGTGGGAGAATAACTGGTAAATTTTTTCCATCTCTTCACTTGTGTCAGGAAAAACGAGGCACGTGCCTCTGTGTCTCTGAGACTGGTTGGTGTCCACTGCCGTCCTGTCCTGACCAGGCTCCCGACTCTCCCGTCCTGCGCATCCTTCTCCAGGCAGGTTCTCCTGCTTGGTGATGATAGGTGCTCTCCCAAAGGCTGGTCTGTTCCTAAAGGTGTAGGCTTTGCTCCTCTTAGCTCAGGCATCTTCCCTCTGGAGCAGGCATGCTCTGCTCTGTCCTGGTCAGGAGTGCCTGCCCCGTCAGACAGCCTTGCCCCATCAGAGAACAGCAGGAGAAGGACAGTGGAAAGGGCGCAGATCTAGCCAAGTGGGTGTGATTATCCAGTGACATAGCCCTCTCCGTGGATGCAGTGGGTGCCACATAGGGGTGGCTCAGGAGTTAGAGGCAGGCAGAAGGCTTGGTGAGAACCAGTCTGATATCATTGAACCCAGCTGTTACCACCGTCTGATGTGACAACTGTCGTGCTACCTGTGTTTTAACAGAAGCATTAAAATCCTCCCACTCAGCACAGAGGTTCTGCTTCCGGCCCTTCACTTCAGGAAGCGCCCCTTTGAGTGACCTGGATGAGTCTCTCTGCCTCAGTTTCCTCACCTGAGCCCCACAAGTGTTTCTACTTCAGAACAGAACTGTTAGAATGACATGAGGTACACAGGAGCCTTCAAACAGTGCTGACAAAAGTGTTATTCCTCAAAATGTAAAGTATAGCTCCTTAAATTGGGGTTAAAGTTCCCAGAATTCTGTGCTGAATTTCAGGAGGAGCCCCACACTTGGCCTTGGATTACTGCACTGGGCTGTGGACTTGCAGTGGCACTGCACCTGGTCATTTGGAGCTCCAGAAGAAGGGGCAGAAGAGGACAGCTCCGTCCGCTCCTGTGCCTCCGCAGCTGGCGAGGTCCCCCCTTTCCCACCGTGTAGAGGAGTCTCCGTCCCACGACTTCCTGACCCTGGAATCCAACTCCTTGCACAGGCCTGGCCCCGTCTTGTGTCTTCAGTATTGTTTTCCTCCTGGTTAGAGATTTCTGGGCAGCCAGATGCCTGTTGTGTGCATTGCTAAGTGCTTGGCCTGAGCCATCGACCACCCCTTTCACTGGGTTCATTGCCACTCTCAAGAAGTCACTTTTAACAAATCAAATGTGGGAGTTCAGAGTTTTACAGTGTCCTTGAACCCCTTTCCACGGGACATTCCTTACAGACACCAACTCATCCACTCAGTGCTTCCTATGGAAACAAATGACGGATGTGGGGGCATTGTGCCAGTCGGGTCTCTGGCTAGCTGGAAGCAAATTAGACTACGTTTTCTGAAAAAGAGAGCCCAAATGTAGCATGACCTAATTTTAGATTTGAAATACATACGACACAGGTTGAGTATCTGTAATGTAAAGTCGAACTTTCTCCAAAGTCTGAAACTTTTAGAGTGTTGGCAGGATGCCACATGCGCAACATTTCACACCATGAACTTTGTTTCTGCCCCGAAATTCCGGCAGCTCTGCAGCCTGACCACATGCCTGCCTCAGGGCCCACCATCCGCCTGCTACCAGTGGTGAGGCTTGAGCTTGGACTACCAGAGCGTGGTCTCCTCCTGCTTCTCTCCCTCTGAGCTGTCCCCCTGCAGGGCAGTCACTCCAACTCCCCCCTTGCCTGGGAATGGGGTTTGGGTTTAATTCAGCCCTTGAGGAGCCACGTCTTCCGTTATGACCTCTCCGCCTGACACTGACTGATGTCTCTTGGTTGGCTGTGAGCACACTGGGCAGCACGGCCTCACCAAGCTTCTTAGGGCAGCACCGCAGGCGGACGGTGCAAGACTTTCCCCACCTGCAGCACCGACCAGTGGAGGACACCGCAGAAGTGGTCTTTGCAGGTGATCTGAGAACTACCGGGAGAGCTTCGGAATATTTTTAGTTCACAATGAAATAGTTCAGGGCCCAACTGAACTAGCAGTTTTTATTCCCTTGGAGTTCTGTCCTACAATTCTTCTGAAGAAATTCAAACATCACAAGGATGGATTAAAAATGTCAAGCAGCGGTTTTCTGAGCACGGCGGATGCCTCCCTTCCCTACTTAGAAGCACGAGGGCCCCGGGATGTGGAGGAAAAGTACTGCAGCGGCAGACACATGGAGAAAAGGAGCAGGGTCCGAGGCCCTACTGGGCCTACAGCTTGGCTCTGCGTGAGCAGTCAGCAGCTTGGCCCCTGTCTTCAGAGGAAGATGCACACTGTAACTGTTGGGGGGTGAGCACAGAGGAGCACAGGTCTGTGGTGTGTATAGAACACACAGCACTGACATGAAGGCTGTCCCTTTCTGCTTGTGTTTTTGCACATCCCTTGCACATGGTGTCCTGCTGTGAAATCTTTACTTGACTCTTGACTCATTGTGACACCTATAAATAAGATGAAAACTTTGAATTAAATGGTCTCCAAGGTGACGGTAGATTTGTAGTAATGAGATAATAAAGTATCTCATTACATTTCAAATACTTATTTCCAGTGGTAAAATAAAGAATACCTCATAAAAGATCTTTAAATCATGGAGTAAGGTGTGTTGTTCAGTAACTTTCTTCTTTCTATATATTTAATATTCAAAGTGAGCTTACTGATGTGAGAACCAATGCTTGTTCAAGTTGATGAGCTCTTGGGCTTCAGCTCATCAATAAGCCATATTTAGTGCATTGGTATCATTTCTGATGTGTCCGGTGCCAGCGGGCTTGTGCCCGCTGACTAAATTGCTGGAGTTCCACACCACTGGAGCAGGGCTCTTTTAACAAGATGATCTGTCATCCCTCGGGTTTTGTTTTGACAGTTACAGGCAGCGATGCTGTCGTGTCTAGCATCAGAATGCTCTATTTTGATCCCACAATGAATTCTTGTGTTTGTTCTCCATGAAGAATGAGACGTATAAAAAGGCAGTGCCTCAATCAAAAGTTTCTGCATGTTCCTGCTCAGGAGGACATGCTCAGGTAGAGTCTGTGGGGGTTCACTCCGGACTTGTGGGAGCTCTGGTCTGCAATGTGATTTGTGTTTCAATCCTTTTTAAGGGGACAAGTGATAGAATGATAAACACCCACACTCGGTTCCTTTTATAATAATCTTAAGTTCTACTACTATTATGGAAACTACTCTGGTTCCGATTTCAGAAAACTTTCTTTGAGAGAACATTATCATTATGACTAAATAAACCCAGACTGGCACGCATAGGAAGCAGCAAACATTTTTAAATATCAAAATGGATTTGCTGGCAATCACTGCCTTTTAGTTTAACTCAGTCCATCCATTGGTTTAATTAAGGTCAATCTATCATAAAAGTATTCTGCCCTGATGCCCAGATCAAGAGCACTGGAGAAATAAATAAGAAAGCAGTGATTCCAGCACCGATGGGTCACGAACTTCCAGTGCAGCCAAGAACATTCCCAGAATCCCCAGTTAGGATCAAGAGTCTCCTGGCAGTGCCTGGCCTGGCCTGGCTCAGCATGGCAAGTATGTCAGTGCTGGCTGCCACCCATGTCTCTCGTATCACGTGGAGGGAGAGTGTGGCACTTTCCAGTGCGCCCCGAGGCCCCAAGCAGGAGGAGACAGCACAGTCGCTAGCAGTTGTCCCTGCCCTCATCACTGGAGACCTGGGAAATCTCTGTCAGTTCTGTGGGTGGGGGCGGGCTTGTGGCTTTCCCCAGTGCAGGTCTAGTCACGAGAACGTCACTTTGGGTTACCGGGATCAACTCCATAACTGGCATTTTAATTTACTTCAAATCTTGTTATAAGTCTATACCAAAAATGAAAGTCATACCTCACTCACTACTGTGTTTGCTGAAAACAAATACTGCTGTGAACTTCCACTGGAGAAACCCCTTTGCACTTTTCTTGAGAAGTTTGTGTTTCCTACATTCTATGAGAAGCAGTGTGTCACTGACCACTTCCGTATGAGTTCAGGCTAATAGGAGGCACACGGCAGTTAAAAGTTGTTGACTTACTTAAATTATTTTCCTTGATTTTCTAACAATTTTTATATTTTAATGCATTGTTACATTATAGTATTATTTCACAGTAGGTATTTTGGCAACAGACTACATATATAGTTCTGATGATTTTCCTTTTGACTATTACATATATGGGAATATGTTTTTATTGTGAATTATGACTGGGACTCTTGGAAATAGGTGAGGTGAAAACATAAATGTACAAATGGAAGTGAAATCTAAAGTAGGAAATGATCAGTGTCAAGCAGGCTCAGCCCATCTGAGGATACAGAGCAAGGGAACATTGAGGCCCACACCCTGTGCCTCAGAATTTGCATGTTATAATCAAGCCAACAAACACATATGTGATGTATGCACACACACATAATGTGTATATACCTCTACAGATATGCTCTTGGAACAACAGACAAATCACTGGAAGTTCACAAGACATCAGAGAGAAGTGAATTTGATGACTTTCTGGGAATCACTGCAATCAGAGCAAGAAGAGCGAAGGAGCGCTTTCTTGTTAACACCCTCTGCGGCTGGATGTTTTCACAAGCTGTTTAATAGCCTAAATAATACACAATAAAAGAATCCAATTTCGCATAGGGCTGGGGAGTGTGGGCAGCAGCTTTGAGGCTTTGAGGGCCCGACTTCCAGACAGCACTGTCTCCCCTGCCCGGGGCACACTCCTTCTTGCCTTTGCCTTTCCGGGCATCTCAGAGGCAGGGCTGTCTGCTCTGGGCAGCTAATTTCCCTGCTGTCAGCAGCACCGTTCCCTGCACAGTCCTCCAGGTCCGGGACTGCTTGAGTGAACCAAGGTGGGGGGGCTCCTTTCCTCACTGCCATGAGCTCAGTGATTCTCAGCCCCCTGGTCAAGGTTCCTCGGCTTTGTAATGAAGACAGAGTAGTCTGGACTTATGAGGCTGCAGATAAATGGATTGGTACTGATCACACTGTCTCCTGTCTCTTGGACTCCGAGAACTTGGAGGGGCTGGGGGGGGGTTCTCATTGTTGAATGGCATCACACTGACTGTGCTCTGTGTAGACTTCACACAGCTAACACCCCCTCAGCACACTTGGGTACTTGTGGCCCAGATGTGCTCTGGATAAGGGGGAAATAAAACTTAATATGTGTGAAACATGCACAGCACCTAGGGATGCAGGTCTTGGATTGATACAGTAATCTGCTTCTTTTCTTTCAGCAGCAACATCTATTCCACCAAGGCAGATGTGCCGGATGGGCAGTGGAGATTTCTGGGGATAAAACTCCATAAACAAAACTCCTTTGCTCCATTCCTTTAAGAACATGGATGTCAAATGGTCCTTGATGAATGGGCATGGTGCCTACTTGGCTAAGGCACAGCCACGTCTCCTTCTGCCCAACAAACATCGCCTAGAGCAGGCTGTCCACCAGATCTATCCCAGCACTCTGGGAAATGGCCATTTCCTGCCAACAGTCTTTCAGAAAGAAACCCACACCTGGCCCAGCGTGGGCGCACTGAGCAGTTGCTGCCTGGCACCGCTGTTTACCGTTGCAGCCTGGCCCAGAAGGGGCCACACCACACACTGTCTGCTTGCTTTTCTCCTGTTGGTGACATTTGATTCATGAAAGTGCATTTGCAAAGTGAACACTAACACCCCCGGTGCTGTGGGGCCTAGGTGCCCTTCCCGGTGAGGACAAACCTGCACTCCAAGGGCTCTGCAGGCAGGAAACCGAGAGGCGTGATTCAGACCCATCTCCATCAAATCTCCCCCTCTCAGCGCCGTAATGTAATTAACAGTGCAGGTCTCATGGCTCTTTTTAAGGGAATTAGAAGCCATGAGTCATCTGGGCATCGCTGGAACAAGTTCTGCTAATGCAAAATGACTCAATCTCAGAGAGTGCTCTCTGGCAGCAATCCAAGATACCGAGACCTGAAAGCAGGCACTCAATCTGATTTAGGGCCTCTTAAAATATTCTTCAAACTTGGCCAAACATTGTTCTGGTAAAAAAGATTGAGAATTATTCCAGGAGTCAAATGCGGTCTGAGCTGTCTCAGCTTTGTTATTGATTCCTTTTAATAATTGCATTTAATTTGGAAACCGATGGACAAAGATGCTGAGGGAGAAATATGACTACATCAAGTGAAATAGGACTGAGCATATGGAACAAAGAGAATATAAAAATAGAAGTCCTTATTGAAGAGATGCATTGCTGTTCCACTTCAAGGTTCTTAATGTCAGGATTCAGCCTATTAACCCATGCAACCATCTGCATGGTGGTTTTAATAACACTGGGAGTAGAATTTCAGTGAGCATTGCCACAGTGCCCGAGGGATTATCGAGGGAGCCATTGGCACGGTAAGCTTCGCATCTGTGACGCGTTTCCAGTTGGGTGGTGTGGCCTGTGGCATGGGCCACAGCGCTCCTTTTACTTCTTCCCAAGTTGAAGAAATGCAGTGTGGGAGCAAGACAGCACAGGGCCAACTTCAGTAGGACAGGACATGAGGTAAAGTCTCTAAAACACTCAAATGGGAGTGACAGTGACAATGGGGGAGTCCCCACTTATGCCCATTCACTGCACAGCACTTCTTAGTACAGCTTGTAAACTGATTTCTTTGCATCACAAGTTATGTTTCCACATTCACTAGGGCTTATAATTCCAGAGCCATGAGTTGAGGACCCACTATATGCTGGCTTTCCTAGCCCACATAGACTCATTTCCTGCAGCCCATGGAGTCAGGCTTGAATCCCTTTACCCTTCACCAGGGATGACTTCTGTCTTCTGATGTGGGAGGCACTGAAAGAACTTGTGTGCAAAGAAACTTCTGTTATGACAAAGCTTTCTTACTCAATATTGTTTAAGTATAGGTGACCTAACACTTATCCCACTTATCCTACCTGTTACAACACCTGGTGCTTCCTTTAGAAAACAAGATAGTTAAAAACTTCAAGCCAGTGATCTCTTTCTACTGGCTATTGGATAAAGTCCTCAAAGACCTGAACTGTTACTTATAGAAAAGTATTTGGAAGAAAATTAATACCTTTGTAAAATGTTACTGATATTTCTATGTGGGAAAGTCATCTGAATAATTATGTCTGAACTGTCAAATTTTTAAAAAGTTTTTATCTGTAGATTGGACACAAAATGATCTTTCCTTCCTTTTTGTTTGGGGAAGTTGTTTACCACAACTAACTTTTTATTATATGAAGGGAACTATCTATATTTAAAAGTTCTATGATGATAATTTACATTAAAATTGGGATTTAAACCAACTAGAGAAAGCCAAGATTGCTAAATTCCAGTAAATAATAGAATCATTTAAAACCTTGAATGAAATTCTTTTTAGGTGATTTATTTGTCTTCCATAAAGTAGACACACCAAAACTACCAATTTTTAGCAGGAAGGAAATTCAGACATTTAATCTAAAACATCCTGTCTTATGAGTTGGAGACCAAATAATTTAATGATTTTTCAGGTTCACGTGATATATACCTGTTCCAAGATTAAAATAAAAACCAAGACTTCTTCATCCTGTGTTCTTTGTTTTACCCCCTTTTATCTACCTCAACAGATAACAAAATATGAGCAAATATCATGTTTGAAATTACAATAAACTAGAAGCTCTAGCAAGGCACTGAGTGGAGCAGAGCATTTGAGAGGCTCCTGCTGCGTCCCCAAAAGCATGTGTGGCACTCAGGCATCAGTGCCCAAGTTCTGGACCAGGTGATCTGGGGTGAGATGTGAGGGCCTCTGCTTTTAACCAGCTGGTGTGCACCAGGGCAGTGGCCAGAGTTCCTCGTGTTCTGTTAATTATGGAAATGGAAACATTTATGCAGTTCCAGTTATATGACTAATGAGGTCACCAATGCAATTCAATTATAATGAAGGAAATACGCTGCATTCACAAGGTGTGGATTAAACAAGTGAACACGACCTACTAAATAAGTACCCAACGCTCTCACACTGCTAACATGTTGCCTGAGTTTGACCGAGATAAGAGTTGTGGCCAGGCATGGTGGAGCATGCCTATAATCCCAGCACTAGGGAGGTTGAGAGAGAAGGATCGCCACAAGTTCAAGGCCAGCTTGGGGTACATAGTGAGTTCAAGGCCAGCATGAACTACATAGCGAGATCCTATCTAAAACAAAACACAGCAAAGCAAAGCAAAAAATACAAGATCTACAGATGAATAAATGTTTCCATGATGTTCAAAGCCAGCTCGGCGGTGTCCGCAGTGCTGAACGGAGACCCAACGGGTGATGTCCGCGGTGCTGAACCTGGCCACCTGCAAGCGAAAGCGCTGTCCGTGGTTCTGAACAGTGATTCCCCCACAGACAGGGTCTTAGGTCACACACCCCCTCTACCACCTTTTCCTTGCGAAGTAAAGGCCAGAGTACTGCAGTCGAAGCAGAAAATGCTCACAGTGAATTGAAGCTGCAATAAGCTTGCAAACGCTTGATTACCACCCAGGAGTTGTTGGTAGTGTTGATTCTACACAGGAAGGAGGACTGTAAACTTGTTTTCATGTAGGGTTTACTGAAACTTCCATACTGCAACCCTACGAGAGTAAGGGGTGAGCGGGGTGAGTCTTGGTCATTGCAAGAAATAGTTGGAGTGTGGTCAGGAGCAGCACATTGATCTGCAGCATCTTTAGAGTTCTTGGGGCTTTCTGATGGGAGCAAGAACCTTCCCAAAGGGCTCATGGTCATGAGACTAGGGCAGGGGCCCATGGTACGGTCTTTTCCTCCCTCCTCACTGCTCTCTTCTCTTCTCTTCTATCCTCCCCTCAACCCCTTCCCACATTCTCATCACCACTATTGAGGCCTCTCAGTTATGACTTAAGATTTCCCAGGGCTGGGGATTTAGCTCAGGGCTGGGGATTTAGCTCAGCGGTAAAAGCGCCTGCCTGGCAAGTGCAAGGTCGTGGGTTTGGTTCCTGGTACCGGAGAAAAACCAAAAAAAAAAAAAAAAAAAAAAAAGATTTCCCAGTGGTACCACTTCCCTTCCCACTCGTGGCCAGGACTTGCCTCAGAGTGAAGTGTATTTCTAATTCAGGGCCAGCACACGGCTCTGTGACTTGTCCCCTTAACTGGCGCCAGACAGATGTAGAATCCAAGGTGCGTGAGCAGGGTGGGATCGTGTCATCAGGAACGCAGGCTCACTGCAGCAACGGGCTCAGCTGATGCCTAAAGGGGCACATCTTCCTTCTGGGAATCACCGCAACCATCCAAATCGCAAAAAGGTTTCCAATAAGAGGTGATTTTCCACCTGGTGGAGAATAATAAAATTTGATGGCCCACCTGTTGCTCCCGGCTCTGCAGCTGTTAGGTGGCCGCCTCACCTCCTGCTAACGGATGCTTTTCCAAGCAATTGGAAACAGAATAGTTACTGCTTCTTCTTCCACAAAAATAATTATCAGTGGGGCTTCAGGAAGTGCAATGGTAATGAGATTGTCCCCAAAGGAAAGATTGTGACTCCAGGATTGGCATGAAATACCAATCGCAATAAGTGGTGCCCCGAGGAGCTGTAAATTTATTTCCCAGTAGATACCTTTAATCCAGAGGATTTCAAGAGAGGAAATGTAAAGCCTATTTGGTGGAACTGAGGCGTGTTTGTAATGGTAACTTCCCAAGTGTTTGCTCAGCGGTAAGTCAATATTTAATATATCATTGCTTCTAATAGAAGGTGTTGGTCTCTGACGGCACAGAAACGGATCAAAGTTATGAAATCAGGAGTTATTTTTATTAGAATGTTTTAATGAAGTAGTTTCAGTTTGGGAAGATCGATCATAATTGGGACCAAAAGTCCCACCTTCCCTAGACAGAGGACAGGGTGGGCGGTGAGGGCGTGTGAGCCCCCTGCACGTGGACAGGGACACACTCTGATTTGGAGTAGCAGTGGCAGTGGAGCACCGCGCGTGGTCAGCTGCTTGGGGGAATTTTGTTTAGCAGCTTGTTCACTCCAGCACGCACTTACTGCGTACTGGCCTTTCCCTGAACAGACCCAGGCTTCTTTGAGAGGAGAGAGCCTCTTTATCTTTCCTCAGGAAAAAAAGGAGTTTATGGAAAAAACAGACAGGGTCTAACCAGTGAGTTATCCTGAAGCACTTGTCAGGCAAATCTGAGGAAATGAAAGGTTGAATGCAGAATACAAATCAAATTCAAAGTAAGGGGATGGGCACTATGGCGGTACAGTCAGTCAGAAAGGCTGGTTGCAGGAAAGACTGTACTCACTTCCAAGGTATTATATACTGAAGCTATAACCCTAAGGAAATTGGGATCTACTCGAGATGCTATAAATGGGTGTCCATGGCCACCCTGTCATGGGAGGGGTCAACGGGGACAATGAAGTAAATGACTAAGGACTCACACACCTGGGTTTTACCTTTTCCTGCAGACTTGACTCTCACGCTTTATGTTACCCTCCTCTCCACCCTGTCCTCATTTATCAATTAATAAATACTTATAAAGTTGCAGCTGGTTAAACTAAGTGCACAGACCCTTCTCTATTTAAAGGGTGAAACACAGTCTCTGGCTATCAGAAAGGTTTGTTCTTTTATCTGACATTTATTCCTGGAAACCAAGGCAACGCTGCTCTCAGGTGTGTACCCTTTATCGGGAATAAAACACCTAGCCAAGAAGCAGTAATCACTCATTTTCACTGAATCCTAATGATGTGTTCGAGGACAGCACAGCAGTGCACAAAATTCAATATGTACAAACATATCAGACCAAGCAAGCAAGCAAGCTGCTGAGCTAACATAGATTCTACCCTATACATGAGCAAACATAAAGTGAGCAGCGATATTTTGTTTATAATATACTATCATATTATAAATTTGAACTTTGATGTATTAAGTTGCTGTGGCTGTAATCAGTAGTTAAGACAAGGCTGACAGCTGCTTGGGAGGAGCAAGCCAACCTGTGGGCCAGCTGCTGTGCCACGGAGAACAGGATAGGACTGCTAAAAAGAGTCCTCTCAGGGGGTATGGTGGTGCTCAACTATAATCCCAGCACTCTGGGAGGCTGAGGCAGGCGGATCTCAAGTTTCAACTCAGCCAGAGAAACGTAGTGACTTAGCAAGGCCCTGTCTCAAAAAGGGTTAGGGATTTATCTCAGTGTGAAGGCAGTGGCTCCAATCCCCAGCAACACACACACAGATGTGTGCATGTGCGTGTGCACACACACCCGCGTGTGCGCACGCACACACAGAGTCCTCTAGGGTCAGAACAAACCTGGCTGTCCTGGAGAAACAGCCCTGCATTGATTGCCTTGGACAGTGGCTGTAATTTATGGCTGGGAGTGTTGTTGCAAACAATAGTGCAGTCATCTGGGGAGTTTTGGAGCCAACATCTGGGTGAGGCTGGGGAAAGGGACATAAAAAATGGCCTCTGAGACCGCTGTCATCCCTGGCGACTGCCTGCCCTGGCTGCCGGGCTCTGAACAAATACACAGCAGCAGCGGCAGCTCGGAAGGGGAGGAGGGGCCTGTGGGCTGCTGCAGTGGATTATCCAGGTGTCCAGGTTCCCAAAGGCGAGATTTGTAAGGAATCACAAAACTGAGACCAATCCACAGATAAAAACAGATGGCAAAGTTACCAGCAAGAAAGCTTAGGTGGCAGATGAGAAAGAAAAGCTGCAAAAAATAGCTATTGTAAGTACGTTTAAATAACTAAGTGCAATTATTCTTACAGAAGCAAAGCACGATGACAAAATCTTACCAAACAGAGACTATCAGTAAAAGGAGAGAAATTATCAAACGTGACAGAAACTGTGGAATTGAAAAGTAAAATAACTGAAATGAAAAATCCACTACTCAGTAGTAGATTGAAATTTTCATAGAATGATCAAATTTGAAGATGCATCGATAGGGACTATGTAGTCTGGAAGACATCAAAAAGGAATGAAGGAAGCAATCAAAATCGCAGGGAAATGTGGACAGCATTACACACCCCGGCCAGCCGGCTGCCCACTGCACACAGCGAGCACCGCGGAGAGGAGAGAGAGCCGCAGCAAACACGCAAAGGGCCAGTGGCGGGAAACTTCCTCACCTGAGATGAGAAGGAGACGCCCACCTCACAGGTGCCACAAATGCAATCAGGAGAAACACAAATAATCTACACGTCTGACATTACCGATGCCAAGGGCCAAAGCCACTTGGAGGCGGGGAAAGGAAACGGGGCCTCCCCAGGAGCCACGCAGGGGGACGCACTCTGCTCCCAGGGTCACAGCCGCGCCCCACACCCGGGAAACTCCCACCTGAGCTCAGCCCTGAAAGTCGTCCGTCAAAGGTGGAGGTGGCGCGAAGACAGTCCCAGTGGGCAGAACCTGAAAGATCTGTGGCTGATCTGCGCTGTGAGTTTTCTCCAACGCAGCTGCATTTATTTCATTTAAGAGTAAGGTCACCACGTGCAGTTTTCTTCAGCTGAAACCGTGGCTGAGAGCAGTAACGGAAATCCACAGGAGAAAGGGTTTTCAGCTCTGCTGAGATAAGTACGCAGTGATAAAAGGAAACTGAAATGCATTTCTCCTCCCTTAGCAGTAAGGGAATGTTTATTAATTAATTAATTTTTTTGGGGGGGTACCAGGAATCGAACTCAGAACGTCGCATTTGCCAGGCAGGCACTTAGGCAACTGAGCTATATCCCCCGCCTAAATTAATTAATTAAGTAAGTAATTAATTAAATTTTGGAGACAGGGCCTCTATGTAGTTCAGGCTGGCATTCAGTTTGTGGCAGCCCTCCTGCCTCAGCCTCCCATGTGCTGAGGTGACAGGCGTGCACCACCATGCCTGGCATAAATGCATTTTAAACTTTTTTTTCATTTAGAAAATCAGAACACATTTTGGAAATACAATTTTTAAAAGGGCAGCCATAAAGAGGCTGACACTTGTTTTTCTTCTGAGGGCTTATTGTGGAAGATTTAAAACTGTTCAAGACAGATTTTGATGGAGAGGCTTCTGCCTTGGCTTCTTTTATTTTTCTTTCTAAAACTTTACCACTGGCAGAATGAGGTTCTTCATGATGTGTCTTCCCACAGTTACACATCTTGATCTGTTTAGTGTGCTTTCTTCTTTCCAAGAGTAAATCATGGAGTGAGACAGCAGGCTCTTGGGCTCTGGCTGTAAATCCGATCTCGTCAGCGCAGGGCTAAGAACCTGTAGGCTCCAGTTGCTGTTTGGAGCCGCCTCTGTGAAAGCACCAGCCCGCAGCTCCCGCCCAGGGCTCCGGTCACGGAGAGACCCTGCCCAGGTCCCCGAAGAGCACCTGGGCCCACACTGTGCTGCTGCTGCTGCTTGGTCTTCGGTCCCTGCATTTGCCAGGAATCACAGAGGCCGTTCGCTTGGGTGGAAAGGGAGAGAGCTGTCCACCCCAGTTGGGAAGGCCACGGGGGATCTCAGTGCCTCTTGGCGCTGTGTCTCTGTGTCCAGGCCTCTGAGAACCCACGCTGGTCCTGCCATTCTCAGCTGCTCCTTTGGAAACACAGGGCCTGAGCACCTGCACCAGGGTCCTAAGCACCTGGCCTGAGCACCTGCACTACATCCTGCCTTCCCCTCTCCGGCAGAGGAGGGCAGCTCCCAACACCTGGGGAGTTGGCAGAAACAGCCCAGTTTTTTTAAAAAAATACTTTTGACTTTCTTGATGGCTTTATTTTATTGGTACATTTAAATTAACATAATGATCACATTCATCTTAGGGAATTTGTACCTGTACACGGTATATCTTTCTTCTTTTTTTCCCATCCCCTTCCCCTCCCTTCAACCCCTCTTCCCCTCCTTATTTACAAAAACTTTGCTTCTGTTTTCCTTCTATTCTCTTTCTCTTTTGTTTTCTCTTCTTCCTTTCCCCCTGCCCTTCTCTTGCTCCCCTCCCCATTTGAACATTTTCTTCCCATTTCCCATTATCTGTTACACATTTTGGTCTTTATTTATACTTTCAGTTTCTCACACCACAAAAGTAATGCGATATTTAAACACGTGTGTCCGACTTATTTCACTTAAGAGAATGGTCTCAAGGTACATCCATTTACCTAGGAATGTCTCAAGTTTATCCTTCTTTATGGCAGAGTAGTACTCCATTGTGTTAAAAAACCCCCCACATTTTCTTCATCCATTTATCAGTTGATGGACATCTGGGCTCTTGCCAAGGTTTAGCTATTACAAACTGTGCCTCTATAAACACGGGTGTGCGTGTATCTCTGTGGTATGATGCTTTTAATTCTTTCTAGAAGAAACCAAGTAGGGGAATAGATAGGTCAAATAGGACCTCTAGTTTTAGTTTTGTGAAGAATCTCCACACTGATTTCCACAGTGGTTGCCGCAGTCTACACTCCCACCAGCAGTGGAGAAGTGTTCCTTTTCCCCCACAGCCCCTCCAGCATTTGTTATTGGTTGATTTCTTGAGGATAGCCATTCTTTCTGGGGTGAGATTAAATCTCAGGGTTGTTCTAATTTGCATCTCTCAAATGATCCATGATGTTGAACATTTTTTCATATATTTATTTGCTGTTTGTACTTTTCATCAGAGAATTGTATATTCATCTCAGATGCCTATTTCTTTGGACTGAGTCTTTAAATTTGAGGAGGGGATCTGATTTTTTTGAGTTCTTTACATATTCTAGAGAGTAGTCCTTTATCTGAGGAGCTGCTGGCAAAAGGCTTTCTCCACAGTGTGGGTTGTCTCTTCACTCCCTTGGTGGTTTCAGTTCAGTTTCTGAAGAGCTACCTTCTCAGGGCCGACATGTAAACATGGCCGTGGCAAGCCTGGGGACCTGGAGCTGCTCACTGCCAGCCAAGCAGCAGGGGTGTGAGCTGAGCAGAGGTTCCCTCAGAGTCTAAGTACCTCAGCAAATCCCTGTCTGCACAAGCACACCATTTGAGACACATGTGTCTGGGTTGAGGATTAGACAGTGTCTGCCCTTCTGGGCTTCTTCACAAATAAGGCAAACAGAAGTCTAGTAATAAGACACCCGTCAAGCTAAAGTAATCAGCTGCCCTCTGGCACACACGGAGGGCAGCGTCCTCGCACACCCCAAAATGGCACCAAAGCGGGGCTGTTGTTTTGGAACACACTTTTAAAATCAAAATATGCAACTGACATCTTTCCACTAAATACAGGTGTGTAGAATTGAACTTTAGGCCACTGTGTGCAATGGTACATTTACTAATCAATCTGCTGCTTTATGAATTTTGGTCATTTTCTGAGATGACTGCAGGACATGCACACGTTTATTCATTTCTGAAGGGGTTAGAACAGGAAATGATTTTCAGGGAACTGGTCACCAGGGACGACTTGCGCCCCTCTTTGCTAAGGTGATGACAGTGCAGTGTCTTCCCTCCCTCTGGGTGTGGCTCTTCTCGGGCTGTGGGAAGCATGCCCTTCATGATTTCCTTGTCTCAACTCCGTCCTATTCTTCATTTTCTGTGATCTGTTTTTCTACCTCATCCAAGAGTCGTAGCGCCTGCATCCTGCTGTCTGTATCTACTCTTGGGGAGGCTTCAGGCTTCCTGATGAAGATAATTCCAAGGTGCTGCTCCTTCGGGACAGGGCTGACCATCAGAGCTTTGTTGTCTCCATTGTTTCTGAAAATTCATATTGGGCAGTCCAGTTCCCCAGGGCTAACACATGCTAATGTGTTTCCTCAACTGCAGGGAAAGGTTTGTTGACTGTTTTTCTTTGATAAATATGCTGAAATTAATTTCCCAGAAAGGTGAAGGTAGTTTTTCTACAAGGAATTTTTTTTTTTAAACAAGGACTTTCCTGCAATGAAAGGAAATAAGTATCAGTTCAGAAGCAAATAATTGAACAGGTTCCCAAATATAGGTAAAGAGGTTCAAAAAGAAAATGGGGAAGCTGTGTCCTGGCGTTAGACAACATCATCAAATATCCTTGGTAAGCTGAGTGGTCACATGTGCAAGTTCTGAGAAGAAAGAAAAGATTGATAGTTGTTTTTGGTATGAGGAAGAACTTTTAGGTCACAGCCAGTATAACCCTTTCATCGTGTAACGAGGAACTCAGACCCAGGAAAAGGCAGCTGGATCTTCCAGTTACAAGAAGGCCCAGGCAGCTTCAGGAGCAAGCAAAGAATGATGCCCTCAGAGCTGGGAGTGGACAATGGCGAGCACAGACAGCAGTTTACATCCCAGCTCCACCCCAGGACGCGGTGTGTCTGTCACCCAGCATCTTTCCGTGTGCCCTTCCCTGCTGGCGAGATGGAAAGAACAGTGAGAGACATGGACACTATGCTTCTCTCCAGACTGTGAGGAGCGAGGGACTTGGAGCACGGGCTGGGGCCTGGCGGTGTCAGACACGGCACTAACCTGGTTCTTTGCTGAGGACATTGAGCTCCTGTGGTCAAGGGTCAGTTGCCCCGCCCCCCAGCCTACTAGCAGTGCCACCAAGGCTAATTTACAGAGGCCTTTAAGTGTCAAGTTTCTTCTCTATAAAATAAATGTCTTCATCCTAGGAAGGTTAAATGACATAAGCCAGCAAAGTTTACTAAAACATCTGAAAAATGGTGAGCACCTACTAATTATTGTTATTACTATTGTTACCATTACCAGTTAATGAACCTTTTCCTACCCAGGACACTGAGCTCCTAGGATAATAATTTCAGCCTTAAATGACATAATAGAGTTGTTCAGAAATGACAGTGGAGGGCCATGGGTAGCTGGCATAAGAAAACAAACAGAAGCAGGCCATATGGTAGTGAATTAGGTTGGAGTTCTCCGCTGGTCACCACGCTGGGAGCTCTGTGGGCCCTGGGAGTGTGGATGGCTTCCTCCGAGGAAGAGGCCCTGGGCCACATGTGCTCACATCTTGCCAATGGCACCACCATGTTTAGAGGAAATGTCACAGTGCATGAGTGGGCCCAAGGTTCTTCTAATTTCAATAAATACTGGCATTTTCTCAGATAAATTCTGCAGCTACAAAACAACTGCTGTGTACTTCTTATTCACTAAGTGAGACCACAGCCATCCATCTTTCTAAACATGGCTGAGTTCCTACGCTCATGAGTTTTGGAACATAACAACTGCTTCTCTCAGAATATGAAGGACAAAAGCTAGAAAGTCACACGTTTCACCTTCTGAGTCTTGGCTACCCACTGGGGCTAGCTTCGAAATGGAGCACTTCTTCGATGCCCCCCCTGCCCAAATTTGAAACGCTTGAACTTCAAAGGGTGACTATGATGCTTTCAGCATTTGTGGTTACAAAGACTGTTGTCTGCTTGCACCTCACTGTTGAGACAGTTTTCACACCAGAATAATTAATGTTTTCACTGGGATACTCTTTCCATGTTGCTTCTGGCTGTGAATTTTGATTAGATGCTAAGAGAAGGGGATTTCATTAGTGTTCACTGGAGCTGTTGTTATTCAATTGCTACAAAACCAACCAAGGTCTGTGTGGCTGAACGTAACTGCCCCAGGGTTGTTTCCCCCACCCTGTCCCAGCTGCCTGGCTGCTGGTATAATAAAAATGATAACCACTGAGGTCCTTTAGTAGCAGACCTGATTAGGCCATGAAGGTTACAAGCTTACGTCATCAGAGTCTCCTGCCTCCGACCCTGGAGTTACTAATCACATTACTGGAAAGGACTCTTCCCCTGATTTATCACTGCATAATAGCAGCATTACTCAGCTCCAAAAGAAATTACCCAGCACAGCTTGTTCCTGTTTGGGTCAACAGAGGGCCTCAACAAAACCTGGATAAGACTGAATTCATGATCATTCTTAAGTTTTAGTCTATTTCATTTGTTTTTGCTTTTCCACATTACAGTTTTGTTTAAACCATCAGCTCAGCAGTGCATGTAGGAGGTCCTTAGGAAGTAGGGGTACGTATCGAAGGTCACACCTACAAACGCTTCTTCACAGAGAGGCAGGAAGCATCTTAGCTAACTTAGATTTGTGGGTGTAGGTTCAGAGTTTTGGACATTTTTTACATAACACTTTTTGTTGTCTACTTCCATTATGCAGATAATGTTTTTTAGGTTACACGATGATGATGTAAAGCAGTTTCAAGTATTTGTTTCTTCAGCACTAAGATGCTTTTGGCTGATGAGACCACACTTCCAGCTCATCTTCCTTGTCTTTGAAGGAGCTCAGTTCCCACAAGTGCAGTAGGAGGGCAATGGCTCCTATCTGTTACGACAGCCGCCTTCAAAGGTCACCTGCAAAGAAAGCCAGGATGCTGTGGGGCTCAGCCATGGGGTCCAGCCTGGTGTGTCAGACAGCGGCTCCAGCCTGCTGAGCTCCACACGGGTGCAGAGGAGCCGAAGACACCTGTCTGCTCCAACTTGGGAAGAGCTGCTGTAGTCCAGCGAAGCACAGCCTTCTGTCAGGTCTGAGAGGGAAAGCAAACACTAACAGATGGAATTTAGCAGCAGGAAAAACTGTCATTAGCTAGTAACAGGTAAGATTCGCTGCTTGCCCTGTGTGCCAGATTCCATTCTAAGCCTCTATCTGCGTTCTATCTTCCGCCCTCTCAGTACCCCGGGGGAGGTTTAACGGAACTTCCCTTGTGTCTCAGTCACTTTCCTTCTCAGTGAGACACAATACCCGACAGTCACAACAGAAAGGACAGCCTCATTTTGCCTCACGTGTCAGTCCATAGTCAGCTGGTTCGCAGCAGGATGGCATGGCAGGGGAATGTGGTGGTGGAGAGCTGCTCATGGCACGGCGGACAGGAAGCAGAGACTAGAAAGGAGAATCTGAGGGGGAAGATAAATCCCAGTGGCTGTCTCCTCTGTGAAACCCCACCTCCCAACAGGAAGCTGGCTTCGGTGGCCCCATAACCCAATCACCTTTCATCTCAGAAAACGTTGGGGCCATTTTAGAGCTCAGTCATAATACTTCTGTAACACAGCCGGCTCTACTGAGAGAAAGGCTGGCTTGCTCTCTCCCAGTCATGAACCTGGCACGGCCCTCCCTTTGGTCCTTAATGCCTGCCAACACTTTCTCCACCCAGAACACAGCAATGTTCCCAAAGAGAGCATCTACGTGTTGATGGGTTCTTTGCCTTTATACAAAATCTGCCTAGTCATCATGGCAGCAAAACCAACATGCTGCCCTTCACTGGAGATCATGTGGCAGGCTCCTCCTTCCTCCTTCCCGGTCATATTACAACTTTGTACTTCCTTTTTTACAACATCCTGTTTCACTCTTCCTGCCTCCTGTCCAATTACTGCCTGCCAAGTTGCACAGGCCACCGCCTAAGCCCCACCCCTAGCTTGGTCCTACATAGCCTTTGTTCTCCTGGCCAGGCCCTCAGAAGTTTCATGTCCTTCTTTTCTGCTGTGGTCTTCCCTGTGCCCACAATAAAGGCATTTTTTACTTTTCTCTGTTTTTATTTGTGCCAAAAAGCCTAACACCTCTCTTGTGGGATTCATGCTTAATCATTATTTCATGTTTCTGTTATACTGTAAATGAACTGTTACTCTGATTTCAGTGTCTGATACTTGCTTCTGTTATATAATGGTCACAGCTTTTTTATATATTAATCTTGTATCTAGTAACTTTAATAACTTCACTAGTAATTTTTGTGTAAATTCCTGAGGCTTTTAAAATGTAAACAACCGTACTGTCTGATGAACAAGGACAGTTCTGCTTCTTACTTTTACATGTAATACATTTAATTTCTTGTATTATTTCAGTGGTCAACAACTGGGGTGCCATTGCTCCTTCGGGTCCTTTTCAGTGTCTCATTTTGTCTTGTCACAATGCAGCAGTTGCTTTTTGTACGTAGTGACTGCAGAAGAGGTTTACTGCTTAGCATCATGTAGTGTACAGAACATCCCTCCATGACATAAAATTATCCAGCCCAAAATGCAACTAGTGTCACTGTTGGGGATTCTGCTGTATTGCTGTGGCTTGGGTAGTTATTGCTCTGTTTGGTACAGGGTTGAACAGATGTCATGGAACACACCTTCTTACTTGGTTTCCATTCCTGGGGGAGAAAGTGACCAAATGCTTGCTTAGTAAGTGGTACCTTGGTCCATGAACTTAATTCTTTCCACAATGCTGGATGAAAACCAAATTGGACGAGAACAGAATCAAAGTTAACACTGAACCCAACCACTGAGTTTGAGTTGGCTCTCATCCAATTCATTTTGTGACCAGAATTGTGAGAAGAATTAAGTTTGTGAACTGAGGTACTACTGTATCTTACCATTAAGTAACTCATGCAGCAGGGATTTTATAGATGCCCTTTATTACATTTTGAAAGCTTTTCATGCTAGTTTGAAGACAGTTGTGATTATGAATATATGGTGATTGTTGTCAAATACTTTTTCGATTGAGTTGATAATATGATTTCTATAATCTTATAAGTGTTGATTGTACTAATTAATTTCCAACACATTAAACCATACTTTCATGTATGATTCTTGGTAATTTAAAAAACACTTCTGGATTTGACTTTTCACCATTTGCCTTAGTTACATTTGGTTCCTCAGAAAGATAATTTTGCTTACTAACATTCTTAATCGGGTAAGACAGCATGCTCCAACTTTTCTTTAATCCTTTAGATTTCATTTCCTTTTGCTCTTTGGCCATATTTATAATAGTTGATTTAAAACCTTTTTTTCATGAGACTACCCGTTGGGCTTTCTCAATGATGGTTTTATTGATTGATTCTTTCCCAACTCCATATATGGACAATGTGTTTTGTTTTTTTGGAAGTCTCATGATCTACTGTTGAAAAGTGGGTATTTTGAGTGACGTGGAGGCTCTGAGAATAATATCTGTCCAAGGGTTTTTGTTACAGCTCTTTGGCGGAGTTTTGTTATTTATTGCTGCCGTTGGCTTAATGACCTTCCTTGGCTAATTTTACAGACTTTGCACTGAGTTCTCTGCTTGTTTAGCTTCAGTTCCACCTCTGGGACTCTTAGGTAGTGGTTTTGTGTTCTATTTGCAGCCCTGTAGGAGGACAGACTTGCTATGTGCTCTCTCTTCTATAAAGCATGTAGAGCTGTTTGGCTTGATTTTTAATCTCCATTCTCTCAGGATTAAATTTTAAACATGAACAGTTGTTCTGCTGTCTCCTTCCTCCTTCTGGACTCAGCCCAGAAGGACTACAGGAGCTCTGGCCTGCATGAGGGCTGCTGGGCATTGGTGCTGGGATGACCAGGAACCTAAGGACAGTCCCTAGGTCTGGACGGGAGGAAGGACATGGGATTTCCATCAGTCAAATGCTGCAGGTGAGACAGGAGCAGCTCTTGCACTTTCAATATCTACCACTTCCTGTTCCATAAGGGCAGAATAAAGGTTTGATTAGCTGGCACCGTTGTTTATATCCTGGCATGCTGTAATGCTGTGTTTAGGAGTACTCTGCATACCCAAAGCACAGTGACTATGGGTTACTCTCAGTGGGAGAACACAGTTGGCAGCCAGTAGCTTTGATGTGAAAAGCCACAGAGTTACTGACTGTGAGAGAGGAAATTCTCCATTTCAAACACCAAGGGAGGTGAGGGTGATGTAAAAAATATCTTGCTTTCCTTGCCTCTCCCCATTTCCCATTTGGCTTACTTCCAACATAAGAAGCCTCATCCAGTCTAATTATGTAGGTCAGATCAATAACTGAAATGAATGTGCTACCACTGATGTAATAAAGTTAGTAACTAACTTAAATTATGCAGTATTGATTGCTGATTTCCTTGTTTGACCATTCCCATATGAATACTTGGTTCAGGGAAACTGATGTGGCTGTCAGCCAGGTCTGAAGTGCTGCTTTGTTCCACACGTATATTTATGCATGTGTCACCTACCCACACATACTTATTTCTATACACACATATACCCATATGTGTATGCACATGCATAGGCACAAACATACACGTAGGCATGTATACATATTTGTGTGCACGTCATACACATGGGTATTTTAGTGTCTAATGATTCCTAAAAGAAGGATCTAACTGTGGGACAACAATAATTTTCCTCTTTTGGTGGAAGCTCAGTGAGGAGATGGACAATGTGTGAACAGTGCTTGTCCTTGGCCCGGAGCAGGAGGGTCTTCTCTAACACAGCATGAGAGGATGTGGCCACACATCGCAGTGTCAGAGGAGAGAAATGGAGCTAGGGATGGAACTGAGTTCAGAGTCTACGAGGAACACACTTGTGATCAAAAGTTTAGCATATTAACTTGCTACAATGAGGTGGCACACACTCTGGGGTGTCCTTGCAGGAAGGAGGGGCTGGGCTTGCTGCAGGAACTGGGCTGGTGCTGAGTGATCTGGAGGAAGGTGTGAGGATGTGAGCTATGGCTTCAGCCTGCATGCACCAGGAAGGTGTGCCGTCCTGTGCCTGGGGTTGGATGGGACTCCAGTCTTCTAACCCATGGAATGGGGCCTCAGGGAGAGCTGTCACTCCTGTGCATGGTCTGGAAGGCCTTCCTGGTCACTGATTTGGTGTGGGTGAGGCCTTGGCCAGGAAGCAGAGAGGACCAGGATCTAGCGCAGCAACCTTGGAGAACCGAGTTCCACTCCAGCCACACAGGCTCTGGAATGGCTCCTTCCTCTGCATGCTTCCTGAGGGGACACAGCCTGGACACCTGGACCAGGACTGTCAGAGTCCAGGGCGAAGAGGTGACGCATCCGACTCCACGCCCTCTGGAGTTCTTTTCATTTTTCTTTTCCACCAGTCCACATCTCCACTGACGGCTGACACAGGCTGTTTCTGAGGACCTTAGACTCTTCCTAGAGCCCCTTCCGCGGTGGGTGCACGGTGGCCTCACGTTCTGTTGACAGTGGGAGGCAGGAAGACAGCGTTTACTTTGACGTCCAGCTCAGCCTGTGAGGGTAGAGCTGGGGAGCAGAGACCGGGTCAGGCTTGTCATGCAATTCTTCCCTTTAAGACGACTGTCAGGGTCTCTTCAGTCTCAGGTCACCGGGTCTGTTCCCTCAGGAAGGGTTTTGACAAACACATCTGCATAGAAGGTTTTTTAAGGCTCATATTTAGAGACGACAAAATGCATATTTATATGGCTAGAACAGTTGGTTGATGTGGAGCACAGCCCCTGCCCTTCCTGTTTACTGGTGTTTGTTGCTTTTTTGCCTTGGTTCTGTGTGTGATTGGAGTAAATCAGAAAATCATAAGCGGTCTGCATCAGCTGGGGTAGATTTCATCTTTTCTGCAGTCACAGGCTTGTTTGTCTTCTTCTGGTCTAGAGTAGAAGGAAATGTTTGCACCGATCCGGTTGGGGTGGGACAAGATTGTGACTATCGATGACTTTGTCAAGGAGAAAGGCAGCTGTCACATCAGGAAATCTCAAAACAGAAGCTTTGAAAATATTTTCCTGGCTTGTGATTTCCTGCTGCTCACAACAAACACCAGCATGCCTGTAGTTCAGGTCTGATCAGGTGCTGTCCTATAGATGTTGAATTACAATGAGTGGAAAATATTTTGATCAGGAAACTGAACATTAGATTTAAGGATCTCCAACTCACAAATCCAGCTCCACCTTCTGCAGGCACGGTGCTTCCCAGGAGTGTGAGATTCTTAGGAAATTATTAGTCTTTCCTACTCCTAATGGTCTGTGCATTTGCTCCCTCCCAAGAGCAATGGGAATTGAGGCTGACAGGTCTGGGGCAGATTCACAAAGCAGCCCCTGTTTCTGCCCTGACAGGCACTCTGAGGAATTAGCCGCTGCCCCCAACTGCTTCACCGCAGGTGTGACTGTCTCTGGACTCAGACCCCCTTGGCTAGAGATTGAAGTCAGCCCAGGCAGCTGAACTTCAAGAGGAGAAAAGCGCAGAGTCCGAGGGTACCATTTCTGCTGCGCGCAGACTCATTCTTTCCTTTCTCTACATCGAAACAGAACCAATAAATCCTGAGTATTAGCGAGCAAAGTGAAATTTTTGCCTACAAGCATGAAAGTAGGTGGTAAAGGCAACATTTTTTAGATTCTGATTGATTCTTTGCCCAAAACCTCCACGGCAGCCTCTCAGATGTGAGTACCGAGGGGGAGAGATTGTAATTTAGCCTGAGACGTGAGCACCACGACAATCAGTCTTCCTGAAGCTTCCATGGAAATTCAATTTCCCTGGATCCCTACAGCCTTGCGTGGGGGGAGAGCGCACCTAGCCGGGCATCAGCAGTGCAAGCTGCCGAGCCACACGGAGGGATGCCCTTGATCCCCAGGGAAGGCTCATCACTCCCACGTCGGGGAGGTAGAATTTATTCGGTTAATATTTACAGAGTTGAACGAGTTCGTTATTAGAGCTAAATTAGCCTGAGTTAAACTGCACTCGTCTTCCGTTGCTGGGCCTGGGGCCCCCGCCAGTCCACCCTCTCCCAGGCCATTGCACGTTAAATTGACAAAGAGGTCTCGCGACCTATTGATTCCGTTCTCCCTGGCTTCCTGCACATCAGGCGGCGGCGCAGATGGGCCCCTGCGCGTCATTAGCGGCTGCCGCCCCGGAGCTGCCCATTCGTCTGGGGTACCCCGGCGACCGCGAGCACTGCCACCGCAGAGAGCTCCTCTTCACGGTTCTGCCGCCCAGCGCGTTCGGGTGAGAACCTCCGGCGAGCAGAACTAGGGGGAGAGGGCGGGTGGGGAGCAAAGCCCGCGCCCCCGGGAGGGGAGGAGGCGCAGATGACCGGCCAGGGCGCCGCTCAGGGCCCTGTGCAGCCCGGGCAGACCCAAGCTGCGAACTCTACCCGGCCGGTGAAAAGGAGGCTGGGTTGACGGAGAGCCCATTACTCCCGGAATTAATCACCTCGAGGCAATTAAAGCGCTTTCGTGCTTTCTACTTCAGCGCTACCTGAAACCACAGCATCTGGAGCCTGGAGTTGCCCTCGCGGCTCAGGAGATGCGCGGAAGTGGGGAGTCCGGCCACGCGCTCTCCGCCTTCCTGCGTCTGCACTGCCCGACCCCAGGGTCCCGGTTCGCGAAGGGCACCCTGCGGCTCGAGCTCCGGATGTGCACGGAGGACCCAAAGGCGCCTGTGGGAGGCTGAGGCGAGGCCCTTGGGTCTCCAGGGTCCACAGCGACCTCTGCGACGGCTTCCGAGGTGCGTCCGGAGACCAGCGCTCAGACAGCCTGGAATATAGCGCCGGGAGAGGTCCAATGCCTGGCAGTGGTGACTGAGACCCCACCCAGGCGGTGCCTCCTGGCCTATGGGCCGCGGGCCACCCCGCAGTGGAACGCGCACAGCCACAGTGCATCCCGCCCCGCGCTGTGCCTGGTGCCCATCCTGCCCTGCGCATGGTGCCAGGTGCCCATGCAAAACAGGTCCACACACCTAAGGCCCATGAAGGGGCAGCTGGGAGCCACTCCCAGCCTTGCTGTGCTGACACCCAGCTCCCAGCTCAGCCTGCGGCCCTGGGCACCGCCAGAGCTTCCAGAGAGGACCGAGGACAGCGGACCGTGTGCCCAGGTCAAGGCAGATGTCTCCATGTGAAAAAGAAGCAAGTGGCCTCCCAAGACACAGCTCAGAACGTGCTTGTCTGCTTTAGTCATGATAACCGAGGCAGTAACTTTATAAAGAGAAGAGGCTCTCTCCACTCACCGTGCTGGAGATTCGGGGCTGGCCCTGCTCTACTCAGCTTAGACAGGAGCTCTGGGACGGCACCTGTGACAGGAGATGCCGCAGGGTAGACAGCAAGCCTGAGCACAGCACAGAGGCCAGGCACGCTCTTGGAGCAACTTGATCTGAGGAGAGCCACTCAGAGCTACCCCGGGACCAGGCAGAGGTCCCACTTCCTGAAAGAACCGCCCTAGAACCTCCTGGTGGAGCTGAACTTCAGCACATGGCGCCCTGGGGGCACAGCAGACCTCATCAAGCCACAGCAGGTGGACTCGAGTGTCCTGGTTGCGCACATCTTGCAATGAGCAGAAGCTGGAGCCGTGAGCTTGCTGTGGAGAGAGATGAGTTTGAAAGGAGACTTACAAGCTTCCCAGGAATGGTGATGGTTGATTTGTCATTTAGCAATACCAGAAGGGCTGAGATGAGGAAATCGGAGAAGAGTTAAGCGAATGACGCTTCTGGAGTGGTGCAAGGTGTGGAGACATGCAGGTCTCGTGTTGATCCCTGCCACAGGGTGTCCATTGTAGGGACATCAGCCAGCAAGGGGAGGCCAGCTGCACAGGACAGAAGCCAGGTCCGTGTCCAGACACCCAGTGGGGGCGCAAGGAAGCATGCATGCCGCTCTGCAGCTGCGGCGCGGTGACCCCTCAGCCAGTCTAGCTCTTGCCCCACTGAATGAACGTTACCACAGACACAGTAACTTAGGCCTCCATGTGACGTGTCTGACCTCCTTGGAGGTATCACCAAGCTCATGCCAATTTTGGGCAAAGGTAATTTATCTATACTGGACTGATCTGTGTACCATACCAAAGTGCCAGGTTCACAGCTTGAGGTCCTTGGAGTCTCTGACTTTCCACCACGCTGTCTTGCACAGTGGTAGACGATTGCCCAGGGGATCCCTGCAGCACCAGCCTCTTCATTCCCCGGAAGCTGCTGGGCTGACAGAGCACTGATTTGCCCCTCTGCATGTAGCAGAGCTGTTGCTTCAGAGGTGGTACCATGTGAATCTGGGTTTGGGTTTTCAGCCGGGGTTCTGAACCAGTGACCCCTAGACAGGACTGGGCCCCTGACAGCAGTGTCTGGGGTTGGGAACTGAGATAGGGTTGGTGCTCTCGCCATCACTTGGACTTGCCTCTGGGGAATTTGTCTTTTCTGTCTCTGAAACTTTAGTCTATGTGACATTAGAGACTCTGGTTTGGGGTTTGACTGGGGGAGCATTCACTGGGGGGTAGAATAGCAGGTCCGCTGAACCTAAAACAGTTGCTGGCCACTGTGCACCCCTCACGCCCACAGACCAGTAGGCTGTGAAGGAAGTTACGCTGCCAGGGAATGGGCAACTAACCTTAAACAGATGCGTTGTGCCACACCAGGTAAGGGCAGAAGTGCAAGGAGCACGCTTCTCACCAGGCACGTCTCCATGTCCCACAACCGCGTCAGTCGCAACTGTGGAGAGGTAGTCAGTCAAAGAGAAATGAGTAGATTATGCTTTGGGCATCGGTGTCCTAGTAGGGACCGCACTGCACAGCAGTACACATCTGTTAAAAACTGGGCAGAAGTTTCATTATCCGGCTGTAATAACTACCATGTTGAGGAATCAGAGGCAGGAGGACATGGCCTTAGGATGCCATCTGAGGCTTTGAGCCTCAGGGCTGTCCTGTCATGGGTAAGAGGGGCATCTGTCCCCATTCCTCAGCATGGGTCTGTCCCACCGAAGGGACTGTATTGCAAATTCATGACAGACGTTCATTAAGGGAGATCTTCAGTCGATCAATCAAGCAGTCATCAGTCAATTCACTGAACTCAGGTCATCCATCCCATACAACCAGAATGCAGCGTCTAAATGTCCTGCGTTTCTGGCTCTCTGAGAGGGCCGCCTCCTGAAGGCTGAGCAACAAATCTCTGAAATTGCTCAGGAGCGGATGCTCATAGTGGTCACCATTCAGAACTGTGTCCAGGGTTCCCTGCTCTGCTGGTGCCAGTGGACTCTGTCAGTGCATCCTGGCGTTCTCTCCGTCCTTGTCTCATGGTGTTTCCATGGAAACCCTCTCCAGGACAGCAACCTCTGCCCCTGCCCCGCCCCATGCTCGCTGTGTGGATGGAGGGTTATGCACTTGGGTGTGGACTGGCCAGACCAGCCCCAGCTCCTGAGTGCCGTTCTATTCTCTGGGTTGCTGAGCTCAGGGGTCTTCAGGAGAGTTTTCCACACTCACTCCTCTCCAATAAATTGTCAGTCACTGAGAGCAGCAGCTGTGTAAATGCTCTGTGTTCTCTCCAGAGCCTCTTCCAGGCTCTGAAATGTAGAGTGGGTGCCAGGGAGCCGTGTGGGACGCAGCTGTCAGCACCGGGCTCTCTTGGGCTGGTGACAGGGCACAGTACGGTGTGCTCTGCAGTGCTTCTTCAGAGCTGCGGCCTCCCACGGGTCTCCGACCCACACCAGCACCACCATGTGTCGTCCTCCAGGTCCCCAGCTGCAGATGGAAGGTCCTCTGCCCGGCACACAGCAACCTTATTTCTGCCCTGGGCTCCACCCTTGTTTAGGTCCCAAGTCAGAATTATTTTCACCAAAGTTTCTACTGGTTTGGACAGTGGCTGCATCATGGGCCTCACTCGGGTTGGCTTTGGGGACCCTGGCTTCCTGTGCTGCATTGCTGTCCCGTGTGAGCACATGATCCACGTGTTCACATCCATGTTCCTGTGAAGCAAATCCCCCTGTTCCCATGCTTATGACTTTAGTCTTCTTCCCAAAACACCACCATTCACTCTTCTTCGACGGGAGGCTGAGGACGTTAGAGGCAGGGCCTGTTCTTGTCTCCCGGTGTAACGACACCGAAGGGCCACGGAGGTGTCCACCACACGGCAGGCTCCCTCTTCTTTCCTCTCTATTTGAACTGATTTATTCTAGAAAGGTGCTGTCAGTGTGAGGGGTCAAACTGAGGGGAAATTCACAGACTTGAACTCATTTGGCTTCTCTTGACCCGTGAGCTGTGTAGCTGGAGTATGAAAGCAGCCTGACGAGTGTGCTGGTCAGACGCACTGAGTCATCACGTGCAAATACTTGCAAGCCCACGGTGGGGTCAGCGGAGTTAGTTAACTGAGCAACGGAGCGCTCAGCAGTGTTCTGAGCTTTTCAGAACAGAGGTTTTAAAGTCATGTATTTGCTATAGTTTTGGACATTATGGGAATGGAATTTAAAAAATTCTGCTGTTCACTCTTCACTGTTATACATCACATTATAGTGACTTTACTAACTTTCTATCCTATGGCCTCTGTATTTACTTATTAGTTCCTTTTAATCTATTGTTGATTTCTACAGTTTTCCTATGTAAAAATCACACAGTTTGCAAATGTATATTTTATTTTCCAGTCCTTACACTTCCCAGTACAACGCTGAATGGAAGTGAAGACAGGTGTCATGTCTAACTTCTTCCCAACCACAGGAAATAAATGTTTAGTATTTCAACATCCTGCTTGATGAAACTAGAAGTTTGCTTGTTTTCTGTAGGTGTTCTTTAGAAAAAGAATTAAGTTCTCTTTTATTTTGTTTCCTGAGAAAACTCCTCTGTCTATGTCTATGTCTACGGTAGAAGTTAGCACTTCCTCTGCCTGTGTTTGGATTATCATTTTTCCTTTATTCTGCTAATATGCTGGAATTACTGGTTCCCATTTTAATTTTCAAATGGGCTTGCCTTCCTTCTACCGGTCCTGTGTGTATGAGCGCATCCACAGGTAGGTCTATTTTTTACCTCATCAAGCGATATTAGATAGCTGCTTTAAACTTCTAAAAATAACCTCAACATCTGCTAGATCTTGGGACTGGTGTTAAATATCTTCCCTTGTGGAAGAGAATAAATCATTCATTTCACAGCACTTGTGCTTCGGCGTACTGATGCAGTTCTTCCAGATTGCGCTCTTGACACTGCCAGTATTGTAGCACGGAGTCTCCAGGCTTTTCACGGCCCTGAGGAAGGCTGAGGCCTGTTGCAGAAGGGGCTCAGCTCACCCTTTCCCGTCTGCGGTGGACCACAGCTTGGTTCTCAGGGCAGTTCTCTGTGCCTCTGCCACACATTTCTTCCTGCTTTCCCTGCTTGTGCACGGTCCAGGGACCTGGAAATGTGGGCAGCGTTTCAAATACATTTGGGCCTCGTTTCCCACTGTCTGTGTCTCCCAGGTTGCCAAGCAGCTCTCTGGGCTCCTGACCGGCTCTGTGCTTTGCCTGCTTCCTCTCCTCAGCAAGGTGAGTTGGGAGTTTGGCCATCTCTGTGCTGCTATCACTGAGCCCGTGTTTATCCTAAGGGATAAACTGCAAAACTTGGGGAATCACATGGAGACAGCTACTTGCCCTACATTTAGACTTCTTTCCAACATATGCCTTAAGTTTCTCCAGGCGGTTTTGTTATTGTTGTTGGTTTTATTTATTTATTTTTTATGTTTTTTTGCTCAGAGGTGTTCACTGTTATTTGCGGGTAGATCCTCTACTCTTCTAGTCTGGAATTTAAAACCAGTCTGGAAGTGGAACTCTACCTGAGTTCTAGTAAAAATGTTTGCATGAAGTACAGGGTTAATGCTAGAAAGGTTTTTCAAAATGAGCGCCCTACATTGACTTTGCACTGCTGTGACAAAGGCCTGAGAGAGGAAAGAGCAAGCCAGCTTGCTCTGGCTCAGGGGTGCAGAGGGCTCAGTCCTTCAGCCCATGGTTGGTTGGCCCCAGTTGCTGGGGGCCTGAAGCAAGATGGAACATCCAGGAGGTAGGCAGCCAAAGAGAGGAAAGGAGGGTTGGGTCTGGTAGCCCCTCCAAGGCTATGCCCCAACATCCTAACCTCTTCCCACCAGGCTCTGCTTTTTGAAGTGTCTGCCTACCATGCCACCAGTAGTGTATAAGTGAACACACACAGTTGCAGAGAGTACATCATACCTGAGGATGGTAATGAGTGTTCTGTGACTGATTTGTGTATTTGCTATCCCATTTACCTCATCGTGATGTCAGAGTGTGCTCCCACCCATGTAAAGAGCAGCTGGCTGTGATGAGGATGCCCTGTGATGCCAGCAGCAGCCTCCTGTGTCTCAGGTTTCTGCATCTCTTGACTGTACCCTTTCTTCATGTGCTTTATTAGTCTCATTTTGTTCCTTACAGACCCTGGAGCAACAGAATGTGTATGTCCACCTTTGACAGTCAGCCTGAGAGTGTCCTGGGCCACACCAGCTGGGCCTATGTGAGAACGTTTGAGGACGTTCGTACCGTGACAAAACCAGCTTTCAGCGTGTTTCTTAGACCGCATCACCTCCATTAAGTGGCTCCCACCACAGTTGCACTTTCTAGAAAGGATACACTTAGGCCGAACTGACAACAAAGGGATTTAATAAAGGGTTTCAAAGAATTTAAAACCAGGAAGGATCCATAATAAGCTTGTAATGCACTCCGACATTTCCCCATGCCGCCTTTCCCGACAGGCCCTCAGCCCTCTCTTCCTCTCCACTTGGAGCTTCCCCTGGGACCCTGCCTCTAGCTTCTCAGTGATGCTCTTATCTGTCAGTGATGAACCAATGTCCTTTAAAATTTAATGAAAAGTGAATGTACTTCTATCAATGCCCCATGATAAATATAATCAGTTTGTACCACAAACAAATAACTAATACAAATAAAAATAAAGTGTAACAGACAGGCCCAACATATACAGAGGTAGAGAGGTGACTCTAATGAGCCCTGATTCATGAATATGCTTCACCTAGCTTCCATGGTTGGTTTATAACCCCATTCTCTCCCCCACTCATACCATTTTATTTTGGGCATAAACATAAATCATCCACAAACTCCATTGTTTCTTTAAAGAATTCTTCTTTAAAAATAACTGCAGTAATATTGTCACACCACAAAAGACAGATGATAAGACCTTTTTATCACGAAAATCCATTACTCAATATTCAGAGTTCCTTGAATGTCCCACAAATATTTAAATTTTACCCCAGTCAGGATCTAAATAATGTGTACATATTGTACTTAATTGAAATGTTTTTCTCATTGCTGGGAGGAAATCCCAGACACCCACAAGTTTCAGCTCACATCTTGTAGAAGTTTCAGTCCATAACCAGCTGGCTCCAAGGCAGGGCAGCATGGCAGAGGGGCATCGCAGAGGAGAAGCAGTCCATGGCAGGGCAGGCAGGAAGCAGTGAGCCTTCCTTCTTCTTTCTCTTTTTATTCCATCTGAGCTACAAGCTTGTTTGTTGGTGCCACTCACACGCAGGGGAGGGCTTCCCTCTTTAGTAAATCCATCGCCCCTAATAATGCTAAACCAACCAGCAGACTGATCCAGTTGTTACACCCATGACCCAGTTACTTCCCCAAACTACCTATGAGTGCATGAGGCTTTGAACAGACCTCTAGGTGTAAGTCGTAACAGTCTTGATACATTTTGTTCTCTAAGAAAGTTTGTGATTTTGTTCTAGCTTTTACCTTTACATTAATACTTCAGTTGAAGCTGTCGTTCTCTTGCTTTGTGGCTACAGCCTAAAATCAGTATAAATATTAACCGGTGACCTCCACACCGTCCTCCTCCCCACCTCTCCTCCCCAAACTCTTCCAACCTTTTCCTTGGCACATCCTGCCTTTCCTGGATTTCCCAGTGCTGTCTACTCATTAGAATCTTTTTGGGGTCTGGCTTCCATCCTATTAACGCTCACAGCTTCTACATCCTGGTCCTCCTTGGTTGTTATTCTAATTTCAAAACTTATCTCCAGTTAATCCAATGGAGGACAGAGTCCTAAAGCTACTGTTTAGGTTTAACTCCTTAACAGCTACTTCTTAAAATGGAGTTTGCCTGCTTAATGCAGCTATTTTGAACATGAAGTGTTAAGCCTGTCTTGGGATGAGCACTTTTAAAAATATGGTATATATATATGACTATGTTATAGAAGGTCATTATTAATTCCTATTAAGTTTTAAATCATGAAATAAGAAAGAAACTTTATGTGAACTCTTGGGTTGTTTGTATTCTTTTTTGTCACTGCTTATATTTTATTGAGAAGTTCCACTTAAACCCCAAAGGTGACTCTGAATGTGAGAATTTCTTCCTGGTGGTGTGCTGGTGTGAAGAGCTCTTGGTAGGTCTTGGGGACCTCAAGACACTGGGACTGTGGGGCTGTTTCTCCCATATGTGATTAAGCTCCAAGGACCTGTGCAAGACTGCCCAGTGTGCTGCCCGACATGTGTTCCTGTGGCTGTATCTTCCAACTTCCAATTCCTAACAGCTTGTAACCAGAGACCACAAACTCTGTCATGGTGTGTCCTCTGTGGACACTTTACATCTATCTATCTATCATCTATCTATCTATCTATCTATCTATCTATCTATCTATCTATCATCTAGCTATCAATTAATCATCTGTCATCTATCTATCAATCTATCATCTAGCTATCAATCATCTATCAATCAATCTATATATCATCTAGCTATTAATCATCTATCTATCATCTATCTATCTATCATCTATCTATCTACTTATCCATCCATCCATCGTTTTTCTTTATTACAAATTAATGAACTTCTAGCTGAGCGGCAGGCGTGTTATTCTTGGCTCCTTGACATTTAAGGCACTTAGTTTAAATTCAGGAAGTCCTTTTACTTCCTTTGAAGCCTCATCTGTCCCCAGCCGTCCGTGCTGCTTTCCAGTTGTACATGACTTCATTTTTATTTCCATTTGGTTCTTCTGTTCTCTCCGTCCTGAATTCTCTGTCCTGCACACGCTCAAGCATCTGAAAAAATTCAAGTCTGGAGTCAAAGTTAGCTCCTCTGTGTGAAATTCTTTAGTCTCCCCCAGATAATTACTAGCTGGCCATTCATCTCTGGTTTCCTTTACACATTTCTCAGAGCTGGTACCCACTTTCTGCTCAGATGAGCCAGGCCTGCAGCAGATTTCTGTGTCCCTCACTAGGCACATCACAGATGCTTCCTATGTCTTTATTCCCCCATCTGTGAAATGGGGCTAATGATGCTACTGATCATATAGTCTTGTGCAGCTTCCATGAGATGATGTGTGTAGACTGTTCTCAGGCACTTGGAGTTCATGCTGTTGCCTTTTTTATTATATTGGAACATAGCTAGTGACATGTCCCTGCAGCATTCTCCTGGATCATAAGCTCTTTGGGAGCAAAGACCACTTCTTGTTCAATTTATCATAATCATGATCCAACACACAGTGGGTTAGCAGGCATTCAGGAGATATTTGCCAAATAAATTATTTGACAGCTTGTTACCATTCATCATTGTTCTATGTAACTTAGGCCATCACATTATTAAGATGGTTTTCTTAGGAGGCCCTATATATTAGGAGCAGATAAATGAAGCTGGAGGACGTGATGCTGAGATAAGCTAGACACAAAAGGTTGCATGATCTCAGTTATGTATGAAATTTGAAAATTGAATATATAGAAACAGAGCAGGCGCTGCACACAGTGGGGACGGGAGATGGGAATGGGGCTGTGGGGCTGTGGGGCAAAGCTGCGGTTAGGGGGCGAGAGTTCTTGCAGCACCGTGTGTGTTAGGAGTAAGTTCGTAAGGGTAGACTTTCAGTGTTTTCACTACTAAAAGGAGAACTAAGTAATATGATGGATATGCTAATTTGCTTCACTGTGGTAACCATTTCACTGTGTATATGAGGGCTGATTACAAACTACAGTGAGTATTTCAATTTTATAAGTTTGTTGCAGTTAAAGACACATTGCCGTGAGCCTTCTCAAGCTCCTTCCCTCTTGCTTCAAACACACTTGTCCCACCCTTCTTGTCACTTCCGGCAGCAGTTCTGGAAGTCCTTGTCAGTGCTGTCCTGGCTGCTTCAGCAGCCTAAATTGATTTACCAAAAGTAAATCAATTTAGCTTTAAAGGTCCTTTGACTTTGGGGTAGAGCCAGAAATCGCACAGCGCCAGATCCAGAAAGTAACGTGGATGAGGACACAGTGTGTGTGTGAGAGCCTGACCTTTTCTGGATGGCATGCAGCAGCAGCGTTCGCTGTGTTTCTGTTCATACATAAAAGACACTCTGGAAGGAGCACTCCAGAGCTGCTTTAGGAAGCAGCAAGAATGACGGGTAAGCGCATTTGAAGCAAGGGTGAGTATTTGAGAGGGATTCTTGGCAATATGTCTCTTACTGTAATACTTTTAAAGGATATATACTTTGATCATAACTCTATTAAAACATGGTGTTGTACTTCTTGAATAGATACAGTAAAAAATTCTTGGCATTGGTGATGTTCTAGAATATCATCTAGGTTTCAAAACCCAAATTATATTTGTGCATGTAACTATTCATAAGTCTCTGTTTCCCCTTCTGTGCTCCTGTCCACGTGCACCCAAGTCTGCTGCTGGGAGCTTCCCAACTTGAAAAATGCATCATCTCACTCTGTGCTTACAGCAGCCTTGCAATATACTCTTGTTTGAAAAATGAAATGAAATTAATTTGGGAGATTATGCAATTAACACAGTCTATTAGCAAATTATACATAAAATTATAAGAAAGAAAATGAAAATACTACTACAAACGTGTCCTTGCTAAGACTGAGGTATATATAAAAGGGCTGATGAGAAAATAGGGTGTATACTTAAAAAATTATTGCAGGAAAAAAACCACACCACCATGGATCCCTCTTAAAATACTCCTCTCACTTTGAACAAACTTATCCCACTGTCCTGCTACTTTCTGAGGCAGTCCTGGAGTCCTCTTTCCTGAGTGTCTTTATGAGGTGTGATAAAAATACAGTGGGTGGCCAGTTTCCTTAGCACCACTTGTTAAAGAGGCCAACTTTCCTCCAGTGGATATTATTGGCCGCTTCATAAAAAATTAGATGGCTGAAGGTGCTCGGGTTGTTTTTGTGTCTTGTATTCCATTCCATTTGTCAGCCTGTCTGCTTTTGTGCCACTATCATGCTATTGTACTACTGCAGGCATATTTATAATATGGTTATTTTGATGATATTATTTCTGTTTGTGCAAAAACCAGGGATATCTTTCCATTTTCCAATGCCTGCTTCAATTTCTTTTTGTATAGCAATATAGAATTGGTTATATGGGTCTTTCACCTCCTTGGTTAGGTTGGTTGTAAGGTATTTAATTTTTTAATGTTGCTCTGAATGTGATTGTTTTCCTGATTTCCTTCTCAGTGAGTTTATTCTTGGTGTACAGGAATGCTGTTGATTTTTGAATGTTTATTTTGTATCCTGCCACTCTGATGAATTTGTTTATCAGTTCTAAGAGTTTTCTGGTGGAGAATTTTCTAAAAAAAAAATCATGTCATCTACAAATGAGGATATTTGATGTCTTCCTTCCCTATTATTCCTTTTATTTTCCTATTATTCTTATTTCCTATTATTCCTAAATTTCTTTTATTTCTTTTTTTTGCCTGATTGCTCTGCCTAAAGTTCACAGGATTATATTGAACAAGAGAGACGAAACTGGTCACTCTTGTCTTGTTCCTGATTTTGAAGGGAATGATTCCAATTTTTCTCCATTTAGTATGATATTGGTACAAAGCCAAATCAGAATGGATCAAACACCACTGATAAAACCTTGAACAATGAAGCTACTGAAAGAAAAAAATGACAAAAGGAATACACAAAGATTTCCTGAACAAATCCTCAATTATGCAATAAATATGCCACGAATCAACAAATGGGATTATATCAAATTTAAAAACTTCCACACAGCTAAGGAAACAACTCAGTGAGTGAAGAGACAACCTGCAGAATAGGAAAATTATTTTACAAGCTACTCCTCTGACAGAAGGCTAAAATCTAGAATATATAGAGAACTGAAAAACTTAAACCATGAAAAATAAAAGACCCAATCAAAACAGTGGATAGTTCTTCTCAGAAGAAGAAATACATATGGCAAATAAATACATGAGAAACTCTTTGGCATTTCTGGCAATTAGAGAAATGCAAATCAAAACAACATTGAGATTCCACCTTATTCCAGTGAAAAGAGCCATTACCAAGGACTTGAAAACCAACAAATGCTGGTGAGATTGGGGGAAAGAGGAGCCCTTCTGCACTGTTGGTGGGAGTATAAATTGGTACAGTCACTCTGGAAATCAATATGGCAATTTCTTAAAAACTGGAAATCGAAATTCCTTTAGACTCACCTCTCCTGTGTATGTTCCAGAAAGAGCTAAAGCCATATTACAGAGATACATGCACACCTGTGTTCGCAGCACACAGCTCACGATAGCTAAGTTGTGGAAACACTCTATATGCACCAACAGATGAGTGGATAAAGAAAATGCGATGTTTATACTCAGTGGACTAATACTTGACGTATCAGCCAGTGCTTCCTAGAGAAACAGGTATAACACAAGATACACAGATGTATACGAATTCGCAAGGTTGGGTTACAGTGCCCACCCAGAGTCGGTGAGGAAGCCTGCAGAGGGTGTCTGCACACTGCAGACAGAAGGATCCAGTCCAGGGTCTGGAGTTCACTGCAGTGTCTGTGTGAGTCTGCATCAGGCAGCCGATGGGCCTGCACCAGAAGGTGAAGAGTCTGCCCTGGAAGCCAGGAGGTGGTGTCCAAGGTGAACGCAGAGACTGGAGCTCCTCTGAAGAGCAGAAGCTGACCCGTCCGTCCTCATTTCTCCTTTGTACCATCCAGGCGGCGAGCGGCCCTAGAGTGGGTTTTTCTCACTCTAGTGTGTAGAATTGCTGAGCTGATTTAGTTGAGCTCCTCTTACTCAAGTGGACACAACCATTCAAGCATCAGACTTGGTTATAAAGGCTTTGAATCATTTGTGGGAAATGGGTGGATCTTGAGATCTTAACACTAAGTCAGTTACAGAAGGTTGAATAGTGCATGGTTTCTCTAGCATGAGAGGTCCTGGGTCTGGCACTTGGCCTGTTTGCCCCTTCTCCAAAGTTGAAGTCATCGTCAAGTGCAGATTTTTTTTTTCTTATGTTGCTGTTGCTGTTTGGTACTGGGAATTGAACTCAGGGCCTTGCACTTGCCAGGCAGGCACTTGTGCCACTGAGCTGCCCTGGCCCAGTGCAGATGTTCTGAATGGACTCAGGGCATCAAGGCAGCCACAACAGTGCCATGAAGACGTTCACGGGAAAAGACTCTCAAATTTCTTCTGATCAGAGCCAGAACGGTGGGTTAAATGGTTTGAAATGCGGAAGAGGATTTTTACAGCAATTAATGTCAATATGACCTTTATGGTAATAAATTTTGTGAAAAAACAGTGCTTTCACTGTCTTATTTGATCACATTTCTTACATTGTAGATATTTTTCTATGTGTATACAAAATACTGACATATTTTCAAATTAGGTACCAGATAAAATACTTATTGGGAAGGCGAACCTATTTTTTGAACTGAAGAAATTATTGTGAGCACTTTCTAAGTCAGTAACTTACAAGATCGATCTCACAGTGTTCGATGCTGTGCATATCACACTGACACATCAGAGCGGCTTCTGCATTTTGGTCACCTCCAACAGCACTGAGAGTGGTGAACGCAACGCACAGAGTGAGGAAGGACCGTGCACGGAAAGGCGATGGTGTGTGTGTGATGTGAGCCTCATGGAAGGCAGGAGTCAGTGGATGCTTGAACTAGGAATGTCAGCTGCAACTAAACAGGGAGGGTTCTATCTGCTGGAGATCTGGACAACAGGAAAAGGCTGAGTCTGATTTATAGGACTCCTGTGTGGAATTTGTCCCTAATAGTGCAAGTGTGCATTTTTTATGAAACTTAACTTTGTTTTAAAATGTGCATTATAATTTTACTTGGGTGACATTTTAATGAAATTTTATATTTGCACCAGCGATATAAGAGAGCATAAAATAAGATTTACCATTTAAAAGTCACTGGCAGGTAACATGTTACCAATATTGTATAAACACCACTTACATTAAGTTGTAAAAAGTTTCCATCAAACCAAAGGAAACTGAAATGTGTTAAGCACCTTGGTTTTATTTCCCCCGTGTCCCAGCCATGGAAAACCTCCAGTCTACTCTCTGTGTCTGTGACTTTGCCCTTTTTGGATGTTTCACATAAATGGAAAAGTACTAATGTGCTGTTTTATGTCTGCTTCCTCTCGCCTCACATAATGTGTTCAGGGCTCATTTACGTTGCAGTGCGCCTTGGCATTCCCACCCTCCCTCAGGCTGAATACTCACGTTGCATCTTGCCCCTTTATCCGCCTGTTGGTTTGTTCCTACCAGCCGGCTTGGGGACTAGAGCTGCCGCAGCCGTCCACATGGTAGTGTTTCTTCTGGGTGTGCACTGTAGGTCATATGGCAATTCTGCTTACGTTTTCCAAGGAACCAACAAGCTGTTTTGCCCAGTGGTGCAATACTTTACATCCGCGCCAGCTACCTGGGAGAGCTTGCGTTCCTCCATGTGCTCAGAGCATCGTTACTTCACCCGCCTCCCCTTTTAAAAAGGGGTGTCCATTCTAGGGGCGGTCAGGTGTATCTCACTGTGCTTTTAAAATTTACTTTTTGGACTTCTTAACCTAAATTTATTTTTTATTTTGTATTTTTAAAAACTTCCGTGCATCAAAGGACATTATATAGAAAATGAAAGACATTCTACAAATGGGAGAAAACATTTGGAAATTATATAGTTGATAAGAATGTAGTGTCCAGAACATACAAATAACACTTACAACTCAACCATAAAAACAAAATCCAATGAAAAAATAGGTGAAATATCTGAACAGATGTTTCTTTAAAGGTAATGGAAGAGGCCACCAAGCTCTTAAGAAGGTGTCTGAGATCACAAGAAGGATCAACTTTCAAATGTTTTCTCCCATTTCTAGAATGTCTTTCATTTTCTTGATAATGTTCTTTGATGCACAGAAGTTTTTAACTTTGACAAAGCCTAATTTATCTCTTTTTTTTTCTTTTGCTTACCCTTACTTTTGGCATCATATGAAGAATCCGTGGCCAAACTAGAGTTGTGAAGACTGACCTTATGCTTCCTTCTATGGGTTTTGCCATTTTAGCTCTTTCATTTGGACCACTAATCCATTTTAATTGATTTTATGCGTGGTGTCAGGCGAGGGTAGAAATTCACTCTTTTTCTAGTGTCTCCAAGTGTATTTGGATTTAGGGTGTGATGTTGGCTGATTCCCCTGTATGGTGCCACTCTATGTGTGGGACACGTCCTAGGCATTAGGGTGTTAATAGCTTTAACATGTGGCTGGGCTTGCTTTGGGATTTTACTGAGAATTTTTGTATCTATGTTTATATGGGATATTCTCTTTTTTTCTTGTAGTGTGTTTGTCTGACTTTGGTATCAGGTAATGCTGGCCTCACAGCACAGCTTACAAAGTGCCTGTCCTCTTCCGGTTTTCTGGGAAGAGTGTGGGAAGGATTGGTGTAAATTTGTTCCTAAGTGGTCAGCAGGGTCCCCAGGGGAGCTCCATGGTCCTAGGACCTGGACCTATGCTCTCTTTGTTGGGAAGTTTTAATTGCTGATTAAATATCTTTATTAGTTCTAAGTCTGTTAGGCTGTACAGTTTTCCTTGAGTTGACTTTTGAAGTTGGTGTGTTTAGGGATTTGTGCTTCTCCTCCAAGTTACCTAACGTGCTGATGTGTATTTATTTATAACACTCCCTCATGACCCTTTCTGTGTCTATTATGGCAATGTTGGTGGTACTGCCACACCAACTTGTCTGATCTTATTAATTACTTTTTTCTCAACCTAGGTAAAGGACCCATAGTTTTCAAAACACAACTTTTGGAGTTTTTCCTATTTTTTCCCCTTTCTTTTATTTGTCTCAATCTAGTTTCTGTCACTTCCTGCATCTGCTTGCGTTGATTTTAGTCTGCTCTTTGCTCTTCTAGCCTGTTATTCAAGGTGCATGGTTGGCTTGCCCATCTGAGGCCCTCTTTCTTTTCAGTTAGGTGTTTGTAGCTGTCCTTTCCCTCTCAGCCCTGGTTGTGTGGCCTCCCATACATTTTGGCTGACTGTGTGTTCATTTTCATTGATCTGACACTCTTTCTAATTTCCCAGTGTGATTTTAAAGTTAGATCAGTGTTGCTTAAAGGTGTGTTGTTAAATTTCTATAGTTTTGGAAAATTTCCTCCTTTCCTCCTGCCACTAATTTTGATTTTCATTCCATCCTGGCTAGAGCAGGTGCTTTGAGTGATTTCTGTCTCTGTGGATTGGCTGAGACATGCTCTGTGGTCTAACCAGGAGACTAAAGACTGTCCCGTGTGTCTTCTGCTGCTGGTGAGAAACACACCCTCCCTCAGGGCTCACAACAGCCGTACCCCGGTACTGGCCGTGCTCACTGCTGTGCCCCTCGGCCTCGTGGCTTTCTTCCAGACCTTTGATTTGCCCGACTTCTGTGCTCACAGGCTTTGTGTGGGCTGTTGCTTTTTCCTGAAGTGCTGTTTTTCTTTCCCAGTAGCTAAAATTGTAACCTCTCATAAAACCACATTCTTCTCTTTCATAAAGCATCTCACCACTGGAAACCTTTCACTTATTCCGAGGGTTATTTTATAGATGACTTTTTCTGGCACCGGATTCTACGCCTCCACAGCAGGAACCAGGCTGTCTTGCTCACTACTTTGCTGCTGGAAGCCGGTGTGGGTCGGCACAGGTGAGGATCTCAGTGGGTGTCCATGGAGTGAGGAGTAAACAGGGACAAAGTGAGAGGCTCTGCTACCCTCACACCTCAGAGACTCTTACGGCTGAACCAGGAAGGTCTCCAACAGGAGAAGACAAAATGCGCAAACCGGCAGCTGTTCCTCCACTCATCCGCAGGATTAACATCAGGCACACACACAATCTGCCCACTCGGGAGGAATAACTTCTTGGTGGAGTTATTCACTGAGCCATTTGATCTATTATCTCTGTCCTTGTGGGAAATTTAAATCCCTTTAATGAGTTAAACATTCAACACAGCACATAAAAGACAATTAGGTAGTACATTAAGTGCTTGGTTTTTCTTGCTTTTTTCTATCAAAACATTTGTGTAGTTATCAGAACTTACATAAGTAGATAATTCTACTTCTTTAAATTCATGAATTTTATCTTTGTTACACAAAAGAAAAGTACTAAAACGAAGTATTGTGAAGATTACTTGATATTCCTTCCTTCATTTAGAAATGAGAATGCGAAGGTCTAGATGGAGTAAGTGATTAGTTAAAATCATGGAGTCAGGACTTAATCCTGAATTTACGGAACCTATATGGAGTCACTTTCAATGACAAGGATCTTTAAATTTCTTCTACCATAGTATCTCTCAATTCATTCAGTCATACCGATAAAAGACCTCTCCTCATGACATTAAAAGCGATGCTGGTTTGAGCCAGAGTGCAGTCCTGGTGTCTGGCACCTGCCTGTATGTTAGACCACAGTCACAGAAGCTGTGTGAGTTGTCTTCCCTGCATGAGAAGCAGGCTAAAGCACGGGCAGTAACTGTGCTTAACATTGCCCAGAAGAGCTCATGGGGAAGTGACCTCCCAGGAAAGAGACCCTCAGGAGATAAACTCGCTGAGGTCCTTCCCAAGCCCCGCCACAAGGAAATGGGGGCTGTGAGGGACAATGGCGATGATGGGTGGAGAAAACTCAGACTAGAGTCCGGGATGGGGAGGCGGCTGGACTGCAGGAGTGGAGACCAGGAGAGGACGGCGTATACACAGGAAAGGAAACCCAGAAAGGTCCACAGGAAGTAGTAGTGCAGAAGGGACCAAATTGTTTGGGCAGCACTTCAGAAGGTAACAGAAAATGCTGCTGCAGGAAACAAAATATCAAAAGGAGAAAATAACTGTATTGGAGCAATATGGGTGGAAACACCAGATTTCCAAAGACCTGCAGTGGAACCTTCCTTGGGTGACTTTTGACAAATCACCTCATTTCTGGGATCCTTACTTAACCTCATTTGCAAAACAAGACACCCACCGCGATGACCTGCAAGGTCTCCCCTAGGTCTGCAGAGTGTGGAGCGCGGCGATTCCACCCGCGGTCACGTGTGAGCTGTGCAGGGGTAACTGTGGCCTCTTGGCATCTCTGTCGGAGGCCCAGGGTGCCTGCCCTGCCCTCATTTCAGCCTTTTGATTATAAGTTGGGTTTAACACCTTGGAAAGGATGGCAAAACCATACATTTCCAATTACGCACATGTCCAGAGATTGTTCAGAGCTTTTTTCTAGTGTCACCTACAGATAAAACATACTTCTCGCCCCTCCTTCTTTCAGAAAGAGGAGGGTGTCTTGCAAGCCAAGACTCTGCCTGTGTTTTGGCACCTTGGGAATTTCTCCAGCTTGGTAGGAGAAATTATTTAATATAGGAGAAGTCTCCAGGGACCTTCCAGCCTGTGCGACTATGTCTCAAGGCCCTCTCTGTTCTGTAGACTCCAGGGCCAGGCAGGGGCCTTGTGCAGCAGCCACCAGAGGTGTAGCTCCTGAGGCCTGGGCTCCTGTGTCTTCTCTGAGCTCCTGTGGGCTGTGTGCGTGGCTGCCTGCATGTTGCCAGTGTCTGGCTGACCCTTGTAGCTGGCAGGATCCCCGGGACAATTCCTCTCTTTCCATCTCAGAGCAATCGACCCATTTCCCAAACTCACTTTTCCCAGTAGCTGACATGTGCAAAAGCCTTCCTCTTGGGCTCTGACTGTGGGGAAAAGAGTTAAGACAGTCCTCAGTACTATAAAAAACCGAAATATATCACTGACACACACATACACATTAGTGCCAATACACCAAGATCTTCATCTAAATCTGGATCACTTTGGCCCTAAGGGTGGCAGAAAAAGGAAACCTCAAGGTAGCTGGGCTTTGGCTGCTCAGGGCCCTGCAGGGCCAAGGACTAACCTGGAGGAGGGTTAGAGACCCACTGCAGACAAAACAGAAGTTCCTGAGAAGCAGGGGTGAGTGTTGGCTGAGAGCAAAATTAGCCTGGTCAAGAACAGAGAAGATTACACGTATTCAGGGCTAACTAGGACCGCAGTTTGGGAAAACAGATCCAGGCAGTCTTGAACACGTGCTCTGAGGTTTGCAGAGTAGCGGCTCCGCTCACAGTTCACAGAGACCCGGCAGAGCTGCTCCCAGGGGCAGGAGCCCTGCGGGTGCAGGGGGATGGTGCTGGCTTGTGAGAGCAGAGTCTGGGATGGTCACACTCTCCGGGGGTGGTGTCTGAGTTCTGGTAACACCGCCCCCTGATCCCGGGTAAGTGCTTCAGCCTGGTGCCTCCTGCTTGTCACACAGCATATAGCCTCGATTTTGTCACTTGATTTGCAAAGTAGAAAACATTTACTTCTGCCTCTTTCCGGAAACAGTTTGAAAAAATGTCATCTAGGGTAGTAACACTTTAAGATGAAGAATGTTTTCTATGTTATTGACAGGCACATATTCTCTGCAGTGTTTATACCATTGCATATTGCACAATTAAAATGCAGGCAGTACAAACAGTACTTCCTCATTTCTGAGTGTTACTCTAACCAAGATCTAACCCACAGAGTGCTAACATGACCAAGTTTTTCACTTAAAATCCTACTTGTTTGATCAGTCTTGTATGTCTCTATTGCTTTTCTGAGAAACCACTTTGAAGATATTAATAGGTAATATAACAGCCATTGTTAATTTCCTAGAACTTTTTCTGTAACTCTGTTTTGTTTGTATTGTTCTTATGCTATTTTGTAAATGGATGTCTGTTTGTTAATATGTTTTCCTTCTTTTATTTTTAAAATACATTTTAAAAAATCCCAGGGAGAAGGCAGTTTGCTACCATCAGATTTTCAGAGGAGTCCTGAATTCTGCATGGGATTCGTTGAAATGGCATGTATCTTTTTTGTTCCTTTATCTGTGCAACCTATGTTCTTTGAGGATCCAAATGATTCAGATGTACGTGCCAGGAGTTCACATAATTAACTAAAACTCAAAAACAGAACTAAGTTTCCTCGTTAAACTGCAAAGAGTTTCAACAGCGACTTACACCTTGCAAATCTGGTGGTGGTTCTGAGTTCCTTTCCCTCTCAGCCCTGGCGTCTGTCTTTCTCTGAAGCCACAGAGCCTGGGTCCACGGTGACGGTGTCTCCAGCCCTCTGACAACCCGTTCCCTACCTGGCCTCTTGGGTTCCCTGCTTCCACGCTGGAGTTTCAGGCTCAGCCCTCAGACCCGTCTCTCTCTGTGCTTCTCCCTCACTTCAGTCACCTCCCAGAGACTTTGGGTCACACTGGTCCCCGGCACACGACGGTCTCCTCCCAGGCTCAGATGGCACAGGAAGCAGCTGCTGACCCCCAGGCCCCTGGTCCAGCTACCACGGGGCAGGTCTTCCCTGGAGTCCTGCTTTCACCTCTGAGCCTTCCTTTCTGGTCCCGAGGCCACCCTGCTGTACAGGCCAGTGGCTGGGGACTCGCTGCTCAGACCCAGCACCCTCAGGGCCCTACAGCGCCACCCCCTCCGCCAGATGGTCAGGTTTCTCTCTGTCATCCAAGTCCACAGACAGCTGCAGAGCACCCCAGTTCAGCCCCGGGCTCTCAGCGCGGGTCCCCTTGATCCCCTCTCCACCAGCGGCCTGTACTTTTTAAAAAACACTGTAAGATGAACCTGGTTGTGCATTTCACTGCTGGCTTCATGTGGCTCTGAAGTGTGCTGAGCAGCTGTCCCATCAGCCCAGGACCAGCGGAACCCCTGGAACCCCAGGACCTGCGCCCCAGAGCCACAGTGTGGATGTGCTGGGAACATCAACCCCGCAGTTTGGGAGGAGGGATTTCTTGGGCTTTGCACTCCTGGTGTAAACCTGGGGAAACCTGCAGGCCGCCTGGATAAGGTGTCGGTCACCTTAGCTCTGGACAGCTGAGCTGGAGTCCCCGAGTGCTCTGCCCCCCTCCTGTTCTCTGCCTCCAGTCCCTGAGCTCTGCCTTCCGGTGGTTCCCTCTCCCAGGCCCCCAGGGGCCGCTGGGTGCCCCCCGTGCGGTTCAGGAGAAGTGCGCACTGTGTAGCCGAGCCTGCAGGCAGCCGGAGTGGGGGCGGGGAGGTGGGCTCCGTCTCCTTCCCACCCCTCTCCAGGAACCTGTCTTTCCTGCCGCTGACGCTCAAGCCCACATGGAATCTTAGGCCAGTAATTTTGTTTTTAAGTTTCTCAAAGTATTTTAATTGGCACGTAATAATTGTACATAAATATGGGGTGGATGTCATGATTTGATACGTGTAATAAACCAGAGCAATGACACAGGTATGACCTTACACACGCAGCCTTCCTTGGCCAGAACATCGCTCGGCCTGGCTTTGGCCGCTGGAGTGCCTCAGTGACAGCAACAGCGCCTGCTGAGCAGCGGAACCCGGGGGTTCACTCCTCAGGCCTCCCCCACCCCACCTACTCTCAGGTGGCCCCTGCTCCGCACTTCCAGGGCCAAGTGTCAAACCCTGTGTAAACTCCATTGCCAGTGTTCGCCGGCCTGCGGCTGGCATAATCTCCTCAGGTCATAATTAGAAAAGTCAACCAGTATCTATTAAGGAAAGATACCTGCGAAATTGGGTTATTATTTTCACCAGGACTGGAAAACATCAAGGGAATTTTCCCCCTGGGCGGTAAGGCTGGACGTGCGGTGCCTCCCCGAGGAGCCTCCCCGGCACGCAGGGCTTTCGTGTTGACTGCTGGCCGGCCCGCGGGTCCCTCTGCAGTGGGGCAGAGGCCAGGGTCCCCGGCTGGGCTCTCCATCATCCCTGCTGCCTGCAGAGGCACCGCAGCAGGGAGTGCAGCCTTGGCCAGGCGCAGCTAATGGGGCAGAGGCGGCAGGGTGCTGGGGGTGGCAGTGCCAGAGCACAGTGCAGCTGCAGAGCCCCAGGGACGCCTGGCGGACACCAGCTGCGCATACCCAGTCTGCTGCGGAGATTGTTTCTCAGCTCGCTGGGCTGTGGGAGGAGATGGGTGTTGGGTCAGTCTTGGAAATGGATTCTGCTGGCTCTGGGAGGGCAGGAGCTGTCCGCCCTCTCCTCCTTTTTCTGCTACTCCATGGAAATCACTGGGTTCGTCACAGATAGGAATGTGCACTTCATTCATTCCAGCCGGCTGAGATCCAACTCGGAGGCTGCCGGGTCCCATCTTCCCATAATATGTGTAGGTCTGTAGTCCAGAAAAGCTGCACTTTCAACGATGTCTTTCTTTGTTAATCTTTAAAAAAAAATTAACACACATCACGGCTACGTGAATTTTAAAATAATGAGTTAGTTAAAAATACATTGAGTGACTTCTAGTATCACTTCAACTTCTAGGGAAATGTGGGTGGGTGCCTGTGGCTATTTGGACACGCGATTCCTCAGAGACAAGGCAGGAATTTGAAGGAGATAAAGTGTTTCCAGTAACTGTCAATATTCCACATGGTTATTCCAAAGGCCGAGAGGTAGGAGACTAATCTCTGCTTATTCCTGTTTTGTTTTTGTTTTGAGACAGGGTCTCGCTGTACCATAGAGGCTAGCCTTGAACTCACTTTGTAGCCTACACTGGCCTTGATCTCCTGGTGACCCTCCTGCTACAGCCTCCCGAGTGCTGGGATTACAGGGGTGTGCCACCACGCCTGGCTTATTCCTCTTTCTAGACAGAAAGGTCTCATTTAAGGTTGAGCCACTTGGGGTCCACTACCCTGCCAAAAGCACAGCACCCCAAAGGGCTTCCTCCCATCAGTGCGGTCAGTGACTTTGGAGAGGACCAGGGGGATGGAAGGTCCCTTCCAGAGACGTTCTCCCACGCTCAGAACCTCCTGAGCGAAGGGCTCCTTTGCCTCATCAGAGCCAACACAACGGGAGTCGGTGGCGCTGGCTGTGTCATGGTGCTGAACATAAAAAAGCCGTACATTTTGCTTTCGCATTTCACATTTCTGCTGTGCGGATGAGTAAAATGAGGTGTGCAAATTACTTGAAAATCCCAGAAGGGTATTTTTCAAATACAATATATTTGGTAACCAATAAACTATTTTTATAGCAAAAAACCCTACATTGAGTGGGAACGGTTATATCCTCCACTCTTTAGTTAACGATTTGAAACCTAAAGTGATTTTTAGTTATTTGCTTCTTCCCGCAGGTTTTATGCCCAATTTAGATAAACGTCCCCATGTAATCAGGAGAGTCATTTGGGCACGTTCTGGCTTAAGAATGAGCGCAGGTGAAGCCCATGGTTGCAAAACACAGCCGGCCGGGTGGTCCTCACAGCCCTCTCAGTCCTCCGAGTGCTGGCTGCTCTCTGTGTGTGATCATATGTCCGCCCGTGAGACTCAAGCTTGAGGTCTGGTGGTAGCTGTGGAGACCAGGATGCCCAGAGCTCTGACCTACGCAGCTGCTCTGCTGCAGTCGGTCACATGGGGCAGCCACAGGACTTTGCGTGGAGCCAGACAGCACTAAGCAGACACTCCCTCATCCTGGGAGGATGGTGGAGACCACACACACATTTCTATAGCATGACAGCTCTTCCTTCCGTAAAGACCTCCAGGCCTCTAGCAGCTCTGACTCTTGTTGGATTAACATTCTGCTGGGCACAGGGTCGACCCCTTGTCATGTGGATCGTAGGGTCAGAGGCACATGGTCCCCCTAGAGTGGGACAACTTCTCATGTGGCTTCATAGTAACCCTGAGGTGAAGCAGAGTAGGCACTGCCATCAGCATAACTGAAAATGAGGACCTGTGTGTGGACGGACAGAGTGGCGTCTACTCTGAGGCTTTGGGTGCCGGTGGGAACCCTAACCTGCCTGCACCATCGTCAATGCCAATAGAAATGGAGGCAGGGGCATCTCACATTTATCAACAGAGTGGGGAATCACATGGAGTCAGATGGCATGGACTGCACTCTAGGTTCAGGGCATGGTGTCCAGAAACTGTGACTACTTTTCCAAACAAGTGATTGGACCCCAGCTGTTAGGTTTCTCCAGCTTGGGGCTCTTATGACCTCTAACGCATCTTCTCTTTTGAGCAGAGGCTTCAGTCAATGGGGGTCACCTGGGGGATTCTAGGAAGATGGAAATGAGTCCCTGGTTTCCAGGCTTGCTCTGTTTCCTGTCCCTTCGGTGAGAGCGCTGAGGTCAGTCACAGGTGGGGAGACCACGAGCTGGGCTGGGGCCGTCCAGCTGGGACCCCAAACGCTGATGGTTTGGGGGATGTGGGTGCGGGGGTCCCAGTGCACTCCCCGCCTGAGGTGCTCACGACCCTCTCGCAGCATCAGGTCCTGGAGTGTGAAATGAGGCTAGGGCTGCAGCTGAAACCAGCGATGCCCACACACAAAAACAAAAACAGAAACAAAAATGAAAACGAGAGACAGAGAATCCCAAACCCCAGCACCTGACATGGTGCTGGTGCCTGACTCTGCCTGCCCTGCAGGTCAGCTCTGTGTCCTTCCATGGCTCTTCCTGGAGCGTCCCCTGGCTGCTTGGCTGGGAGCCAAGCACAGCTCACCCTGGGCAGTCACTGGGGACACCTGGGAGCTGGGATCTGTCGGGCTCCGTGAGTCCTGGCACTGCAGAGCCCTAGCAGGGCTGCAGGCTTTCCTGAGAGCTGTGGGCTGTGTGGCTCCAGAGACACCTGCCCCCTCCACCTGTGGTCAGGGGCTGCAGGACTGCAGTACAACATGGTGAACACCGTGCTGTAGCCTTTCCCGATAGCGGAGAAAGTCCCACCTCCAGGGCCCATCCCTTCTGAGCTGGGCTGTGTCCAGCTTCCGGAACTTTGGTTTGCTTTTCTTTCAGCTTCCAGAACTTTAAAGGTGGCTGGCTCATTTTCCTGGTGATCAGCCTGCACAGGAGTAGTTGTGGATGGGAAGTCCTGACCTCCTGCTTGTCACATTCTGGTCATGTGTAGTCAATGACAGGAGCTAGCAAAAGCCGGGAAGCAGCGGGTGGAGAGGATGTTTCTTCCCGCCTCCCCCTGCGCACTCCGCAGCCCTCTGCTGTAGGTCACCACCTGCACCGCCTCATGGAGCTCTGTTCCACAACTGCAGCTTCTTTGGACTGAGGCTGCTGTGAGCGCTGGGCCTCCCTGCCCTCGCATGCTGTGAGCCTTCAGAGGCTGCCCCGCTGCCCGCTGTGACAAGGAGAGACCTCTCCCTGCTGAAGAGAGCATTGCCCACTTCATCCCTGACAACATCGGCCTTTCTCAGTGTTTTCAAATGGATCTTGTGGAGAACTGGACCCTAGGAGAATAAAGGGAGGAATTCGGTTGGATTCAAGGCTGGAATGGCAGTGATGAGCATGTCTCCTCTGCTCTCTCCCTTTGCTATACCCTAAGAGTGCCAACACCTACAGGGTGCAGGAATTCCAAGCTGGTTGTACAGTCAGGCAAACATGGGCATCGGAAAGAGCCAGAGTCCCCCGCAGTGTCACTGTAGACATGACTCAGCCTCCTCTCCATTCTCCTTTCCGTGCAAGTCTCCAAGCAAGCACAAATAGAAGCAGCCCGGAGGAGGCTTATGGATAAGCTCTGGCTTTCGGGTTTTTCCATGGGGAATTGATTCATTCTTCACAAGTCTATAAATTCAATTTAGCCCCATGACTTCCTGTATTGGTACAAATGCAGAGGGTCCAGGGAAGGCTTATACACACAGGCCTGGCAAACATTTTCCATTTTTCTTTCTCAATTAGATGAGCTCAAATTGCATTACAGCCTGTTCTGCTCTGGAAGCCCATAAATATATGTGCTGTGCACTGTCTGGGGACCTGTGAGGCTTGCAGCAGTGCCCTGTGGACCCACTTGCAATTCTCTCCCAGCCAGGGAGGTCTCAGTCTTTCCCAAAACCCCTGTTATTTGGGACCTGGGACCCGGGGCCCGGGACCTGTTCCTGGCTCCTCCAGGTTTACTCGTACGGGAGTAATGCCGTGGGTGGGTCTGAAATACACAGCTTCAACGTGGGTCAGTGAGCTTGTGGAACTGGGCTGCAAAGCTGATTGTGGAGAAGTCATTCATTTGCCTTTCATCCATCCCTTCCTTGTCAGTTACTTCCTGTGGAAACACCACCTCCCCTACTTGCTATTGTGGAGGAAATGAGAAAGAAAAAGTTAAATGCATAATCCACTGTGTTACATTTCAGAGTGTACAAACATTGTGCTTTGTGAGGAAACACACACACACACACACACACACACACACACACACACACACAAGTTGCATTTTCCATGTCCAGGAGTGGGAGAGTGGAAGGTTAGAAAAATAATAAAACACCACTAACTGAAATTTTGACCTTATTTCAGTAGACGTGTGAAATAATTCTTAGTGAATCTGTTATTTAAAGTTGGCGCTCCCTCTCCGCTGCTGGCTGGAGTGGCTCCTGGATTTCCTGGTCTCGGTGAACACCAGGCTGGCTGTGCTCTGTCCCTGTGCCTGGGACCATGACAGCATGCCTCCGCGGAGCCGCCAGCAGGGTCTTGGTCACTCCATCGCTGTTCTTTGCAGTTCACCGTGGGCTCCACTCCAAGCAGGTCTTTGAAAGGAGAGGAGTGAACCCAGACCTGACAAGCACAGAGTCTACAGCCAGACAGCCCGGTGTGAAAGTTACCTCTAACTCCAGGTGTCCGTAGTATTTGGCAAGTTATTTATTCTTCTGTGTGGGAGATGTAAATGCAAATGGACCCTCTCCTCAGAAGGGGAATCTCCTAACGCGGCCACTCGGTACCACAGTGCTGCTGCCTGTGTGTCCTCACAGGAGCACCCTCGACAGTGGCCAGGGTGCAGTGGGCATCTGGTGACCTAGAGATGCCTGCTCTAGCAACAGTGGTTCTTGCTCACTTTATTCACACACAGATAGCTCCAGAGGGTCTAGGAACACCTGATCTTACTTCAGAGAGAATCTTTTCTTCTTTCCACAAAGAAAAATCTAGCACAGTGAAGCTATGATACTCCCCCCACCCCCTGCCACCCATAGCAAATCTGAGCACAGGAGAAAGACTGGGGAGACAGTGTAGGGTGGGGGCCCAGGGAGGCAGAGTCAGGGCACCTGACAAGAGGCCGGGGTGGGGACAATGTGACATGAGGTACAGCAAGGAAACCACGAACTAAATCAAGAGAAACCACCACCTCCCCAAGAAGGTGCTCCAGAGCTGTATGGAGTTTTCAGTAAGTCCTGTTTGATTGAAACCTGAGTACTTTCAACTATCTGTTTCAATGAAGGGAAAGGTCAAGGATTCCCATGCACCCACTGAGAATTTCATAAGTGCACAGCGTGTGCCAAACTTGGCCCTGGGTCCTCGGGGACCTTGAAGGAGGATAGAGATGCCACACTGAAGTGGAGGCCGAGGCTCTGGTCCCCGGGGTGAGGAGTTTCAGTGAGAGTGTGCAGCAGAGCCGCAGGTCTAGAGGACGAAGTGTGGCCGAACGACTTGTGCAACGTATTTGAAACCTGCCTGGACACAGGCACTCCCTTTTGTGCAGGTTGTGCTGTCCCCGGGGGACAGGAAGCTCCACAGTGTGGGGTCAGGAGATACTCACCACACACCCCACTCGCACCATGCCATGGTGCAATGTGGTGTGTGCACACTGCAATACATGCCTGACTAACAGAACATTTCTATGGCTTATGTTATGTTTTCTCGACAGAAGCAACCTTCATGGCCAGGAGGTTTACAGAAGACTCTTAACGGAGACTCGTGACTGAGCAGAGCACCAAAACTGCAGCAGACACCAAGCAAGGGCGTGATACCCGTCCCTCTGCTCGCTGGGGACTCCCTGGGGCCCCTCTGAGGATGACACTAGGCCACCCCGCAGAGGGTGCAGGGAAGGCTTATACACACAGGCCTGGAAGGTGCCAGAAGGTGCTGATCACATGAATTCTACCTGACCAGAGAGACACTCCATATGTCTACTGTATCCAATATGGAGACTACGAACCTCCTCTTGAAAGTGCTGCAGATTTTAAGGTTCCAGCTGATAGTGATGTACATGTACCCTTTATAAACTTGAGAGTGTGTGCTTTAAATTTCTCTGTGACAGGGCTGTGTGACCCACAGTTTTGGAACCAGGGGATTTGCATGTCAAAGTTACAGGGAGCAGGAAGGGGCAGGGGTTTGATTTCTAACACTTAGCAATGGCCGTGCTCGTGTAGTTTGACATTCACTCCTTATGTCCTGTGGGCATCTGTGTGCACGTTTGCTTTGTGGCAGGCCTAGGAGGAGCCCCACCATCCTCCTGGAGGGGGACAGGGCCTCCCACTTGCAGGAGATCCAACGGTGCTGCCCTGCCCAAGAAAAGTGGTCGGATTTTGTGTTGTATTTTAAAAGATCTTGCTGTTATCACAGATGTCCTGAAGTGATTTAGAAAATTCATCTTGACATTTCTGAAACAAACTGTCCCTTAAATACAAGTGATCTAATTAATTTTGGCACAAGGGCTTTTTTGGGAGCTCATTTGTTTTGAGGTCTGGTGACAGTGCAGTGTCGCTCCTGTATCTTCTTGTTTTGGTGACATTTACAGTCCTTACAGCGTGGGACACACAGCCCCTTGCTTGGTCCCCATAGCAGAGCACGAGGAGGAAGCCCTAGGCCGGGTGAGTGGGTGGGTGACTGCAGATCCCTTCTTGCCTGGAGGACACCAGGTGACTTTCTTACTTGACAGGATGGCTTTGCTCGTGGAAGTGCTCGTGGGAGGAGTGTCCTCTCCCTCGCCCACCCACGCCCCTCAGCTTGGTGTGTGTGGAGAAAGTCGCTATGCAACCAGTGGGGAGGCCAAGCCAGACACAGGATGAAAGCAACTAGTAGTAGAAGCCCAGGAGATTGAAAATATTTCCATGCATTTTTATTCTCCTCCCATCCATCTTATACAGAATGCATACTCCTGGGATAAAATATGGAAAATCCAGAAAATAGTATAAAGGCAAAAGCCACCTGCCACCCAAAGTTGTTCTTCTGGTTTGTTAATATTATAGTGTGAAGTGTAGCCAATTAGAAGTATCTTCAGGATAGAAGTACTATCCTGGGCTTGTGCCCCACGAGCCCTCAGCAGTGGGAATACCCTGAGCATGTGATGAGGTTGTGCCCCGTGAGCCCGCAGCAGTGGAATACCCTAAGCCCACAGGGGCAGAGCCCGCCCACCTGCACTGTAGGTTCACAGCTCAGCTGCTGTAGACTACCGGTCCTTTGCCCTCTGGTCACAGGGCCTAGGGGCTGAGGCTCCCTGACCTGGAAGAGATTCCAGATTCTGTAGGGTTTCTACTCAGCGCCTTTTGCTTGTGCACCATCTCGAAGTTGTAAAGCCATCATGAGATACGCAGAGACATCGTAAGTCGAGCCGTTATGAGATAGGCACAGACAGAGGGGTAACGGTTTTGCTTTTAAATCTAGGTTCTCCCACTCAGGTAACAGAATGGTGCTTGATCCCTAGAACTTTGACATGGCAAGCCTTGCCCAGGGCTTCTTCACAGGTCCAGCCTTCAGAACAACTCATGGGGTGGCAGTGACTTTTATTCCACCTCCAATTTACAAACCAAGCCCTGGAGTACAAGCTGGGATGGTCATGCGGTGCGTAGCTAGCGGTTTCAAAGCAGGATAGCTTCCAGGTGGTCCGGCTGTAGGCTCTGGTCCCTCACTCCCTTCCCTTGCAGCAGCGGGCTGGAATCCGCAGCCTTGGGCTCACCCAGAGTCAGGGGACACTATGACCCAGGCCGGAGCTCCCCAGGGCTCTGTGTGAGACGGGCCGGTCCCTGGGCCTGTCCTGCACTTCCACTTGGAGCTGTGCCTCAGGCTTCTTCCAGTTTGAGGCCTCAGTGGCAGTCTCAATGGGATCATTGGTGGCCTGGGAGGAGATGCAGCACTAGGGCTTTGGTCTCCCTTCTGGGACATCTTGGTTGGTCACCTGATCAGCCTTGTGGGCTCAGAGGTGGGTAGGAAAAACCATGCTTGGACTCTACTTGTCAGGTCTGGTTTAAGTTGCACCCCAAGAACCTGCTCCCTGCTGTAACTGGAAGAAGAATTTCCCTTCATTTCTGAGCCAGCATAAAGAAATGATCAACGTTTCAGGTGATGGATATGACAATTAGCCGAATCTGATCATTGAATATTGTATATATATATAATAAAAAAATAAAATAAACAAAACAAAAAAGAAATATCACACTATAGACTGCATCCCATAAATATGCATAGTTATTAAATGTCAATTAGAAAGAAAAATGGCAGACGAGAAAAAGCATAACAAAAAATTAAAATTCCACAGCCTGATTTGATCATTACAGCTTGTATTCATGTATAAAAAATCACATCATACCCATAAATTTGTACAGTTATTATGTGTCAGCTAAGAAGAAAACACATAAATATTTTGGCCAATTTCTAAAAAAAATAAGACAGAAATAGGGTGCAAATATATTATGAAACAGACACTAGTCTAACAGTTTCACAGTGTTACCTTCTCGTGGGTGTCTGGATAGACTACAGATTCATGATTTCTTGGATTTTGCCAGAACCCTGGGATAAGGTGTGCCGTGTAGCCGACTGCCCAGTAAACACAGGCGGGCTGTGAGCGATCTCCGTCAGTGTGACACAGTGTGACCGCCACAGCCTGCTGGGCTTTTCCTCCTCCGTTGGGCCACGAAAGCTTGACTGAGGTCTTAAAACCAGAGTGGCTGCTGGAGGCTGGAAGTGTGACACCAAAGTTATGTGTGGTTGGATTCACCAAGCACATGGTGTAGGCAGATGTGCTGAGAGACCTACACGCAGCCTACAAAGTGCTCCTGCCCCAATGCTGGGGCGCTGGCTTCCATGTTCAGTCCTTAGCCCTGTGGGGCCCAGCGAGCTTCCTGCTGGAGCCCTTGTGCCTCTTTCTCAGACAGGCTACTCTCCAAGAGCCTGGGAGCACAAGAGGGGTGTTTCGGGGATGAGGGGCACATGCCCCAGCTTTTTCTGTAGTGAAGATTTAGACTGTTCAGTTTTGAAGCGCATACTGCGTCCTCATCCAGGTTGGTCCCGTGCGTCTGACTGGGATTTTGAGTCCTCTGAGCAGGTGTCTTCGAGTCTCCTCCTTCTACACGTGCCTGCATCACGCTGCGTGAGTCCTGGGAAAGGCTGCCTCTCCGAGAAGGCTCAGGGCGACAGGGCACCACTCACCCTGACACCACCCGTGCTGGCCGGGGGAACCTGTGCACAGGCTCCAGTCTTCCCTGCTGCTCTGTGGCCCTCAAAGTCCTCACAGAGCCAGGACTTGAAGCAGGGGATGCCGGCCCAAGAGTCTGGCCGGGCCCTGGTCACTCGCAGGAGTGTCCAGGGATGAGGCTACAGGAGGCACCGCCTGAAGATGACCACCAGAACCTGCTGGGCTTTTCCTCCTCCGTTGGGCCACAAAAGCTTAACTGAGGTCTTAAAACCAAAGTGGCTGCTGGAGGCTGGAAGTGGCGGGGAGGCGGAGCTTGGCCTCCATGCTGGGTGGAGTCACAGCTCAGGAGGAGCCAGGTGAGCGCTGTCACATGTGCAGCCACCTCAGGCCAGGACCACGAGTGAGCGAGGTGGACGCTCTCATCAGAGAGCAATGATGGCTCTGGGCTGTGTTCAAACACGGCACAGCGCATACCTGGGTCAAAGCAGCGCAGGTTCCCTATAGACAGGACTTCATGTATCAGTTAGAGGTCAATGTAAATTTTACATCCAAAGATTACTTAATGCCCTCTGCCCCTCTGTCCAGCGTGAATCCGGAACTCCCCTCCCTGATGCTTCCCATGGTGTCCTCGGGAGAGGAGCTCAGAGTGGCTGCTGGGGTCCCCTCTGTCCTCTGCTCTCTGCCTCCATGGTTCCCACTGCTTAGGGAGCTGGAGCAGCTGCTGCCACCTGAGCCTTTGAGGAACCTTCTACCCACTGTGTCCCCAGGGCAGAGGGCACCTCTGTGGACATGGCCCGCCCTCCCCTAGGCACCACGCCCAGCCACTTCATCCTAAGGCCCTTTCTTGGCAGGTCCAAGGTGGAGAAATGGCTGAGGGTGGCGCCTGAGCTCCCCAGGTCATAAAGAAGCCCCACACGGGCCTCTCAGGAAACAGCCCAGTCGAGCTGGGTGTGAGGCGTCACTGGGTGCCTGTTGCAGCCCCGTCTCCCCAGACCTGGAACCTGGGACTCCATCCGCCACCATCTCCCAGTGCTTGGATGACCCTCTGCCAGGGCTGAGGATCTGACTGGCCAAGTTACACCGCTTGGTGCTTTGCTCTGTGTGGACTGTGCTGAACACATCAGTACAGTTGTTACTGCTACACCTAGAAGGGACCCTCTGCAGGAGCTAAGGTTGACTCTGCTCCAGCTGGGACAATTTAATGGTCTTTTAGGCTTCCCAGCCTTGCCGTGTCCCACTCATCAAGCTAATTCTGCAAGGACTGAAAATTGAGTGGGACAGCATTCCATTCTGACCATGACATTAGCTGTGAATTATTTTGAAAACACCCTTTATCAGCTTCAAAAAATTGTCTGGTTTCTCATTTGCTGAGAGCTTTGATCATGAAGGGTACTGAATGTTATCAAATACTTTTTCAATATCTGGATGACCTCAGAGGATCCCCTGATTTCTCTCCTTGTCTGCTTGGACAGTAAACCATTGCAATTATGTTTGACAGATTTAATTTATCACTATGCTGTTGGGGGTTTTGCATCTGTTTGAGGGCTGCTGGTCTGCAAGCTGCTCTGAAGGTCACACTTGGGTGTTTCAGGCTGTGCCGAGAGAGTGCCTGGTGCAGAGGCGGCCTCCTCCGCAGGGGAAGGCATTGTGCCGGTCTGCGGTGCCTTTTCCCTACCACGGAAAGCATCAAGGGTTAGAGCTTTGTTCATTCAGCTTCTTCAAGAGAATGCGCTGCTAGGGTTTTCTATTTTCTCAGATACTTTTGGTCAATTGCATCTTTCCAGGAATGTATACATTTCTTTAAAGTTTGAAAATTTATCGGTAAAAGGTGGCTTAAAATATTCCTTAGTTTTCATTTTCATAGCCATAGGGTCTTCGCTGTCCATTTCTTACTCATCTTATTTATAATTTGATCCTTTTTCTTAGTTGGTTTTTCTAGAGGTTCATCAATTTTATTGATTTTAAGAAGCCAAGGAGTCAACTTGTGATTTCAACTGCTTCCTTTATTGTTTTCCATATTCTGTTGCATTGATTTTCACTTATCTCTGATTTCTTTTTGTTTTGCTTGTTTAGAACTTAATTTCTCTTTTCTAGTTTCTTAAGGTAGAATCACAAATTACCGGTTTTATTTTTAAATTTATCTTTAAAAATTCCTTCTGCTGCATCTCAAAAGCTTAATATGCTGTGCAGCAATAATCACGCAGCCTGGAGGATTTTCTGATTTTCCCGTCATGTGTTCTCTAACCTCTGAACCTTTTAACTTCTGAGTATGTGAGGCTTCCTGGAAACCTCCTTTTCTCTTAATTCGATGTGGTGCTAGGAGAGACTACGTCCTCTGGTCCCATGAGAGAGGTCGGCCCTGCTGCAGAGGCGCTGATGGTTCTCAAAGACCCCCGAGGACTCCAGTTCATATTCAGGGCTGAGAGCCACAGGGCTGGACCGTTTGGGGTCCTCTCTAACCTCTGAGATGCCACCGTATGCTTTGTTTTCTTAGAAAGTGGTATTAATAATGGGGGTTCAGCCCAAGCAGCAGTCATGGGCCAGGTCCTCGTGGGCCTCTCCCTTGGGCACCTGGGCAGGGTGCAGGGCCCCTCAGAGGTGCCAGGATGCAGTTACTGTGAGGCATCTCCGTCCTTGTGCTGACGTATTTGTAAGACGTGTTCGGACAAAAGGTAGAAAATAGCACTGCTAACAGCGTTTCTACTCCCAGCCATGCAACGTGTGCTATTAATAAGAGGGGACATTAATGAGTCTGATTCATTTAGCAGCCTCCAGGATGACAGAGCTTCTGTGGAATATACTAATTGGTGTGTGGAAAAGCCTGGGATGAGTGGCAATGTGATTAAGGACTTCCATGCCAAGTCGTAAAGCCAGGCCTTGGAGGGAGACAGAGAGTCCCTGGATCAGACCCACGGTGTGCTGTGGCCTGCACTTCCTCTGCTTGGTTCTGTCAAAGTCAACTCTGAGAGGAGGCCTTGGGGGGCTGCTCCTCAAAAGGCTGTATGACTCCTAGAGTGACCCAGCTAACTTCAGGGGGACCGACTTGCTGGGGAAGGGCCACAGCGGCACAGCTCTGTGGGTCCCTACTGCTGTCCTGGTGTTCACCTTAACCAGGCCAGCGCCTGCCGTGGGGTAGAGATCCACACTGCTGAGGGCTGACAGACAGCGAAGAGCACAGTAACATACACGTTTATAACTGTTGGATATGTTGCCACTTTCTCTCTCTTTGAATTTGGACTGAAGCCTTAAAAGGTGTTTTGATATATACTTTTTCAGAGGAGAAAACCAAGACTCAAAAACATTAAACTGAGTCAGGTGTGGTGGTGCATGCCTGTAATTCCAGCACTCCTGGGAGGCTGGTGCAGGAGGATTGTGAGTTCAGACTCACTCTGGATCACTTGGAGAGACTGTATCACAAACAAACAAACAAACAGGCAAGGTACATCTGGGGATGTTGCTCCGTGGTAGAGTACTGCAGGGGATCTGTTCCCATTTTCCTCAAAACATAAAAACAGAGGTAAACTGGTCATGGGCACATTGCAAATTAGGATTAGAGCTCAGGTTTTTCTGACTTGCATTCTGTAATCTTTCTATAGTGTTTTTAAAGGCATACCTATGAACCTTGGGACATTTTGATCTCTCAGAGGCTGAGAGACTTGTCTCATCTGAAGATTCCCTGGTGCACTGTCAACTTGCTGCCTCCTATAATTTTCAAATTCTTTTGTCATGAGACTGCTTCTGGGCAAGCCAGATGATTCTGGGCAAATGAGACCAAAGGTGCCCTTCTACGGGGTGATATCCAGCCCTCTGCCCCAGGAATTCCACCTGGGCAGAGATTTTCCTGGCTGAAAAATGGCCCAATGGTTTGTACTCCTTTCCACATGTCAGGTGGGCGGGAGCTTTGTTACCGTCACACATACTAGCTAGTACTGAGCAGATTCAAGTAGCCCGGAAGGCAGAGAAGGAAGTGGACATATGGACACAGGTGAGGGTGGGAGCAGGCTCCGTGAAATGCCAGGCTGAGGGCAGGCATGGAAGGAAGCTGCCGACCCCAACCAGAGCAGGCCTGGTGGGCCTTAGGGAGTTTGGCAAGGAGTGTGGCACAGGGATGGCATCTGCAAACAGCTTCCTATGGCATTCTGCAGTGTCAGGAGCAGCAATATGGGGCCTCGGTACCATGTCCCCTAAAGGAGACTTCAGTGTGTGTGTGTGTGTGTGATAGATCCTTGACAGCTGGCTATACCCAGCTTCAGCTGCTTCCAACCACAGATCCCGTTCGGTCTTCCTGTCGGCCTGCGCACCTGCATTTCTAGTCCATGAACAGGCCGGAGTTCCTCTGGCCTGGGGCCGTGCTGCACAGGAACACACACTAAGCATCTGCGACCCCAGAGCTACAGGCTAGAAAGCAAATGGTTCAGTATCTATCACGGCTTCCTCCTGGGTTGCTTCTCTGAGAAGTTATGTACCTATTTTGTTGATCCCTGCAAAATAGATGAGTTGCCCTTTTGTGGGGGACAGGGTGGGGTGGGTGATTAATTGTTAGCTCAGTCTGAAGCACGCAGTGCTGCTGGGGAAAGTCTTCCCTACTCCTCACAAGCTTGCCTGGATGACGACTTCTAGAGGTGATCGCAAGGAGTACGTGGCCAACATTAACTAGAGTTGTGTTTGTCACATCCAACCAGCAGCCTGTGTCTCCATCCATCCAGCCAACGACCGGGCACAAATGTCTCCCTGTGTTCCCTCCCACCCAATACCTCCTGTGCCACCGCCCACCTGAGCCCTCCCCCCTGAGTTACCAGCAGATCAGCAGTTAGGCGGAGGTGGTGTACATAGGCGCGGCTGGAGCTGGTCTGAAGTCAGTCATGGGAACTTCAAGGAATGCAGTCACTGGACTGCACATCCACAGAGGATGGAGCAGATGCTGCTCACCCAGCGGCGGCACGGATCCTTTCGGTGCCTCCTGGCGTTCCTTCACACAAGGGTCACCTACTTCCAAATCAGGGGTCAGAGCCGATGCATTTTCTTAGGTCCCCCCTGTGTACTTTCTAATTTCTGACCTAAGACTCTTTTCTGGGACTTTTAACTTGTCCGCCTGCCATAGAGTGTAAGTGTCCAGGAACAGGATAAAAATGAGGCAATGGGGGAGAAAACATTGTGTGGTCTCTCAAGTTAGGCACAAATTAGCTTTTTGTGACTGGCCAGGGTGTAACTCAAAATCTAGCGTTGAGCAGGAGCTCTGCTGGGCTTCGGTCAGGTTAGAAAGACGTGTTCTCACAGGGTGGCGCCTTACTGTACATCTCTGGAACTTTCTCCAAATGATTTTTAATCAGGGATTTAAACATGTTTTTGGCACATGCCTCTTCAAAAGCTTTGGGCAAATCCTGCTCCAAATAGGGCCGGGCTCCCTGTAGCCTATCCTTTGTGAAAGTAACATGTAAAATGTGCCCACTGCTTTCTCTAGCCTGCTATTTGGAAAATGTTAGCCGAGAGTGTCTATTTGCTTGTGTGATGTAAGACATCCTTGTTCTAATACCGGGATTCTCAGAGAAAAACCGTTCTCAAATGCCACCTGGGCCAGGAAGTGAAGCCAGCAACTACCGATAATTTCCTCTGTGCCCAGCGCTGTGTGGAGCGCTCCACCTGCGCTGTATTTTTTCTTTTACTTTTTATTCGCCTGTGTTCGCAGTGCAATGATTGCAGTCCTTGTGGGGACTTGGTGCGTGTTCGTAACACATCTCAATTCTTTTTCGTCCCCTTCCTTTCTCCTCCCTCTCTGCCTGATTCCCTTCCCTTTGCAGATTACCTATCTCCCTGCTTCCTATCATCTGTCTTTTATTTTAGACTTTAATTTTCTAATGCTTTGGGTTTCTCATACAAGAGCAACCATGGGACATTTGAGCTTGTGCAGAGGGTTTACGTCACTTATGTCTTAAGGTGCCTCCATTTGCCTACAAATCACTCAAGTGCTGTTTCTTGCAATGATTTTCCTCAACCATGTGAGATAATGATCATTATTCCAGTGTTTATGGATAAAAAAAATTAGGTTTAAATAAATGAGTAAGTGGCCCCACATTATAGCACACACAGTGCTTCAAGCCCAGGCAGTTTTGTCCCTGAACCGGAGTGCTTCCTTCTGCATGGTGGATCCCAAACTCAGCCTGTGCACGGGAAACCCTGGTAATGGCAAGTAGCCGGGGGCACCCTTAGCAACTGTGGCACACTTGGCTAGGCGCCGGGCCTGGACAGCGACAGCATCTAAGCAGGTCTGAGCAGGTCTCTTGGGTGTAGCTGGCCGCCATGCTTCTTCAGGAAGAAGGGCTTTCTCCAGCTCTGCAGGCAAGCAGAGAATTCCCAAAGGAGGTTGCAGCAATGTGAACATGGGCTGGAGGCGAAGCGGGGAGTCACTTCCCTCCTTGGCCTTCTGTCACCACACGCATACCTGTACTGTGGGTGCCCAGAGCGTCCTGTCCTGTGCAGCAGTGGTGACAAGGCACGAAGGGACGGCCCGTCTCAAATGACAGGGAGCGTCACACGGAAGGCGCCTGTTCTCAGCATCTGCAGTACGAAGTGCACCTGCAGGTTAGAGTACTGTCACCTGGCCACTCTGGAGTTGCAGGCACAGCTTCCGATGACCAGCGCAGCACAGTAATCTGGGAGTTGTACGTCACACAGTGAGTCCATCGCCAAATATCAGAGAAAATTTCATGACATCTTTCTGTAGCACTTACTGACACATCTCCATCCTCCGATTACGAGCTATTGTTCCTAAAGAAATGAATCAAACACTTAGGAAGGAAAAATTCTTGAATTAGTGAAGAATAAAACTAGAAAGTGCCAGGGTGTGTTTCCTGTCTTTGTTACTGAGCACCTGCAAGATCCAACTTAAAATGAGGATACTGTAATGAGTTGGTATCTTAAAAAGGCACCCTGTATTAATTTATCACTTTTCTGGTGCTGAGGACCAAACCCTGGCCTCACAGTGCACTTTCCACGGAGCTACATCCCTCCCCTGCGAGACATCTTTGAAGGTTGACGGTTTACAGTGACACTTGACATAGGAACTCAATGCATTCTCGAAGGCTGGTGGTAACTTAGGCTGTGGACTGAAGGCTCGGGATCCTCTACACGGAGGAGACTTCAAAGTCTCTCTCCTATAACAGGAAGATCCCAGGGTCCTTAGAGAAACACTGGCCCAGGGTTTTACAACTAACCCCATGCAGGAGAGGATGTTGTCATGTTCCTTCCAGAACTCTTTAAGGATTAAATCTGCATCTGAGACCATCTGGAAGCACAAGCAGTCAGCATTTGGGTCATAACTCAAGACTTTGGCAGTAAGTTAAAACTGAAACTCCCGCCATAACCCAAGCTGTTCATGTGTCAGGCGGGTTGTAACTCGAGGGTCCAGTGTATATTGTATTTCAGAAATGGAAAGACAATTACTACAAACAACAAATTAACAACATTATGACAGATCTTTGAGGTCAAAAAACAAACAAACAAACAAACAAACCACATTAAGCCAGAAATTACAAATGAAGGCAAATAAAGCAAAGTGCTTTATTTGAATGAGTCAGTATTTTTCCTCAGTTCTACAGGCAGTAAAGTTCTGGGTTCCACACCTTTCAGGTAAGATTTCCAAAGGGCATCTAAGGATTTCCTAAAATGACTAACTAGCTTGTGTGGTGGAGACAAGGAAGGTAAAGTTCACAACAGCACAAAGGAAGAAGCATCTTGAGCACTGGAGATCGAGGATCCTGCTGGACTAGGGGAAGCTGAGACCCTCAATGCCTATTTTCCTCCTCAGTTTATCCAGGAAGAAAGTTGTGAGTCCTAGGCTGAATATGTGCTATCATAGCACGAGTAAAGCGGGAGGAAAGGTTCATTTCAAAACTGGATTGTCATAAGATAGTCAAGCAGATAAAAGGCAGCCTCTGTTTGCCTTCCTGCCTCTTCCTGCTGGAACGCTCTTTGAAGTGCCGAGCAGAACTCTGCCATTGCCCTCGGAGCCGTGGTCCAGATGGTTGTCCCCATGCGAGAGCCACAAACCTTTTATCGCCGCAGGCAACCTCTCGGGGAGTGGTGCTTCTCTGATGATTGGAATACATTTGAAAACACAAAACAAATCAGAAAAGCTTCCTGTCTTGGCACTTGGGAGAGATGTTTGCGTTTTGAAGAGTGTAGCAATCAGGGTGCCTGGCTCTTTGTTTACCCGCCAGCTGGCTGTGTCCCTGGAGCCAGCAGCACCTTGCAGAGACTGCTTCGGGGTACAGAGACGCCAGCCCAGTGGGCACAGTCAGTGCCCGGCTACCAGGCATGGTGCCCTCCAGGGTGCACCAATCATCGCCGCAGAGTTCAGGGCAGTAATCATCTCTGATTGAGCCTGAAATGAGCAGGAGGGAACATAAGAAAGACCCCTCGAGCAGGTCTTCAGAACCCTGCTGAAGAGAGTCACGCCTGTCAGTGTTCTTGGGGCACACGGGTAAGAAATCACAGTGACTCGCATGTGTTTGGGGTGCTGGAGTGTGACCAGTGTCCGGGTCAGGTGCCAGGCGAACAGCTGGGGCTCAAGCAGTGTGCAGGGGAAGGAGTCAGCGCCACCCATAGAGACAAACAGCTGGGCTGTTTGAGGGAGGCCATTCTGGGGGTAGCTCTAGAGATGAGAAGACTGGGGGCTTCAGGCAGCTTCCTGACAAGGAGACAGGTGCCCTTTGTGCAGAGTTTATGGAGCTGGTGCACGACGCTGTCCTGAGAGCACATGAGATGTGTGGGTGGGCTCCGAGCCCCTGGCCTGGGGTCTGGGACGATGTGAGGGAACAGGCGGCCCTCTCATGTGCAAATCTAGGATAACAGTGTCTCCTCGGGAGGGCTGTGAAGAGCCCCAGTGTCCACCTTAGAGGGCATGGGCAGTGCTCAGGGTGCCACAGCCATGCAAAGCATGCTGGGGGCAACAGGAAGGAGGAAGCCTGCGTCTGCAGGGCTGGTGGCTGGGAGCCTGCCCCGGAGCCCAGTCTGTGCTCTCCGCCTGGTTGTCCCTGTTCACCCTTCTCAAGCCCTCATTGGGAAAGACCAGAGTTTCCTTTCTGAAGCCCGATCCACTGCAGACCAACATATTTATACATCAGGTACAACGTAGCAGAGATGAGGCCATCCGTGCTTGGTGGTGCAGTGAAGCCAGGCTCCTGAGAGAGTTTCCTCATTCTGCTCTCAATGGTGTACTTACCCTGTCCAGGTAGCAGTTTGCCAGGGGGCACTGGGGCCTGGCAGTCCCTACCCACAGCCCTCTCCTAGGTGGCTGGGCGCCTTCCTTCCTGAGCCGCCCCTGTCCCCAATACCTTTGCACCACCCCAGTGTTGAACTGTTGAACTGTGATCCCCCGAGGCTACCTGGCACACACTATGCGCTCCGAAGGTATAGGGACACGCCTGTTGTCATTGTGAACACAGCTAGCGCACAGCTGGTGCTCAGTAGGCTCCGTGAGAGTGCACGGCTTTCCCAGAGGTGCAGCTTGCTCAACTCTGTAACCACCTGAGCTTGGAGTCGGACCATTACCCACATAAAAATAAAACTCACGGCTGCTTTAGAAGGAAATTCTTCCAACACAGGCGATGGAATCAGTAGACAGCAGCATATTTAGCCCTGGAGAATCACAGTCCTAGGACTTTGCATCAAGGGGATCTTATTCCTGAGCCCCAGGACCGAAACTGAAGATTTATTTGTATCTTCTCCTCAGAGGTGTATGCACAGATCTTCAGAAACTCCCTTGCCCTTAAGATATGTTGCTTTAGAAGATGTGTCTTTGACAAGCTGGGGCTCTGATGGGGACAGAAGACTTCCTCAAGCATAAACTGACAAATAGAGCGGTTGATCCCAAGCCCAGCCAGGAACGTGGAGAGGCTGGCACCTGCTTCCCCCGGGAAATAGATGGGATTTTGAGAAGGGCTTCTTTTTCCCTAAAAGCATAAAGGGGAAATGTGACAATAGGGTTTCTGTTTTTCAAATGGTATTTTTCTACTTCACTACGGAGAGAAGTGCCAGTTCTATTTACTGAGATCCACCAGTCTCTGGAGGGCCAAAGGGGCAGGAAATATTGCTCACTCCAGAGGTCAGAAATCACACTTCTCCCTGTATGTGGGAGTGAGGTGTTCCCAGCAACCAGACAGGATCAGTGACAAGAGGGGCACTGCTGGGCACACTGCTGCCCTGAGGACAGCAGTGACCCCCCTTACCCAGTGTTGGCCTTACCCTGCCTGCTGTTGTCACCGGGGACCTGGGTTCTGGCTGGCAGGCTCGAGCACCTCCCTATGCCCAGCTCCCTGTCTACAGCAGGGACGTGGGGATGACTGTCTTCAGGGTCAGACACTGGTCGAGCCAGGAAGTCTCCTGCCACCCCTGGAAAATTGGTCCAGGGCCAGCGAACTCCACCTGTCATTGAGGGTCTTGGGGTACTGTTTCCAGGTTCTTGTCCCTAGAAGCAAAGAAGCATGCAGAACACTCAGGAGTCAGAGGAATCGAGTTTCTTCCACGTGTTGGGCTCAGGCCAGGGAGAAGAGCTCACCACCCCACAAGGGCAGCAGTGGTCTCTAAGGTCCTGGGGTTATGGGAGGGTCTCTAGCTGGGGAGGGACAGGCATCAAGGCCCAAGGGGGTGCCTGACCCAGCCCAGCCCTCAGGACGAGGAGATTTTGACCATACAAGGCTTGAGAGGAGGAGTCATGGCATCCAAAGCCCACTGTGGGGGAAAGGGTCAAGCTGCAACGCAAACGAGGGAGGGCAAAGACCAGGCTCAGGCGCTCCCAGGTTTGTGCGTGCCTGAGGTCTCGAGGGCAGGGAGTCCCTTATCTGTTGGTTTCCTGGTGCTCTGGTCTGGTCTGCTGTCTGGTTTTTCCGTTCTTTCCCACAGCTTCCTGTTGTTTGCCTACCCTTGCTCCACCTCCTGCTGCAGGGTGGGACAGAAATCCCTCAGGAAAGTACAGCCAGCCACCTGGGGGCACCAGCTGCACAGGGGAGATGCTAACGCCCTGCACACATCCCAGCTCTCGGCTCCTGTCATGGGCAGGGCTGGCCTTCACTGTAGAGAATGCTGGTTTGACTGACTCGGGGTGAAACAGCTCCTCTCCCGTCTTCTCTTCCTGAGAACGCCTTGATGAGAAGAGAAGCTCTGTCCAGGCGGCAGGGGGGTCTGCAGAAGGAGGGAGGCTGTGGGTCACCGTGCTGTGCTGTGAATTTGGGTTTGCAGCACGATGACTATGTCCACACGGGCACACATGAGGACGCAAGGATGCCTCCCAGCAGGATGACACGGGGCCGTGGGTGACTGCAGCAATGGCAGAGACTCGGCCCGGGGGAGGCCAGGGGTGTCTGGGGCAGAGTAGGGGGGCTGGCTCCGAGGTGGCCCCACACAGAGAGGTAGGTGAGAGGCGTAAGGAGGAAGGGGTCCTGCAGGCCCAAGTTGGCACTGAGGAAGTGATTGAAAGATTTGTCACTGGCAGGATTCTGAAGACCGGGCTCCATACCAGGAAGGGGGAGGACAGGGCCTCAGCCATGTGGGAAGGAGGAGCCAGGGGCCAGGGACCTGAGGGAGTGTGGTGGGGTCCGGGCCAGCAAGGACCCTCAGGGGCTAACATGAGAATCCAGGAACCATGTTCAACATAAAGGTCGGGTGGGTAGATGAGAATACGCCTCAGAAGGGGATGGGTAGAAGGGACGCTGTGGGCTCCAAACGGCCCGGTGCTGCCCAGCAGGCTGCTGAGTCTGCTCAGAGTAAGGCGGGCTTTGTGAGGCCTTCATGGATGGGAACAAGACTCCCTTCTGTGGAGTCCTCTGTGCCCCATCAACCCAAGGGGTGGAGACTGGCTTTCCTCTGTGACCTTCCACCTCCTTAGGTTACCAGAGTAAAGCCAGCCACTTGTCCCTTGCTAAGTTACAGGAGTTGTACCTTGAACTCTGGGGCTGAAATCACAGTCACACACTTCTTGGTGCATAATGGTTCCTGTGAGGAAAAAGCAGTCAGATCCTGGCATGATTCAGGCATTCTGATTCAGTCATCCCTATCCCTCTCCCCTTCCCCTTCCGGTCCCTATCCCCACCCCAGCCCCAGGCCCAACCCCATCTCTGTCCCTGTCCCTGTCTCTGTCCGTCTCAGTCTCCATCTCCACCCCTGTCTCCGTCTGTCTCCATCTCCATCTCCATCTCCATCTCCATCTCCATCTCCATCTCCATCTCCATCTCCATCTCCATCTCCATCTCCATCATTTCCATCTCCAAGTCTGTCTTCATCTCTGTCTCCATCCCAGCCTCCATCTCCATTGTGAAACAGGATGGGTGATGAGGGCAAGAGTCTCCCACATGCCACAGCACTGGAGAAGAAGTGAGTCCAAGGGGCATTAGCAAAGACCTCAGACTGTCCCCGAGAGAGGGCATCCCAGTCATCCCACCCATCCAGGCCACGTTGGTGGAATTAGAGGAAGGAGAAGCAGAAGAAGACATCCCATCACTGTCCTCCCCTGAGCGTCTCAGTGGAAATGACCTCACAGGCCACCTCCCTCCTCCTGGTGTTGGTCTCCTGCTGAGAAGTAGGAGTTGATGGGAGTGGAGCTCCCCGAAGGCAGGGATGTTTCAATCTTGTTCAACTGCCCCATCTCCAGAGGTGAACCCGGGTCCTGGCACATGGGAGCCCCAAGCTGAACGTGTAGTACATTTCTGAATGAGTGAGCTCTTCTACCCAAAGGTTGTCAAGGGCCTGTGAAGATAGATTTTCATCACAGATGTGCCTCAGTAGCCAACTTCTTCCACCAGCAGTGTGAGTGTAATTATTCAATCACTTCAGACCAACCGAACAGCATGACTTAAGATCACTGTCTCTTCGTGATTCCAGAAGATGCTGACAGGAAACACAGGCCCCTTTACACAAAAGCAGATCCACTACCACACCTTGGAGAATCCAGGCTGCATGGGAGCCTGTGTGCTCACGTCTCCACACCACAGTCTGTTCAGTGGCACCTCATGTGGAACTCACATGTGGCTGTTGGTAGAATCTGTGCTAGTGCCTAACCCAGGTCTAGAGCGAGCAGTGTCCGGCTGCTGCAGGTACAGGCAGCCTGCTGCTGTTGGACCTGCAGATGCAGCTTCTGCTCCTGGTTTTCTTTTTACTTACTCTCCTGTCTTTCCTTCTCATTTTCATATCCTCTCTCTTTACTTTTCTTCTCTCTGCTTCTTGTTTGTATTCTATTTTCCTTTGCAGTCACCTCTGCTGTAGAATTCCCCAAGCTCTGCTCCCTGTGACCATGAACATCATGACTGCAGCATTTGGCAGGGATTGGGGGGTCAGGGGTCTCCCATACAACCCTCCCCTTCTCTGACTTGTCTCTGAGTCCTTGCCCTCCCTTTGACAAAGAATGAAGAGGTGAGGCCAGGCTGGCTCAAAACTGCAGCAGAAAATGGGAAAGCCAGGGCCCAGTGAAGAATGAAGTCTGAAATGAAAGTAGTATGAAGCAAAGGTTTATTTATGATATTGTGGATGCAGGGGAAAGCTACCCTGCACTACAAGTAGGGAGCCCTAGCCTGAGGTACTCATGGGCCTTTAGGAAAGGCACTCCTAATTATAGGGGTAAGCTGGTTTCTAGAAAGAACCATTTTGCTAATTGGTGAAACCCGGGCCAACCAGGGTCTTAGCTTTTGTTTTTGGGGTGACATAAGGGTCATGGGGGCTGGGAGCGCACAGTGAATGCATGTGACGATAGCGCAAGAGTCGACTTCTTCAAGTACCCTGGGCACAGCCAGCATGTGGTCATTTAATAGCCATCGACCACCCTGGTCACACCCTAATTCCCTGCCTACACCCCTGACTAACTGTCGCTACATGAGTTGTTCTGCTGAGGGGCTCTCCATAGGACCCCGTGTGAGGCCAGGGACACAGGGTACTGCTCTCTGAAGCTCATGCTGGGATGGAAGTTTGTCATCTGTTTTTACCACAAGGATGAGAGGCTACATTCTGGAGAGGGTGCCTAGGACTGTTGTCACTTAGCAAACAATGTGTGGAAAGAATGGACAGGCACTGCTCGTGTGCCTGTGTGCACCCGGCAGTCGTAGCAGCTTCACAGCGCGGTGTAAGCAGTCATGGTCTGTCCCACTGTGCCATCTGGAAAACGCAATCACCCAGAAGCTTTGTGAAGAGCCCTCTGAGCCACTGAAAGCAAACTCTCACATTTCTGTCCTCTCCATTCCTGCACTGGCTCGGGTTTCTCCAAATCTTCAGTCTGTGCCATGCCAGGCCGTGACTATTTATCACTGTGGTGAGTACTTAAAGCAAATGGCAAGGCTCCTGAGGGGGCAGCATCCACCTCAGAGAGGGTCAGCAGGAAGCGCGTGAGGTGCTGACGTCAAAGCCATTAGCACAAATGAAAATGAACATTTTTCATCAAGGTCTGATGGTGCGGCACCAGACAGGGCAATCACGCCACCTGTTTATGGAACTGGGCTAATCAGTCAGGAAAATCCTCCAAATTCCTGTGTTTCTCCACCTTTGCTTTTAAGGCTTTCAAGAGTTTTAAATTAGCTTCAATTAGTAAAGCTAATTTGTGCAGAAGTATGAACTTTTTAACTTAATGGGAACTAGCCTGCTGAGTGAAAAATATCATTTGTAACCAGAGCCGATTCCTGGGCACACGATGTCTCCTGCAGGTCTTGAAAGGTTAATCACAAATTTACTCCAATCCAAAACACTGACAGTGACAATGGTTTGCACTTCTTTTAAAGTGGTAAAGAGCTTGGCATTAATTTCTTAGCGATGAGACTATCAGAAAGTAAAGGTTCTAATATGTGAATTTGGGTTTTGGCTTTTCTCCTGTAGATAATAATGTGGGAAGCAAAACCCTACAGATGGAGTTTGACACATGGAGATACTCAGGAATCACATTGCCTTCGAGACTTTCCTTGGCACTGAGTCACAACACACAGCTTAAGGGAGGAGAGGGCTGTGTTGCTCACATCTTCAGCCTATGGTCCCTGGATCCAAGGCAGCGTGGCATGGCAGAGGGGCCTGGTGGAGGAGAGCTGCTCACAGCGTGACCCACAGGAAGTGCGGAGATCAAGAAAGGAGCTGGGAGGGAGGCAAACCCTGCCCGGCCACGCCCCCAGGGACCAACCCTTCCAGACACACTCTGCCTCCTAATGGCACATTTACCTGTAGCACCTCCATGCCCCCACCCTCTTCTCAAAGCTCAGCCATGCACGTGTGAGGCTCTTGGGGCACATCTAGATGCAAATGGTAACTCTACATAACCATCACGATAACCTCTTAGTGACCAAATACCAGACGAATTTAGAAGCAATTCCAAACAGAAGCAGTTGTTCCTCTCATCCACTGAGTATGAAGGCCGTAATACCCCTCACTGTGCTTATAGAAAAGAAAAAGGGTAGGAAAAATAGTGAGATACTGAAGTCCTAGAGGAAGAAGGCTGGGAAGGGTACCTGGAGTGGCAGTGGAGGGGGAGCGACAGGTATGTCCAGGGGGTCCAGCGTTCTGGCCCTGGGAATAGGGACAGACTTCTTTCTGCAGTTGGACCATAGCAACAGCAGCGGGTCAGAGGGAGGTGGAGGGCAGTGACCAGCTACCAACAGCAGACCCTGCCCTGGGATTTCACTCTGGCCCCACCTGAGGGACCAGGACAGAGAAGGCGCCTATGCAGCTACTTCTCATTTCTCTGTAGCTTGTTGTAAGAACAGCCACTCCTGCATGCAGGGGATGCCTTGCTTGTTGACACACGTGTGCCCCATGGGGACCCAGCATGGGAGGTGGTAACTGGTTTCCAGTAATCTGATTCACGTGTGTAGACCATGTGTTTATTTAGTGTTGATCCCTTTATGCGCCTTTCCCTTCCTATTTCTTTCAGGTTGTCTTTTGTATTGCTGGAATGTTATTCAGTTCCCTTTGAGCTTTTCCATTGGCTATTTTGTCTTCTTGTACAATATTTTCAGTGGATGATCAACATGCAACTTAAAATTTCACGGTCAACTGAGGAGTGCTGTGTACTGTGTGAGGGACAAGGCAGAAACCTCAGGATCACACGGGCTCCCTGCCCACCCTGGGTGGCAGTGGCTGCCTGTGGCATCCCTGCCTGCTGGAAGTGGTGTCAGACAGCAGTGAGTTCTGCAGTCAGTGGTCACACGTTTCCCATCACTTAGGAGGAGAACCGTGTCCTCCTCGTAGCCAGCGCAGGTGCTCACCTCTTCTGCTCTTCCTCCTTCCTGTGAGTCAGCCCCCTGGCACGGTCTCCTTCCTTCTGAAGAGCCTGCTGGCTGGTTCCTGTCAGTGCACCTTGCTGGCACAGTCTCTTGATTCCCTCTCACGGGGGCGGTCTTCACTCTATGCCCCTTCCTGAAGAGGATTTCACGTGCATAGGACCCTTGGCTGATGGTTCTTTCCTTCAGAGCATGAACATTTTTATTTCACTGTTTCCTAGGCTTCTTGCCTTTTTATGAGAAATCTATACTGATTTACTTTCCCCTTAAATATGATGTATTACTCTTCTAGTTGCTTTTAGGATTTTAAAATTCATCTTTGGCTTCTCAGTAGTTTGATTATTGTGTTTTGAGGCATAGGTATTTAAATTTTATTGGATTCTCTTTGGGTTTCTCGAATCTGTACATTCATATCTTTTGTTCTGGAAAATTTTGGAAATTTTCAGATATCATTTGAAAGTTCAGATATAATACTCGGAAATTTGCTACATCAGTCTTATTTTCTTCACCTGTTACTGCACCAACATGAATGCTAGAACTTTAAAAATATTCTGCAGGCCTCTTTTCATTGTTTTTTCTGACTTTTTTTTTCTCTCTGTTCTTTAGACTAGAGGCTTTTTATGGATTTCTCTTCAAATTTACTTTTTCCTCCAAGGGCTCTGTTCTGATGTCAAACACATCTAGTGAACTTTTTATTTCAGCTACTCTATGTTCATTTCTAAAATTTCTCTTTGCTTTTTCGGGTTCTAATTTTCCCTTTGCTTATTTTTTACTTAATTTTTTATTAGTTCCCATTTGTGGTACGTAATGATCACTCACCTCTCTTGTGTGGTGCTGGCACATGTGCAGAACACATCTTGGTTCTCTTTTCATCAACTGACTCTTGCTTTGTCCCTCCCTCCATCTCTTGGCCCCCTTCTCTTTTACAGAAGTTCTCTCCCTACTTCCCATTATCTATCTGATTTTGCTCTTTGTTTGTATTTTGGGTTTCTTATATAAGAGAAAACATGTACTATTTAAGCATGTCTGTCTGACTTATTTCGCTTAACATTATGGTCTCCAGGTGTATCCATTTTCCTACAAATGACTCAAGTTTATTTTTCTTTATGGTGGAGTAGTTCTCCATTGTGTAGAAATACCACATTTTCTTTATATATTCATCTATTGATGGACATATAGGCTGCATCCAAAATTGAGCTGTTATAAGTTGTGCTACTATAAACATGGGTGTGCATGGATCATGGTAATATGTAATATGATATTTTAAGTCTTTTGAGAAGATACCTGAAAGGGAGATATGGAACTGGATTGAATGGAATTTATAGTTTTAGTTTTTTGAGTAATCTCCACTCTGGCCCATTTCACCAGCTTTGATAGAACCTGCTCTTGAGGGAGATTTTTGCAGCATTAGTATAGAACTTAAATGAGTGGACCTCAAATCCACTTAGCCAGTTCTGCCATCATAAAATAGAAGCATTTCAAAAAACGAATGTATCCTGCAAAATAAATAAATGCACAGTAAATGCCACAGGGCTGGTGGGACACTCTCCAAACCTTCACCGATGGTGCGTGAAAAAGCAGGAAGCTGATCAAAAAGATGGCACCGATTACATGTTCCACAGTCAAAACCCCGTATGCACCACAGTAAGTAGGTCACAGAACTGTGACAAAACCCTGGTCCTTGCAGGAAGCAGACACCAAAGGTGCAGTGGACGTGCGGAGGTGGAGGAAGGAAGGTGACCAGAAATTGCGCAAAGTTGCCCCAGGGTGTGGACCCCCCAGAGGCATGGGCTGCGTGGTGGAGGTGGTACTGGGTGTGCCCGGAGGCAGTGCCTCCCACACTCTTCCTCTCCCAAACCTTTCCTTGCTTTGAAACGCGAAGTCCTCTCAGCCTCCTCCCCTCTCCTTGTTGCCATACTCTACAAAGCTCTCTGTGGTTCCTGCCTGTCCCCTTTCTGATGACCCAGCAGCTGCTCCCCAGCTTCCTGCCAGTTTATGCCTGCATTTTGGCTTCAGATTCACTTAACTCCAGCTTCCATTCCTGCGGCTATGTCTGAATTCACGATGGCCCAGGACGCGGGTGCTCCCTCCACCTGGGCCTTGGTCACCAAAAACAGCGTGCGTCCAGACTGGCTTTCTAAATGTCACTGCTCCCACCCTCTCTCTGGAGACTGTGACCCTGCCTGGAGACTGCAAACACTGCAAGCTGCAGCAAACACAGAGAACACCTCCAAAGTACAATCAACCTCCACGCTGTCTTTGAAGATAGCAGTATTTTTCTCATGAGGAAGTAGGCCTGCTTTCGTAGCTTGCACCAGAGAAGCCTGAGCTTCAGGCCTGGTGCCAGCATCTGTGCATCATAAATTTGTTTTCTCTTTTACACACTGATTTTATGGTCTGTGAAGTAGAAAATAAAACAACAGCAGCAACAACAAATCTGTTTCTTCTCATTCTGCCTCTTCCATTTGGGATAAGCAAATATCGAAGTAATTAATAGACATCCCGGGAGGTGACGCTCTGCGTCAAAGACTGTGACAGCAGCCAGGAGCCTGATTGCACTGCTCCACAGCCTCTCGGGAGATTTCTCTGGAGTGTGTATGTGTGTGTGTGTGTGTGTGTGTGTGTGTGTGTGTGTGTGTGTGCGTGTACACTCCTGCTTTCCTATACTAAATACACCCTGCAGGAGAAATTACATTTGGAAGACAGCCACACTTCTCATGCCTGCAGGGAGGAAGGCAGCTCAGGTCAGCCTCCTCCCTGGAGCGCTCAGTCTCTGTCTTGGGCTCCTTCAGCACAGGGTGCTGCCGTCCTGGAGGAGCCACACAAAAGAGGGTGGTGTCCCAGTGGCTCTGCCATGAATGTCTCTGTCCCTTACTGAATTGTCCCCAGGCGGTACTCAGCTCTGTAAGGATTGAGCTCATTAAGATCTGTTCCTCCACGGAGCCCAGGGACACTCCTGCCTCTGCGCTCTGTGCTCGGTGTGTCACAGAGCAGCGGCCTGTCCAGCCCCGCCTCTAGCCCACCCACACTGGGGTCTGATGGGCCACTCTTGCTTCGGGAGGCAGAGGCACAGAGGAGGCTGGAGTCCTTCCATCCTCCTTGGTCAGGCTGGCTAACCTTGGGGGAGAGGAGGACAGCAAATTTAAGAAGCCAAAGAGCAGCACAGTTCAAGAAGTACTTGGAGGTGGAACTGTTCTTTATCCTTTATGGTTACAGCCTTAGCCGGAGAACTGAAATACTTGGCCTTTTTCCCGGCTCCTCCCCGGAAGTACTTTCATAGTCTGTTTGCTTTTTCTGAAATTCTGAGGGTGGAAGCCAGGGCATTGGATGTGCTGGGCCAGCGCTCTGCCCTGAGCCACACTCCAGACCTGGGAAGCAGAGGACATCGATTACACTGTCCCAGCTTAGGGCTTGGGCTGCAGGTGGGTGCTGATTGATAGCAGCACCTCTGGCTCCTTGTAGGGTCAGGTCAGCACCGTGGCCTGTGGCAGGTGCCCGGGAGTTTGGGGAGGTTCGCTGGTGTCAGATCTCCAGAGAGTATGTCAGTAAAGTCTTTCATGTCCAACTTTTATAGCAAATGTTACTTTCCAAGAGAGGAAGATTTTAATACAGTAGAAAACAGGGCTGGAAATTAAGATTAGTTACAGCCAAAAGGCTGACAGTCATAAAGAAACTTGCATTTGTCAAGCGGCCACTGCCATGCGATGTTACCCCTTCTATAAATTACACAAAAATGTCAGGGAAGAAATAATATCTGAGTAAGAGATGTTTGTAAGATCATAGTGCTAGTATTTCTTTCCTGGCTCTATTTCAGTACTGTGAATGATTAAATTTGATGAGCTGGCCCTCAAGAAGCTATAGTATCTTCTGAAGTTAACTAAATTGTCAAGCATTTTTTCTTTTCAACCACACTATAGGCTGCAGACTTATGTAGCATAAGGACTTGAGCAAGTCCTGGCAGTGGTTGGCAATTTCATAAACTGCAAGGGCTAGGACCAGGCCCATGGTGCTGGGGAAGGAGAGAGAGCAGGCTCATATTTGAAGACTCAAAGAGAATTTCCATCTTCATTCACTCAAAAAATATAAAATAAGTACTTACATATGTTGTGCAGTTATTCATTAAGTTAAGTTCTATATACAGGTTGAGCATCCCTCTCTCAAAGGATCCTAAATACAAAATGGTCCAGAACCCAAAACAAAGGGAATTCCACTCCTGGCTTCCGTGACAGGTTGTGGCCACAGTGCAGGCGTGTCCCAGATGCTGTCTCAGATGACCTTCAGACTCTGTGTCTGCAGTGTGTATGCGCAGGACATGAACTTCCTGCTTGGACTCTGGTTGTTTCCGAAGATATTTCATGATGCCTGTGCAAACATTCCGAAATCTTATATACATCTGCTCTCTGAAACACTTCCAGCCCCACACTTTTGGGATGAGGGATGCACAACCTGTATAAGTTTAAAATTTAGATCCTGGGCTCTTTTTTCCAGCAGCTCTTAACCAAGTCTGTTCACTATTGTCATGGTGCATCGGGAGACTTTCTTCCCAGAAGGACTGGCACCCCTGAGTGCTTCAAAACTCTTTCTCCAGGAGGACTGGGTAGTTGTGAGCCTGCCCGGCAGCTCTGCAAAGCCACAGCTCGTCTCTCCCAAAGGCCTGGGTGCAACGTCAACCAGGGCAGGACAGGAGATGCTTCAAAAGCAGCAGCATTGTGTCAGCATGGACTGTTTCTTCATGTGGGGGAAATTCAGAATCCTTTCTGCTAGCTGTTCTGAAATGTACTACTAAACATCTCCTCTCACCACTTCCCTCCTGTGCTGCGGAATGTGGTAGTTACTCCTCCTTTCCAACTGCACCCCACACTCTGCCTCCAGCCTCTGGGCACCACTTTTCCACTCTCTGCTCCTCTGGGAGCAACTCTGAGCTTCCGTATGGGTGTGAGAGCCTGCAGCTATCCCCACCTGAGCTGTACACCTTGTGTTTATTGAAATCTCACACCCCATCAAGAAGCACAATTATTAATTAACTGGTAAAAGTTGAGAAAATGGTACTAAAGTCCCAGCAGAGTCCTGCAGTTGATAATGCAGAGGTAGTGGGCTTGGAGTCTGACAGGGAACATCTTCAACTCAAAAGGATCCTCCCAGTCTGGCTCAGCCTGATGGAGTTGTTACCTCTGCTCATGACCTTGGGCTGCACTGCTAACCCAGTCACCAATATACCGGAGGGCAGCAGCAGCATTTGGTGATGATGGGCAGCTGCCCTTCCTCATCACTGGGTGGGGCCGGCAGGGAATCAGGAGGACTGACCTGCACACAGCTGGGGCTCAGACGCTGGCCCCAGACCAGAGCGTGCAGCATTTGCTTTGAAGTACTTTTTAATTTTTTAAATTATTTTTGTGAGTCCATATTAGCATTACAAGTGCTGCTATGTGCTTTGTTTTGCTTTTCCATTCCAAAAATAGCTCCTCAATATGGGTAAAATTGTAATGAGTTTCTAGAAAGGAAGCACCAAGAGCTTCCGATGTGTCAGGCAGTGCCTGGAATCCCTGTTGCATGCTTGCTTGGTCAGTGGAACAGTGTGGCTCTGTGAAGTGAATGGGTACAGTGACAGCCAGCAGGTACCACGTCTCTGCTTGGACAGAGGCTTGGCTCCTGAACTGAGGTTGCTACCTGGTACCCCAGCTGTTCCAGAGCAAGCCTGTCCTTCAGAACTCCCAGAGTTGCTCAGTGTCACTCAGGTGTACAAAACATATGCCCGTGGGTGCCGCATCTGTGACTGCCTCTCTGAAGACAGAGACACCCCAATTCCTGCCTTTAATGTGGGCCTGAGGGTATGTGAACTGTGACTTGTTGTCTGAGCTTTGCAAATGTAAGTGACTGTCGATGAAGACACTGGGGGCCAGGAACCTGATGCCCTGGCCCAGAAGGAGGCTCTGACTGCGGAAACCCGGGGTGTGAGCCAGGGCTCGCGTCTCTGAAATCCTCGTCCCGAGACTCGAATGTGCGGATCAGGAAGACCTGCTGTAGGAAGGCTTCTGATGATGAAGGCAGGATGTTTCCAAAGAAACTCACATTCCAAGCTGAGGCATACGGTACACACAGACAGACGGACATGTGCACAGTCCACATTTATACGTAATCGTGCATATACATAGAAAATGTACATTCTATATGGAAGTGAAAAAATATATATAGATGTGTGTGTATATATATATATATAATCAAAATATGTAGTAAATGTTTACATTCTTTCTCCAATCAGGTTTTATTGGTATATCTTAGTTACACATAATGATCACATTCATCATAGAGAATTTGTACCTCTACATGATATAATACATTTCTTTTTATTCCCTATTCTCTTATGCTCCCTTCAATGACCCTCCTCCCATTCTCATTTACAAAAGCTTTGTTTCCATTTTTTCCCTTTTTCTTTTTTCCTTTCCTCTTCTTTCTGCTGTCACTGGTAGATAACATGTGGAGACAGAGTCCAGATCCCTGTTGATTTACCCCAGCAGGCCAGCAGTAGCTTTCTGGTGGGGTAGTGGATCATCTCAGTGAGCCCGCACCTTTATTTCCCCTGAAGTTCAGGCTGGTTTCTGGAAGTGAGGCTGGAACCAGTTCTATTCAGCCTGCAGCAGTCCGTGCACTTTCTGCAGGTTTGAACTCGGCTGAGAGCCTCTAGATGGAGCCAGCAGTGGTTCTCATTCTGAGCTCAGTTGGTGACCTCCAAGATGGCTCCCGGCCAATCACCGTCTCCTGCAGGACAGGCAGATGGGGTCCACTCACCCACCAGAGCAGTCCACGGCCTTCACTCCTCTGTTGCACTGCTGCATGTCCTTGTGGAGGCCTCTGGGTTGCCAGCAGTCACTGTGTGTCCACAGGTCTGAACCGCTCCTCCCATGCAGTGAGTCTCGACTCAGCGAGAAGGCTGCACCCACCACCTCCTCCTTCTTTGTTGAAGTTTCTCCCTTTGCTCTCCCTGTGGACTTAATCCTTCCTGGTCCAGGGGGCCCACTTCCCTCCTCCTTCTCTTCTTCAAATTGCTATGTTCCAGTGTCTGGATAGCACTTCTAGAGGCTCTTTCTCTGCTGCTTACCACTCTACCATCTTCCTGGAAATCTAGCAAATGTTTAAATTTTTAAAAAAATTATTATTATGGTAAAAGACACATGGCCATTAATCTCTCTCACACTTTCCCCCAAACCCCACTGCAAATACACATATCCCATTGTTCTTGCTACTTTCTGAAGCAGTTCTGGAGTCCTCTTCCTGAGTGTCTTAGTTGCACTTTCCTGGCTGCTTCAATGTCCTGAATGGGTTCAAAGTATCTCCCTTTTGTAGTTACTTGGACTTTGGGGAGACTGAGGAAGAGCCAGTTCAGCAGATAAAGTGGGCAGGGACACACTGTGACATTTTTGTTTGACAGAAATTGCCATGAATGGTTGATCTACTCAGGTGATCAGGTGATAAAAATACGGTGAATGTTTAAATTACAAGGAATTTGTTACAGTGAAAGACACATTGTGTTCATTCAAACACACTCCATCACTCTGGGGATGTCTTCCACTGTAACAAGATTCTAAACATTCACTATGTATTACAATTATCCCTTGTATAAATATATATTTTAAGTGGCAAGACCAGCGTGATAAGTATTTGAAGCCATAGAGAGTATTTTGAGGAGGGTTAATGGTAAAGTGTCTTTTACTGTAATTTTTTAAAAAATTTGAACATACATGGCATTTTCCCACCCTATCTCTTAGCTCCTCTGCTTCACAATAAATGCAACTAGAAACATTCCTGATCTTTGATTTTTACCAGTATCCAGCTAAATTGTTGCCCAGATACATAAAATCAGCCAATGGTTCTTTTGCAACCCAACATTCCCTTCTTATGGCCTCAAGGGCTCATTCTCTTGGCCAGATGAGCATGACATGTGCTCCCTGGGTGATATGTGAAGCTGTGGCTCCATCTGTGAAATTACTAATATCCCACTGGGAAGGAAATCTGGGGCCCATGGTGTCTACGCTTCTCAGAGTTTTCTCATGACTGGACTGATACTGTTGTCAGGTTGGAGTGTCCACTTGATTGGTTTGGGATCTGCTCGGAGGGGCTGGTGGAACACACTTCTGGCTATGTCTGAGTGGGTCATGGAGGTGTGACTTGTATGTATGGACACTGGCCCACTTTCTAGCTGTCCCTGTTCCTCTCTTCTGCTGCCCAGCTGCCATGAGCTAAGCAGCTTCGCTCTACTATGTCCCTCTGCCATGATATGCCTGCCAGGAGCCAGCTTACCATGGACTGAGTCCCCTGAACCATGAGCCAAATTAAACCTCTCCTGTTTTAACTTGTGGGTGTCAGGGATTGGGTTTCCATAAGAAGAAAGCAAGTACAATTAACACAAGCAAAACAATGTTTATAAGGCTTAAGGTTGGCTTCCATTAGATTCTCTGTGACCAAGCACACAAGGAGCAAATGTGCTCAGTTTTGTTTCTTCTGACCTCAAATGAGCAGAAACATCCCTAGCTTTGCCTCCATATTTCTTTTCCTTCAATTTTTCACATCTTTACAAAAATCAGAAGTTAGGACATATCCCCTGAGCTATCTGAAGTCCTTTGTGTGGTGTCTGAAGCCAGCATCCTTTTCTACAGACAAAAGATCAGACAGGACAAGCAGAAGCCTCCAGGATGATGAGTGGGCAAATAGCTTGTTGGGGAAGAGAAAGATTAGCACCCAGAACATCAAATCCTACTGTCACATCCATAGGGGCAGCAATCAATCTTGATGAGCAATATTGCCCAGAAAAGTATCTAAGTTTCCATTTTATTTTTGCTAACTTTTAAAATTTTGCAGCCACAGTGAACATGGCTTTAGAAAACATGAGAAGGTTGTGCCTTTGGAACATTAGTGGAGGATACCCTGCAGGACAGGGGATGTGCATGTGGGGGGACAGACCTGCACCCCCTTCTCCCTCCTGAAGCTCTGACAAGGAACCTGGGGCGATTTGCACCTTGGATCTGCTGACCCACAGTCAGGGAGATGCAGACTGAGGAAGGGGTGGATGATTGAGTTCTTTTCTCCTTGAGGAAGAAGAGGCAAGCCAGGGTTGGAGGCGGCTAGCCAGAAACACAGAGAGAAGGAGACAGGGTAGGGTCAGGGGCTGTGGGGCCTCAGAGACTTGTGGGATAAAGACCACTGTAGGGGTGAAGAGCATAGTTTTTCCTCTGCCACTGCCTCAGGAGGTCAAATTACATTGTTTTTAAAGTTATTGGAGTCGGTAGCTCTTTGGGATGGGGCATTATTAGTAATGCAAAGACCTTTCATCCTGAATGGTTGTGCCGCTATCCTGTCTTCCAAGAAAATTCTACAGACTTTGCTACATATTCATCTCAGTTAAAAACTGCTGTTTTATCTTACATTATTGTTTTTGTTTTTAGTCACATTTTAAAATAATTTTTATATAATAGGGACAAAAAAGACTGAACCAAATGCATGGCAGCTCCTAATCAGGTGTTCTTATGTTATGTTTCTATTCTGCTAGTTTAAAGACTTCCTTTTAATGCAAATAAAAGCAAACTAGAGGATAGATGAATAGGAAATAAAGGGAAGTTCAAATTCCCTAAATTTCCTATTCCCTTGTTTCAAGAATATTTTAATTTGTATGCTGGTTTGTTTCATTTATATTACTGGTTTCTCTGGTTCATTGCAGAGAATGTTTTATGTTATTACCTGCTTGTTTCTTCTTGGTAAGAGAAAATCTTTTTTGTTATGTCTTGTACTCTGAGTAACTATTTTTAAGATTATGATACACAGGGTATTAACTACTTTTATTCTCATTATTTTGCCTAATTTTTTATATAAGGAAACTTTTTTTCTGGGTCTTTGTATTTCTCTCTGGAAAATGAACCCTGGGAATGATTTGCTGAATATTTTAATAAATATACAGAAAGAAATGAAGGACACCGCGCTGAAGTAGAACCTTATGTAGGTCAAGTTTTCCTGAGGGCTACGTTTGGCCTCGGTGCTGCGGAACAGAGGATGCTGTGTGTGCTGACGGCGGTGTGGGCTCCTTGTGTGAGGACAAAGGTTTGCACAGTGGCTTTGCACACACTCTGCCCACATTGTTCCTTGCACTTAAGCCATAGCCACGTTACGCCGCTGGCCATCTCTGCCTGGGACATCTTAACCCACATACCGCAATGGGGCTGGCAAGATTTCCTCAGCTTTGGTACGGAGGCCACGTTAACACTGATGAAAAGCCGTGGACACACGTGCCCCCCCTTGTCCCCGAGTCCTTGACACACACATTTGTGAATGTTAGGGGCCGACTTCGGCTGGTTTTGGTTTTCAAACTACAAAATTTACCTTTACGATCTCCTATCATTCTTGTACCTCTTTAAGATCTTTTTGGAATCACTTAATGCTTTCCAGTGAAATGTCAGAAATAAATATGGCATGGAAAGAAAACTTCACCCCACTTTCCACATTTCCAAGCAGTCAATGAATTTTCTCCTTTCTACTCTTTGCTCTTAGCAGAAAGCACTCTTGCGAGGTGGTGTCACCTAAAAACTTAATATGAACAACAAGGCAGACTTTACTATGGCCGCTCCTAGCTAATTTACAGTCATACGTGGGACACAATCTGGTTGCAGGGTAAACAGTCCTTGAAAGGCTAAACCAACCAAGCCAATGTAACCAATGGGTCAGTGTACTTTCACATATGACTGTATGTTTTTCATTGCTAATGCAGAATTTCATGCTGATAATTAGTTGAATACAAGATTGAAGTCAAAATGATTTTCCAGGTAGTTATGCTTTGTCACAATTTTCCCACTAGGAGTGCTGTACTCCTAGTTCTGTATGTGCCCGCTTCTTCAGGGGTTCCTACCATGTACCTGTGTATGCTTTATGTAATTAAGCGTCATTCCCATCTGGCTCACAGAGGCCATGTGACTTGGCCAGGGCCATGGAGAGTGGGGGCTCCATACACTGTCCTGAAGAGACCCAGGCCACTCTCAGCTACTGCCTACCAATTATGGGAAATTTCTGCATAGGTGTTCAGACAAGGGTAGAATCACAGCTAGAGAAATGCGGGACCTGAATGGTGATCTGCATGAGAAGCCTCCCATAGCTAACACAGGTGCAGCGTGTCCAGCTGCTCTCCTAGTGCCCTCTACGCTCAGCCCCAGAGAGGTGGCTGTGACTCTGAGTGTCCCGCTGTGCCTCACCTGCCGTGTCCTTGCTTGGTTGGGGCTGTTTTCTGTGGACCCCTTCGGTGACACCTACTACTCTAGAACCCATCCGCTGTCCAGGCCTACCTGGCTTACAGCTGACCTACCTCCAGTGGCCAACCGGGGAGTCAGCGTTGTAGTCTGACTTCCAAGTGCACCACGTAGAACCCCTATCAAACGGATAGCTGCGATTTCCCAACTAAACATCAGCACAGAATGACCATATGCTCCTAGATTTTACAGAATTTAAACATGACGACTGCTTTCACTATTTTGGAGCGTTTCTTTAAATGACTATAAAAATGTAGACACAATCATCATTTTCCTGGATCTGAGTCTTAAAAGAGGTCTAGTGATAAAATCTGGCTCTTACACGATGATTAACTTGCGCACAACGTACACAGGCTCCAAGATCCACGTGCTTGTGCTTCCCCTCCTCTGGCCTCTAGCGATTCTCTACGTACAGATTTGTGCTGCAGTAACCCGCACGCTCACTTGGACACACAGAGACGCCCCTAACAGCAGGAAGTTGGTGTGGTCTTCTCCTGCCGTGATCCTTGTTCTTTTCTTCCTTCCTCCTGAGCTCACTGCAGGCCCTCCACACCGTTGCATCCACAGACTAATGTAGACAGGGAGGGCATAAGAGGAGAAGTCCTTTTGAGTTAACCTTTCAAGTTCCCTTGACGCATCCAAGGAGAGGTGTGCAGTACACGCCGAGAGCCTGAGAGAATAGCTCAGCACTGAGTGGCTGGCTCCGTGTCCTGCAACGAGTCAGCTACGTGACTCCCGAGACACAAACTTCATGTTCATGCAGTGGGTATCTTCCCTACTGATTTCTTTGACTCAAAGCAGTGCCAGTTTGCAGTGGCACATCTTTTCCAAGGAAGAGAATTCATACCTTGCTCTGACATGTGGCACCGTGTGAGGCCCACCATGTCTGTGGCAGGGGATTCCCCCGGGCATTGCCATGTCCTCCAGCCGCAGCTGGTTCACTTCATTTCCCCTGTGTAAACGTCTTCAGCACCATTTAGATTTATTGTAAGGGAGGAAGCCAGAAAGCCAAACCTCAGCCATGACATCCTGAATTGCACCAGCACAATTTAATAAAGACCATTACATTTAAAACATTTACAGGTATAGCTGCAAATCTACTTATTTTAAGCATAACTTTATATATACTATTTTGACAGACAAAAATATATGTTTTAGAACCATCATATGCATCTGTCTGCTCAGTAGCAAACTTACAATACATTATACTTTATAGCAAACATAATAAATTATACATTATATGAAATTCTCTGGAAGGCTAAAAAAGGAAAAAATTCATTATGTTGAAAATATAATGCTAATTCATTACTTCAAATAAAAAAGTGAGTAGCCATTATATTAAATTCACTTATTTCAGGCTTACATTCATTTCATATTCACATACAATTTACTACTTATGTGAGTACAGCAATGAAGTTGACTTTTGACACTATTTGAAGGCTTGTTTTTGGCATCTCAGTCCAGCTACAAGCTCGATGTTCCGTACGTGTAGGAAAAAAATTAAAATTACCCAAGAAAAATGTTATAATCATTGTAAAAGTATGAAAATACCATAGCTGTTGTATTCCATTTTAGCCACAGGTTTCACCCCCAAAGGTTAAGATAGTCCCTGTCTAAAACGTGTTGGTTATTTTATTTTCATTGAGGATGAATTTTGAAAATCAACTCCACTGTCCGAAGCTGGGTGAATTCAGTGCCATCCACCCATCCGTGAGGTCCAGCTGAGCTGGCAATGCTCCACAGCTTTGCTCTTTCCCCAGGAGCTGCTGGGAATTTCTGCAGTAATGGGCATTCTTTTTTTCATTTTTTCCAATCTCAGATTTTAAAATGTAACCTTACTTATATTTAATATATCTAGTTTGAGAATAGATGGGAAATAATGGGTTTACTTTATTTGCTTAAATTACTTCTCTCATTTTACTATATTGGACAGGATTGGGTGGGTTGTTTCTCAGTTCATGTCTGAAAATATCGGACCGCACCATTCACAGGTTCCAAAAATGTGCCCCTGGCAAATGTGCCATGGTATTGAGTTGATTCTGAGCAAACTGATGAATAAAGGAATTCTTTTTTCATTTAGGTAGATAAGATTTCAGTAAAGATTTTGAATGCAATGTCACATTCACTGTGAGATTTTAACTGCTGGAAGTATTATGACATCCAAAATTATTTAATTTCAGATTTTAAGAATTACCCTGGAAATTTAATTCTTGTTTTGTGAAAAAGGAGATGTATTATTTAGTGAACTGAGATAATTCCAATTAAAATGTATAAAATGAAATTCTAAGACTCAAACACAACTTTTGCACTTATTGCTGAAGACTGAAGTTAACAGCATTTTGGTTGCAAATGGCAAAAGAGAAACATTTTTGAAAAAAAGTGCTTTCGTTTCTATAATGCAGACTGGCTTCAGTCCTGGGATCCCAGTCCCCGGCACCGTCTCAGCTCAGCAGTTCACTTCGTGTTTTCAGCCTGGTTCCAGGCTGTTCTTCCTAACAGTGTGTGTCTGGTGGGAAGCACTGAACCCTCTGTAGGACACAAACTGTGCCTATGTATATTGCATGTGTGTGTATATTTTAGCTCAAGAAAAGCAGCAACATACTATTTAATGACTGACCTCATGAAAGCGATGTACATACTACATGTTAAAGCTGATGGCTTCTTTCCCTTTAAGACTTATTTTTGCTTTCTGTTTTCTGCCACATTTTGAAATTCACTGTATGCTTTGTGGTAGTGATTTTTCCAGTCCCGGAAACTGGCTCATGTGAAAAAGTGTCACAGGGTGGACCCCTCAACACTAAACTGTCTCATCAGTGAATATCCAAACACGAATAGGGTTTGTGTCTCTGAGTTTACTACAAGGAGGTGCTTTGGGAAGTGCTGGTAGTAAATGTTCAACGAAATTCATGTTAGTTTATCAGCTTCTTTTCCATCAATCATAACTGGTGCATGTAGCAATCTCTTTTCACATATGGCTCAATTTCACCCCCAATACTGACTTAGCTAGTGTGCCAAGACACGACTTTGTGTAGCATGTGGCGAAACTTTAGACACTTCAGCTAAAGATAAAAGTCTACTCTTCCGATCACTTTTTGCTTGATGTCCTTATTGATTTATTGCTGTCAAGTCATCTAATCATCTCCTGGCACTCCAGATACCTTTATCTATGTACTAGGGACATACTCAAAGGAGCCCGTTGTTCTCCTGAATCACAAAGTGGACTCTATCTTTCTAACAGTTTTTACATGAACAATGCCACTCTTCATTAATTTCTATGTGTTTGATTTGTCTGTGCCAAGAATAATTTATGCTACTACTAATAGAGTAACAGATTGCAAGGCTGGGAGGTAGCACAATGGTAGAATGCTTGCCTAGCATGTGCAAGGCCCTGGGTTTCATCCCATGTCCAAAAACAAAACAAAACAAAATGAAATGAAACAAAGCAGAGCAGAACAAAACAAAACAAAGCCAAACCAAAATAAAGTAAAATAAGGACAAAGCAAAACTAATGTTACAGTTCAGACTGTGAAAGAAGGGGCCAACCATCACAGTAAGAAAAATCAGTGGCTCATTTATACATCATTCACTGGAGTGATTCGGCCTCTGTATATGCAGTCAAACTGACTTGCCAGTGATGTAGCCACCAGTGTGCATAAAGCCTGGCCAATTTCCTCTTTCATAGGCTCTTTCCATAGTGCACTCTTCCTTCCATAACGCACTTCCTTTTCTCAGGATAGAGATGAATCCTCTGCTTTTTGATGGGAGATTTATTCACTTTTATACCTAACAAAACTATCAAGCATCAAAATTGAAGCTACTACAGATGAGAAATAAAGTTGTTGCTTCACAGCTGTTGCTCCTAGCTTGCCATGTATCTGTGTGGTTGAACACTATTCTTCCTGAACTCTTCCTTTAGGACTTATTTTTTACTTTTTTGACAGAATTTTTGTCCTCTTAAACTCTTTATATTTTAATATATATTTTATATGTCACAAACCGTCTTCCCAGGACTACCTTCCCACAGTGCTCTGTTTGGGAAAGCAGTAGCAGAAGGGATCACTGTAAGTTGTCCTCAGTTCCTGATCCTTCTGGGCTGGAATCGACACTGAGGAGTGCCTCTTTATTGGTGAATGTTGAGCTCAGAGTTAGGCTCTGCCGAGGTTTCACAGGTGCAAGTTCATCTAGTTTAATATTTTCATTTCTGACCAGAATTGTCTTGTCCATGTTTTCTTCACTGTGCCTTGCAACAACGGCATCAAACACATCCAGTTTTGGTGGCATGGTTCCACTTTCAAATAGGTATTTGGCCAGATAGGAGACACAGATGTTGACGAGGAAGGAGGTCACCATGGCGAGGGTCTTGAATGGGAACCTCTGGTTGTAGACACCATTGTCCATGTAGTACCCAGGGTAGAAGATCAGAGGTTGCAGGTACAGGTAGGGCTCCCCACCTGTTATTCTTAGGAAGATCCCAACCACATATCCTGCCACTGCCCCATATGTGTTGGTCCCCTTGATGAAGAGCACACACAAGAGCTGTGGGAAGATGATGATGTAGACCAGGTCGGAGCTGAGGTACCAGAGCCCGTACACAGTCTTGGTCAGCAGCGCCATGGCTGTGGCAGATGCTCCAAACACAAATACTGTGATTCGCATGACCCAGACAATTTCTTTGTCTGACGCCTAAGAAAGAAAGAAACTGGGAGTCAGGTTTGCTTCTAAGGTGTTGCATCCTTTAGGCAAAGAACACGACATATCTCTACGCTTGAAAACTGGTGTAAAGAAGTGCTTGGGTGAAATAGCTCAGTACACTGACAAAGGCAACCCAACTTACAACCCCAGACAATGAGCCTGTGGCCTCCTGTATCATTTGGATGGGCATTTGTGCACTGCATGCATACAGCCAGTCCTGCTAGCCCTTCACTGTGTGTACAGGGAAAGGTAGACGAATACCCTGGCACCATCAGGAATAACCAGGCAAGGAGGGTTTCACTTACACCTATTAAGCAGGAGCTCTTGTGTGGCACTGAGACAGTCAGGGCCATTCTTATTTCCTCTCTCTGCAGGAACGCCACATCTTTAAGGCTAGTCAGGCCTTCTGGGTGTTTCCTAAGTAAGAACCACCAGGATGCTTTGCTGTTGACCTAGGAAATCTGGAGGCAAGCTATGCCCTCGGAGGGAGGCTCTCGGCATCTCAGGGCTCCTCGTGGCCACAGTCCCAGACAACAACTGATGGTGCCACAAGGAGAGTCAGACTCATGGGATGTTTACGAGGCTGTGTCACAGAGCTAATGAGGAGCAGTCCAATGCTGCACACGGGAGGCCGGCCCTCAGCTCCTGCTGTATTTGGTATCATGCTAAGATGCTTTAGGCTGCATCACTCTTTGATTAGAGACAGACAGCTTAAATTACAGCAACATGACTGAGACTCTTGGAAAACAGTAATTTGATTTGTTCCCTTAGTATTAACATGAATTATAACATGCACTGACAATATCCATTATAGAATACATATTCACTGTTACTTAAACTTGTATGCTTAGTCAAAGCAGGGCCAGGCTTTAACATAGACCATCTTTCTCTCCCTGCCTCTCCCTCTCTCTCTCTATTCGTCTATGCATGGGACCAGAAGCATTTTAGACTTCAGGACTTTGGGTTTGGAAATATTCACACTACATACTGAGGTATCTTGGGGATGAGATCCAAGTCTAACAGTGAAAGGTATGCATGTTTTGTATAAACCTTATACACATAGCCTGAAAGTAATTTTATACAATATTTTAAATTTTGTGCATGAAGCAAAGTTTCATGGGGTGGAATCTCCCATGTCAGTACTCAAAAGTTGCAGTCCTTGGAACATTTAAAATCTCACATTTTCAGATGAGGAAGGCTCAACCTGTAACACCATCTACACGATTCATGCAGTGACTACAAGCAAGCACAGCAACGACAAACTGTGAATTAGGACACCATGCTCACGTTTTGTCTGAAGGAGAGCTGGTAGATGTTCCGTGCGAACATTGAACTGGCCGATAGGATGGACGAGTCGGCCGAGGACATGACGGCAGCGGACACCGCGCCCAGGCCAAAGAAGGAGATGTACACAGGACAGAGGTACTGCAGCACGATCGGGAGGATCATGTCTGCCTCACCCCTGTCCTTGGGGCTTACTGTCCCGAACGAGGTCTGGTTCCAGTCTGTTGAGCAGAAACAATGACTGTAACACACCCTTGGGGCCATGCACCCTTTACCACGGGGCTCATCTGTTCATAGGTAGTTTGAAAACAAATTCAGTCATGTGTGATGTCCCGTGATGATTGTGGGAAATGTCTCACATGTCTAGGCTTCTGAGGGCACAACCAACTTACAGCCTTTGTCTGGGTTGTGCTGACCAGACACACAGACTCTTTTTGCCACTGTGGCACTGCCTTATACAAAAATCTCAGAAAACAAATGCTCTTACATGGAATCAGAGTTTTATTTTTCCAGTACCTGGAGCTGAAAGGACATGTGTGGCCTCTTTCTTAGGGCCGTCTTACCTGGGTGCAACAGAGAACAACTCAGTGGCTTTCTCATCTACCTCCTCCTGTGTCTGTTTGGTTTGGAGCTCCCTGAGCTCTGTTTTTCTCTAATTAAATTCTGCATTGCTTAGAATCTCATTTACCAGAAATGGGAGCATGCCTGAGTAAGGGCAGTCCCTTTTTATTGAATGAAACTACATTCTCAGGGTTGAGATTTTAAAGAGGGTTTTTAAACTTGGCAGGGTGAGAGGACTTGAAATGTAAGTTTATCTTTGAATTTATCCCATTTCTATCGTTTAGTTATGGCATGTGTTGAATCCTGGAACCTGTCTGTGTATATCAGCATGATAGCTTTTCTTTCTTGCTTGCTTGTTTTGTAGACAAAGTCTCACTAAGTTGCCCAGGCTGGGCTTCAATTTACAGTCCTCCTGCTTCAGGCCCCAGGGTAGTGGGAATTGCAGGCAGAGACCGCCACGCCCAGCTTCACAGTTTCGTCTTCATTTGCTGAATTTCCTTCGTGTCGTGATGATAAGTGAAGTGGTTTATTTTGCTCCACCATATTTTCTTCCCCCATTTCCCTCTATAATTGGCATGTAAGCCAAGCTTAGATGACACCAACTCTAAAGCCTTAAGTGAGATGTTCTTACACCAGAAATCACAGTCAAGAACATGTACCCTGCCCAAGGGAGAAGTGGGCCTACAGTTGTTTTTGCCAGCCTATCATCCAATGCACATGAGGGTCCACGCACCTCCCCACTAAGGTCTAGATCCCTCCTCTGTTAGATAAATCCAGCCTTTCCCCAAAGGCGTCACACACAGCACTCCAGTGCAGTCAGCTGTCTGCACACTCTCAGTGCTTATTCACAGGTGGACAGTGGGAAGGGAAAGGGGTGCCATGACCCAAGACTGTTCTTTCTCGCATGAAATAACCCAGTAACCAGCTCTACCGGTTGAAAGTCAAAGTCACTGTGTGCAGATCACCCTGGACCATCTTTAGAAAACACAACAGGGTGAAAGGTGAACTTTCTCTATGGTGTTTTAATATCCTTTACCTAGAGAATGCCTTTGAACTTGGGTTAATGTGATGTCTTCTCATTGAATGCATTAGATGATTACAATCATCCTAAGTATGGCTCTGAGGTATAGATAATTCTCTCTGTGACAAAACCTGAGTCTATAGCACCATGTTCATTACATAGTGGTCTGCAGTTTATTCTCTGAAGTGCAAATCCCTGGGGTGATGACACTGGCTATCACAGGGGGTGCTTTGGGAGGGAACAAGGTCACAGCCTTGGAGCCCTCCACAGTGTGATTAGTGAGGTTAGTTCCCTTATCACGGAGCCCAGAGGAGCTTGCTTCCTCTGCCAGCAGGAGAGGAGAGGAGTGGAAGGGTCAGGTGTGGGGAGTCCAGTCCCATCAAGGGCGAGATTTTAGAACAGCTCCACATGAAGGTTACCAGGGAAATAATATCTCCTATTGCTCTTTTGAAGAATCATTTTGTTTCTTAATTCTCTCAACCTGTGTACATATTGATTTCTCCAAGAAAAAAAAAACATCTGATAACCATGGAAATTATAGTTAGACTCAAGTGCAGAGTGGCCCGTGGGAAGCTGTGAAGACAGCCAAAGTCCTCAGCACTTTGCCTCCTCTGGTGCTTCCGGAACACCGGACTCCAGCTCTGTCCTTGACAGTAACATCCGCTCACTGTGCAGTGGCCAGTAGCAGGGCTTTCTCAGAGCCCCGCCAGCCCTGGACACAGCTGCACCCTGGCCGAGGGCTGCTGGGAGAGGCGTCCTTACAGGAACCTCTGAGATACCACGCTGGGGAGGGGGCTATCATGCAGGGAGCACCCAAGAGTGTGGACCATGGCACCGCAGCACAGCGCAAGGGGCCACACACTGCGGGGACAGGGAAACGGGATGGGGAGCGGGGCGCTGGGTCTTCCTCTCTGGGGAGGCTGTGGGACTTACTTGTGGAGGCTCCAATGGCCCCGATGAGCACGGCTGGGAGAGCCATCACCAGGCACCCGAAGGCCGCCAGGAAGGACAGCACCTGTGCGTAGGTGGCCGAGGATGAGGACAGCACCCTCTGGAAGTAGGCCTGCCACGGGATTCCGCCCAGCGTCTACGTGAGAGCCCGGGGGGAGGACGGTAGTTAACGTTCACTGTGCTGGGTTACACTTTCTAACAGTTGCCTTTCTGGAGGTCCTGGGTGGGCTGCCAGGTTCAAGGAGACGCTCTGCAGCCCGAGCACCTCCACTGCCCTCACTGTGCTCCCTGTGATGCGAACCCCTCTCTCCTCATGTGCGCTGAGACTCTGGTCCCCTGTTGATGAGTCCCCCCGCAGGGCCATCAGCAATGCAGCTGCCTGAGGGACCGTGGTCCCTTCCCACCTTGTGTGAACACAGGGAGAAGTCCCTGTGGGAGGGACTGTCTATCCCCAGACCCTGACCAGCCAGTCCCTGGGTCATCAACGCCACAGCTTGGAGGACTGTGAGGATACACGCCTGGTGTTTACCCAGCACTGCCGTTTACGGTACTGGGTTGCAGCAGCCCGAACAAACCAAGACAACATTCCCGCCAGGCTTTTCACAGCACAGAATTTCCCCGATCATTCTCCTTTGCAATGGCACAGCACAATCCTTTCTTTTCTTTGTTTTACCTACTTTAAGCTGCTTTCAAGCTCCCCTCAAGTCTTCAATTTGTTCTCATCCAGAAGTTTCCATCATCATAAAATATTTTCAATATAATTAAGATTCTGAAAGAATGATGTGAAAGCTGAGTCAAACCAGCCTCGTCCACAGACCAGGGCTGGGCAGTGCAAGAGCCGGAGGGGTGCAGGAGGGGGAAGGCTCCCCCCAGGGCTCCTCTGACCTCAGCTGAGGGGGCAGCAGAATGCTCGGAGGATGCTGTGCAGCACCAGGGGGCATCGGAGCTCCTGCCTGTACTCACTCCGCCTGGCATCTAAGCGTCCTCCTTAAAAGTACGTGACACAGGACATGCGTGAAAGCCAATGTAAAGGCACACTGCAGGAGCGTGTGACGTTCATGTTGAGCAAATACAGTCAAAGCCGTCTGGAGACACTGAACCACAGCGGGGCTGTCCGAGAGCCCTATGAAGTCTGTACGGAAGTGGAACAAGCAAGGACGGTTTGGGGTGACCCAGGGGTGGTGAGGAGGACACCAGCACGGCAAGCAGGAAAATACAGAAGTGACTCTGCATCAGTCCTCCCACACCCAGATGATGCCCTAGTTGCAGATAGGGGTGAATAGGGTCCCAGGAGGGCAGCTAAAGGAAAAAGGAAGCTCCAGTCCCACAGACAGCTGTGAGGCGGTGGCCAACCAGCTGGGCTGAAGGTGAGGGTGTGCAGCTCATCGACAGGCTAGGTTCTGGCCCCTCCCCCAGTGCAGAGCCCGTGTTCCTCGCAGCGTAAATGCCTTGGCACATGAGCTTGCTGTGTCACAGTGCACGGAGGTTTCCTCACTGCCCGTCTCTCCCACTGGGGTCTGAGCCGCGGGATGCCCACCCTATTTGTTACCCTCTCACCTGTGCCACGCACGGTGCCCGACACATGACTTCCAAGCAACTTCCCTCCTTAAAGGCATCGTACACGCTTAGAAGCAAAATAACAGAGCTGAAGAAAGTGTTCTAGAATGCACGGTTGTACTCCTCAGGTCTCTATTCTTTCAAACACTTTCTTTTTCTTTTCACAACTCTTAAACCAATACATTATTAACTCTTCCAACGTCAGAGAGAGACAGGAGCTGGCGCACCCTGATGGCGCACCAACCACCTGCGTGGTTAGGTCATCACAGGCTTCTTCTTTGTGCTTTTAAATAAGGTGAACTTGACCTCTGCTTACAAACAGACTGGAGGTCTGTGTCCCCCTAGAACTCGAATGTTGGAAACCTAACCCAGTGGGCAGTTTCCAGAGGACTGCAGTCTGCTGGGCGGGACCAGGTCCTCAGGAACGGGACCAAGGTCCTTTTGAGAAGGGGCCATGGCGCTCCCTCCCTTCCTTCCCCTCAGGAGAAAAGAAAGGACAGAGGCACCCGGAAGATCATCACCAGAGCCTGCCCCATGGCCGGGTTCACTTCCTGTGGGAAAACAGCTCTGCTCCTGGCACTCACTGCAGCCCTAATGCAGTCTAGGAAATGAGCTAGGAGGAGGCGGTGTTGAAATCCAGTGAAGTGCCGTAAGCTCAGAGTCATGAAATCCTGTCAGTGCTCTGAAGAGGAAACAAAAGCAACCCCTTTCCCCTCGACTTTGATACAAGTAGTAAATGATTTCTTGTGTTGAAATCAAATACAGAGTGTTGTTTTTGTATATAACCATTCTTGTTAGTAGAATTCTGAACTCTGGAAAGTTCTTTTGGATTTTCCCTCTTCCTGAACAGTGATCCTTGCAGGCTCCTCTCCTGGCCCCTGTCTTGAGCCACTACTTCCTGGGAATATTTCCCAAGGAACCACTAATTCACTTGCTTCACAACTGAGAATGCATGAGTTATCTATTTCAGAATAAATAGGCTCTTAATGTCTTAATCCAGGCCCTTGGGTAGGGAGTCTCGGAAACGCCTTCGATGTCAGGAGCACCCAGACCCCGTCCCCAGGCTGGTCACCACTTACCAGCAGCAGAAAGTTGTCCAGCCAGGTGTAGACCTCGAAGGGTTCAATGGTTCCCAGCCAGGGGTCCTGGAACTTGGCATGCACTGCTGTGAACCCGATGTCAGTCACCGCAGGGTGAGAGAGGGCGAAGGGGACGCTGATCCACTGGACAGGAGAACACGGGAGCCTTAGTCTGACTTCTAAACGCCGGGGAGATGGGGACTGACGCCGCGTGAGCCGCGTCCACTGTGGCACAGCCAGCGTTCCTCTCATTCAGATAGAGGAGGACCCGAGGTCACGCTGTCTGTGACACCACGACACCCTGACTTAGCAAAACTGAAACAACGCACACTGCCAGCCCAGGGAAAGATCCAAAGCATAAATTCAAAATACAGTTTCTACTGGATGTGTTTCATTTTTGCATCCTTATAAAGTGGAAAAACCCTGAGTTGAATCTCCGGAAGTGGAGGGCCACCTGTGTGCTCTGTGCATGTGTGCGCCCCGTCTCCTGGGGACAAGGTTGGTGGCACAGGGGAAGCTTAAGGAAAGGGAGAGAGGAAGACAACCGTGTGGAGAGACCAGAGTTGCAAGCTTAAGTATCTGCATCTGTTTTGCAAGCAACTGGGAGCTAGAGGATTTCCTCCGGGTGTTAGAAAGGTTTCAGTGAGATTTCCTCTGGATTTAGGTATTGTGGCTGGAACAGTGCGAAGCCGCCCTGGGTCATCCCAGGGCCACCTGCACAGAGTGTGAAGTGTTGCAGTGCCATTGGGACGGGGATGTGCAAGGACAGTGAGGAGGATGAAGACAGCCAGTAGCCCTCAGGCCTCGGGTGAAGGAGGCCAGAGAGGCAGGGACAGGGGACCTCACACAGGCTTGTGGCCCCACTGGTGGTGATAAAAACCACCCACTGTCTGAGGGTTTGAGAAGAGCTGGTGTAAGGAGTAAGTTAATCAACATGTCTGCATGTATAGTAACTAAAGCTTAGAAGATAAACGTTTACAATTCAATAATGTCTTAACTAAGTGACCCATAGAACTTCATTCCTCAACAAGGCAGATTTCATAGGAGAAAGATACTCCGGGGTTCACACTCGCGAGTGTGCACCCCTCCACCTCGCCCTCGCACACTTGATTTATGCGCCTGTGTGTCTTCAGCTCTGGTCTTGTGCAAAGCAAGGAAGCGTCACATACATCATCCACTAATGGATGCGGCCCCTGGGGCGCATGTCTTGGAATAACAAGCACATCCCTTACCGAGCTGTGCTGCCGAGCTAACCCCACCCCGACCTTCTGGAGAGAGATTTATTTCTGTGCTCTCTGCTTTATCTTTGGAAGTTTATGATGACGTTACTTAAATATCAGAATTTCTGCACTGTCCACTTGAGTTTTGACAATTTCAAAATAAATGATAGTCTTTGAGCAGATTAATATGAGTAAATAACAGTTCATAAAATGCAAACAAAATATCTGAAAGAGAAGAAATGTAGTATTTGGTAGCACAAGTTAATTTATATTTAAACTATAAATCTAATAGTAGTCCTTTTAAATTTTTCCCCAGGATATCACTGTCGATGTTAGAAAGTTAAAAAAAGGATCTGCAATCATTCTTCATTTTTTTCATCTCTAAGTGTCTAACCCGAAAGCTAAAGTAGATGGACAGCCTTTCTTTACAAAAAGTAAAGAAAACCAAGGAAAATCAAGGGACTTGAACCATCTTTGGGGACATGAGTCAGGATGCCCTTGCTCTGCCTGTGGCTTCTGCACAAGGGCATTGCACCCCCCAGGAAATGTAGCTGAGGTGATCATGAGATGGATGAGATCATGAGCATAAACCCACATGCTGGATGACCCAGGACTCAAAAAGGACAAGGGTGGACAAGATCATGAATGTGAGCCCAGGATGGCCACAATGTTGGACAAGATCATGCATGTGGACTGGTATTATGGCTTATGTCTAGATACCCCCCACCAAGTCTCAGGCACTTTTAGTTGGGCTTTTTTTAGAGGCAGTTGAATCTAGAGTTTGTGACTGATTCATGGTTCAATGCTAAGATTAAGGGTGCTGGGATTAAAGGTGGGTGATTGCTGGATCAGGCCACTGATTGGAATGGCACTGCCCTGATCCCAGCAGTCTGGATAAGATAAAAGGGGCAGAATGAGACATGTTTCCCCCTTTTGCTTTTGTTGCTATTGCTGCCTTCCACTGCCATGAGCTGTTTCTCCTCTGCCATGTGCCACCCTGCCTTGGAGCCGGCTGAGTATGGACTGAAACCTCCACAAGCTGTGAGATAAATAAACCTTTCTCTTTTTTCTTTGAGTGTTGGATATTTTGTCTCAGCAATGAGGGAAAAGTAACTAGGACAACTGGGGGGATGGCCACATGTTGGGCAAGATCATGATGAATGTGGACCTGTGATGGCCACATGTTAGAGGAGGTTGGAATGTGGACCCAGTATGGCCACCTGTTGGATGAGATCATGGATGTGGACCCAGGATGGCCATGTGCTGGAGGAGATCTGAATGTGGACCCAGTCCCATGTGGAGGAGGTCAGGACTGAGGACCTGATGGCCCATAGCAGAGCGGGCACACTCTATTTTACATTTCTTGTGATGTGTCTGAGGTGTTTGGTACTATTATTCACAGAATTATAATCTCCATGTTTTACAGTAGGAGTTTGCAAAGAATAAACATTGACTAGAATGTGCTTAAGACATGCAGGAGAATTTTAACACTAGTCATACTCATGTTTCATATTCTACAGTACTCTACTAAATCCACCACACGTATGACCTAACTTAGCCCAGGGCTTGAAAGCAAAGTGACAGATAATAAATACTTATATTTTCTGACATGGTAAACCCTTTGTTTTTGGATCTCAGAGATAGAAGATTAATACTTGGAATCTACAGCTTTTCTAGTGGGATAATTTCTGAGTCCAGTGAATAGTCTCCTAGATAATATGTGAGCACAGAGGAGGATAAGAGACATGTACAAGTCACCACTAAAATCTAAGTTTTGCTGACATGAAGAAAGTTGTTATAGTCAGTTCTCAAAGAAGATCATGTAAGTTTTCATCAAAATCAGGCATGAGGGAAAGGAAGACCTAGATGCTTCCAACAATTCAACTTGGGGGACACCTTTCTGTCAAAACTTAGGAGAGTGATTAGAGTTTTTGCTTAATTAAATCACTGAGGAATGATTTAAACTTCAAAAGACTATGCAACTTACTATGTATCACTCCTGATGGAAAGTAAAATTTCTACCAACTGTTGTTGTCACTATAAAACACCCTTATACCCATAACCCACAATATCACATTATCACATAATATCCATAATGTCACATTATCCTTTTCTTAAACAGAAACAGGAAGACAGAAAACCTGCTGCGGCTCCCCTTACCAGTCCTAGGAAAATGCAGAAGAGTTGGACGACATCCGTGTAGGCCACTGAGTAGAGGCCACCCACCAGTGTGTACAGGGTGGCGATGAGAGCAGACACGATGACAGACACGTGCATGTCCACGTCGATGATCACACTGATGGTGGCACCTGAAGGCCAGAGAGGTGGGGGTCACAGCAAAGTGGAGGTGAGCGTCCTGTGCCACAAGAAAGGCACTTGGGACAACAACTGACATGGGTTTGTGTGCTGAGAACTTCATCTAGTCCATGATGTCAGATCCAGAGAGATATTTACTCTTGCTTTCTGAGGTTAGTGTTTCCCTAACTTGTTTATATGACACCCTGAAATCAGTTACACGAATAAAGAATACCTGACACACTGATTCTGAGAACTTACAACACGTTCCTCAGGTATCTGAGGCTCCGACATAATTAAATTCATGCAAAATGTTTACTCACATCCATGGGAAAAAGCAGCCTTTCCGAGACTCACGAGCAGCCACTCCCACATTGTACAATGAATATTCATTTGTTGTTTTGCAACTAAGTAAGCCTCTGACTTGTGAATGAGTTCTGTCCTGGGAGAACTGTTCACAAGTTGGATTCATTCACCAGCCAGCAAAGTGAGTCTCACACAAGACGCCTGTGAAAGCTCACAACTCGAGTCTTTGTAATTTGAGGACTTACTGTACTCTGCCCTAGACCAGCCTGTGGTTGGGGACAGATGCCATAAGCACCAAAGAGGGAGACAGGTTTGTGAGGGGAAATCATAAAATTGGCAGATTCTATCAGCTTCTCTCAAGTCAAGAAAAATCACTTTGACTTCATTTGTTTGGTAGAAATGCCAGTCCTCCTGCCAGGATGCCAGTATGCTTGAAGAACCCACTTTGAATATCACCTTACATAGTAATTTTCATCATCAAATTGTTAGGCTGGCCTTGGAAGTTACACGTGTTTAACTTACTTTGTGACTCTGGGTGCTGTGCTTGATGGTGCCTATTTTTTCACAGAAAACTTCATGGCATGGGCAGTTTGGGCCACTGCAATGCTTGGGCTGCTGCCTCGCGACTCACTTGTGGCTTCGTGAGCCCTTTCCACCGTGCTCAGGGATGTGGCTGTAGTTCAGGCTACTGAGCATCACTGTTAGGCTCACTGCCTGCTCACCTGCCAGCTAATGGTGTGCACAGCCCTCAGGTACGAGAGCCCGTTATCCCAGAGCAATCCAAGAGAGCTCAATCTACGATCGCAATGCAAGATGCTCCTGTGCCTTGTCTACGGGAATAAAGTAAAATTATCCTCTTGAATAAAGGTCAATTAAAAAGAAAAAAAAAGTAAGTTTCGGGATAAAGACAAAGGAAAGAGGTCACTTATAATTCCATGACTTCAGATCGTTACTGTGGTATAGATATTTTACAGCTTATTTTTATCCTGAAATCCTTAGATTGGAAATTTAGATGGAGCTCTTCACTGTTCTTGTTTGGGGGTAGTTCTCCTCTTTATTAACTGTGCCAGCTACAGTCCCATCAGTTATGAGAATTCAGTGATGCCAGAAAGAGGTCTGGCCTGCAGTGTTGCTGTCGGCAGAGACCCTGGAGAAGCCACTGCCCTCTCTGTCACCCTTGAGAGCAGGTTGAATTTTTCTCTAAAGTATTTTCTGAATAGTTACATTAACTGTAGTAAGTAAAGCAAAACTAAACCTCTAGGTCACCACTGGGATGTAGCTCAGTGCAAAGACCCTGGGTTTAATCCCCAGTATTGCAAAACAAATGGCTGCATCACAACGTCTCAGGAATCCATGAGCCAAGGGGAGGGTGAGAGGACCGGACACACGAGGGCAGAGATGTAGAAGCCACGAGAAGGGCTCCTGGGCTGCTGCCCAGGTGCGTCTCTGCACCGAGGGAGAGCCGGCCCTGCCCAGGGGCCTCAGATGGTGGCCCAGGGCCATGGACCAGGTAGAGGAGAAGTCCTGCCAGAACCAACTCTGAGCAAGGCCATTTGAAAGAAAATAGAGAAGAACAGGCAAAGAAATGATCATGCGGTTGAAATCTGTGGAAACAGCTGTCCTCACAGTACTTACATAAAGCTGGTCATACCTGAAACCTATGGTATAAGAATTTTGTATCCTGCAGTTATTACTTTCAAGAATTTCTGTTTCAATCATCAAAAAGGTGCTCCCATGTCTCAGAACCATGCACACTGCAGTGAGGTGGTAACGGATCTGATACACACCCGTTCTTAAGTAACCCACGTTATTTCCTGCAGACACTGACTTTGAATTATGTCCAGCTATTATTTTTTAAGAAAATAGAGATGATAATTAAAAACACAATGGTTTACCAGAGCCTAGATCTCAAATGAGCAATAAGTTTTAGATACATGTGCATACCTGTGAGTATGGAAAGGGAGAGGGAGGGAGGGAGACAGAGGGAGAGAGAGGGAGAGGGGGCGGGAGAGAGCCGGAGCTAGATTTTCCCACCTTTCCATGTGTATTGTGAACACATGCACAGATGCATATATACAAATTAACTAACTGAAGCAAAGTGTTAGCTACTATGGTCCATGTTTACCAAACATTTTAGAAACATTGCCTCATTAATTCTGTTCTTTCCTGGCTCTGTTACATAAAGTGATCTTTACTAAGTCGGAGTGAACAGTTTGTATTCTATTAGATATTTAGCCCACTCCTTTCCTGATACCTCAGCAGGAAGTTTGTTCTTAAAACCCAAATTTTCTGGTGCTGAAACCAATGGGAAGTAACACCTACTGTTTCCCAGCTCAGGAGGGCGGGGTGGGGAGGGACATTTGCAGTTTCATCTTGGTACCCGGGGACACAGTGCTGTTATCTAGCACCAGAGGAGGACAGCATTCTGCTTCACAGCCACCGAATTATCTTCTTTTCCACCCAAATCACTTTGTTTTTACATCTGAGACCAGGAAAATGATGTTAGGTTATGTGGGAGACTGGGAGAAAAAGACAGTGTGCCCACAGCACTATCTAATGTTCAAAGGCCACCTGAGATGACAACTGAATCTGGAAGACAAGTTTGCAGCCTGGGTTATACAGCCCGGAAGGGAGCTCCTCCTAGCTTGCTTCTGTTCTGGCCACCTCAAGGCTGCTGCATTTCCGTTTGCAAAATGAGATGGAAAATAACCTGAAGGTGAGTGGCCAGAGTCAGGGAGGACCTCAGCCCTCAGTGGGATGGTACCAACCCACCCGTGATGGGCCCAGACAGCTCCTCGGATGCTGCTTTTCTAAATGCTGGGAGCTGAGAAGCCAGGGCTGGGGTCTCCTTGGCATTATTGGTCTCGGTTCTCAATTACACTCTAGAGAGTCTGCACTCAGGTTCCAGAGCCCTTGATGTGCGCAGGACCCAGTGGTGAGATGGGAACACACTAAGGGGGAAGAAAGCAACGTTCTTTTTTGAAAAACGTAGAGCTAAGAAAGATTCATTCATTCATTCATTCATTCATTCATTCATTCACTTCCTGTGTAGGATTATAACTGCAAGCAAAGCAAGTCCTGCCTTCATGACATTTGCCATCCGTGGCGTAGGACTGAAAATACTGGACGTGAAGTGGATAAACAAGGCCATGTACAAAGTGAAAGGACACATCCAGTGAAAACAGAGTGGCAGGTGGCTGGGCGTCCGCAGCAGACACTCCTGGCCAGTTCCTGGGGATCCTCCCGGGAGGCCCCAGGACAAGTGACAGGCAGATGCAAGGGAGGGAGGAGGGGAGAGGTGTCAGTGGGGCCCTGGGAGGCAGGAGAGGGCTACAGCTCCTGGAGGAGGAAGACAGTGGTGGGTGTCCTGAGCAGGGGGAACCAAGGCCCGGCTCACTGCGGACCTGTTAGAGAGCTTGCCTTTCTGCAGGAAGGGACAGAAGAGAGCAGACTTAGGAGGAAAAGCGTGGCCAGCAGGTGGAACCACAAAGCAGGCAGAAGGGCGCAATGGTGACTGCACTAACCAAGGGAGGCCTGGCCTGGACAGGCGGCGGGAAAGGAGGCAGGAGAAGGACTGGTCAGGGTGGAGGAGCCAGGGGCGGGCGTGAGCAGCTGGCGTGGCTGGGACGCGCTGAGCATCTGCAGGGTGCGGTCTGCTTCCGCCTCCCCTCAGCCAGGCAGGCAGCCTTTGTGTCCCCAGGCAGCCGCAGTGGCTACAGGTGGCCGCCACCTCCCTGCCTCCCTCAGGTTCTGCTGGAGGACAGGAGACACTCAGGCCTGGAAGCCTGAAGAGTGGCTGAGACACCTGTGCCCCTGGGGAGGTCCACACTACAGCACTCAGCATCTGCACTACGAGCCACGGCCCTGGGCTTCACAGACCTCAGCATGTGGCAACAGCTGAGGGACTGGTGACATCCGACTGTCCTCGTTTACTGTGGACTCACACTCGGTTTCCTGTTTGGTTTTAATTAGACAAGTCTCACGCAAAAGGTAACATCTTTAGAAATATTAATGCTTCTAAAGTGCCTGGTATGCTGTGCATTGAGCTGAGAGCATCCTGCATGCGTTTGAAAATGTCAGTTAACAAGGCAGGCATTAGAAGGAAACACGGGGCAAGGTGAGCAGTTCTTGGGTCAGGGAAGCGCCCTTTCTGCGGGACAAGTGCAGGTATAACTCAGCGACTTAAATTTATCCAGCACCAAGTGTTCTCCCTAACACCCGGCTCGGGACATTAGTTTTGAAAAATGAACTTCACTCTTTAGCTTTGCTTAATTAACAATGCTTTGTTTGAAGTCCTGACTTGAATAGGCAACTCTTGATCATCATAACTGTAACTACCACCGATGTGATTCAAGCAAAAAGCAAATACACTTCAGCCTCTGCAGCTGCACTGCAGGGAATGTAGAAGTGATGGTAAGATTTCACCAGTATAAATACAGCTAAGGACATGGCTGTAAAACTAGGAAGTAAGTTTATGTGTCTGCTGGTCAGGGAACTGGAGGTATAGATGGGGCGATGCATCGTTACCTAAGGCGGAGAAAATCGCTGCAGCCCAGAACATCTCTCCCATGAGTGCGGGGATGAAGAGGAGGCCGCCCATGCGCTTCCCATAGGTCTGCTGAAATGGGTCTAGCATGGTCACGTAGCCCTTGGAGCGCATTGGTTTGGCAAAGAACAGACCACCTAGAAGAAATTAAACCATGATTCTGTGAAGATTAAAAATGCGTTGTGTAATAGTTTCTGCCAACCTTTTACTATGTTATTTCTCCTGGGAAATGAATTCTTAAGAACATCTATCTGGGGCTAGAGATACAGCTCAATGGCACAGCACCTGCCTGGCAAGCGCAAGGTCATGAGTTCAATTCCTGGTACTAGAAAAAGAAAAAGAAAATCTAACCGTATGGAGGAGCCAATCTGTAGTGCAATGTGGCTACAGCACTAAGAAAAGCTGTAGCAACCTATATACCTAATATTGCATTTGTCAAGTGGGTAACTGTATGGCATAATCACGGGGGCGAATCTACGGCACATGGACTGTTCATGTCGCTGAAAGCTCTAAAAGGTTTGCCATCCATGGTGTAAGTGAAGCATGTGGATGGAAAGCAGTGGAGCTGGTTGGTGCTCACCCAGAGGCCTTGAGCACAGCACTGAGATGATCTGAATAAGTATCAGATACAACAAAGGTATTTTGAGTGAAAAGGGAAGAATTCTGTGTTAAATTGTTATATAACATTTTTGACCATTAGTTAGTCTGCCTTCCAAAAAGAAAGTCAGGTACAATCAAGTTGATTCATTTCAATAATATACCCGCCCTCATTTTGAAAGAAATAGAACATGATTATGCTAAGAAGTGCACTGTTCTTATGGTCACGGGATCAAAGGGTTGTTTTACATATTCCATAACAGGAGATCAAACCATCTGAGCACCAGCGCTCTGCTACATGCCAGTTTCTGGTAGCAGCCTCTTGTAAGTTTGGGTGACATTTTCCCACAGCAGGGACTGACATGGTTTAGCTCGTTACTTCACTTCGTATTCATGCTCCCGCCCGTCCTGCTGCAGGGAGTGAGACACAGATTAAACCTCCACTTACCTACAACCAGACTAAGAGCATATCCTATGGGCGCCTGGGCCCACGCGAGGCCATGGTCCGGCACGTAAACTGCCTCCGCGGTCCCGTTGATGTACCCGCCTCCGACCCAGGTGGCTGCAATAGAGGGGAGGGGAGCCGCTGTCTCGCAGGTCACCCCGGGATCCCGCAGCCTGGCACAGCGACCACTGGCCTCGTGCCACCAGGAGCATGCGCGGTGTGGCTGTCCAGGCTTTGGGTGCTCATGAGAGCTCCAGGAGGAGACGGGAGCAGCTGAACAAAGGAGGCGAAAGGGCTGGAGAGGGTGAGTGTGGGCAAGAGAGTTTTGAGCCCAGGATGACCGACATACTGAAGTTAAAGGATGCTTTGTATTGATCACGAACTGAAAACTCTGAATGTATTGAATTACATTAGTTACATTATTGACCTCAATTTAATTACTTCTTATGCTTTTTTAAGGGGCATTTGTAGAAAATGTAAGGTAAGCTGGGGGCTCACCTTCTGTGTCTGCGAGACCGTGCTGCCCGGTGCCGTCCGAAAGCATTTAGCCATCAGCACTTGTGGTGAGGTTACCAGAGACCACACCCTCTGAGCCCACGCAGGGCGGACTCTCCAACCCTCTCTCCAGCCCGCAGGAGGCAGGGCCAGGTGTCCGCACTGCAAGGCCTTCCATTTGAAGTGCACAGATAATTTACACCGACCACGACTGCTGTCCTCCAGGAGTGGTGTGTGTATGTGCATGTGTGAGTGTGTGTGTGTGTGAGGTTTTCACGAGCATTTTCTCAAATACTCTGGCAACATGGGCTGTGGCAAGTCTGGCTGTGTCCGCCGTGGGCTGCGCTCAGAATATGAAAGGAGGTGAGACAGGGCCCCACTCCCACGCATCCACGTGGATCACAGTGACCTCACTCCTTTCCCTCTGCACTGCAGACGCTCAGGGCTGTGGCCAGCACCTGGAGAACACGGTGCTGAGGGCACAGCACTCACAGCCCTTTAATCTGGGTGTTTTCATGTGGTGTTTGGTGTTTCACAGGAAATACTAAGAAATACACTCTTTCAGATATACAAAACCTAGCATAAATGTGTTTAGCTATATAAAATGGAGCGTAATAGCTAAGGAGGAATGTCAAGAAGCCAAAGAACGCAAGTGCGGCCGCTGTTTTCTCTTAGAAAGCAACCTCACACTTGACACTTACTGAAAAACAGGAAAATGGAACTGCACCACGCGTATCCGCAGCCTGCATATATACACAGGAAATGTTATTCTTTAAGAATATAGTTAAATGTTAAAAATGACATCTATGTAGGGATTAAGTAAAGGGCTGATGGTCAGAGGCTGGTAAGAAGCTTAGCAGAGGTAAGACTAGGTTCTGGGCTGTGTGATCCCACTGAGAATACAACTTCACTCTACAGAATTCTCTAAAATCTCACAGAGCATAAAGAAAAGACATAACATGTATAGCACTCCCTCCAAGGTGATCCTTTCTGCGATGCTCAAGCCAGAATTTATCTGGCTTTGAATCCAACAGGAAGCCAAGAAAAGGCTGTGCTGTGAGGTTAACATTGCTTTTTAAATGTTTAACTTGAGAAGTTTTGTGCATGGTGATTTTAAGTCATTTAAATGGGGGTTTACACGCTCACCCCTGAAGTGGACAAATACACAGGCAGCCGCCACTCCCATCCTCACTGGGGTTTCACTCTGGGTGTTAACACATAACGGATGCCGTTGTTTCCCTCACTATAAGCCCTGCTGGGGCTCTAGGCCCCCTCTCACACTGGGTGTCTGAGCGCTGCGGATGAGCCTGGCAGGTGCAGGCAGGGCTGGGCCCGCCCCCGCTGGGCGGGGCTGCCGCCTGCACAGAGCGGCGGTGGGATGACGGCTGACAGCAGCGCTTGGCAGTGGTCATCCTTCACTGCACACTCTCCTGTCCCTCATCCAGAAGGAACCCTGGTACCTGAAGGGTTACAGCATCAGAACGTCGGGCAGGGCCGGCTCCGCACTGTGACTGAACAAAGTGCCACGGCTCCCCTCTCTCGGTCCTTTCTACTCCACATCGGCCCTTCCTGTTTGTGATTTGCATCAAATCACGGGTGAGAACACAAGCTCTTTCACACTGTTCATGTTAAAGGAATAAACATTGTCGACCTCTCTTCTGCATGAAATACATACCAGCAAATTAATCTAATAAAGTTTAAATAGTGTGATTCAGATTTTAAATGGATGATGGTTTTGACTGCGGTTCTTATGAATTTTGAAAAAGACAAAAGCTTTTGCAAGTGAGCTAGACCATGACACTTTATAGGAAATGGCATTCAAATATTTTCTATATAGTTTAATAGTGTATTAGGCTAAAAAAATTCCCTCTATATAATAAAAGAACAGATTCCAAAACATTATCATTATGATCATATTGAGTAGAATATTAAGCTAGAGCAATAGAGCATTATAATAATTTGCAAAGAATAAAATACTTTGCTTGTTCCTGCAGATGTTACAAGCAAAGAACCCCATAAACAAACCCGCAGAGGACTGCCTGTCCAGCACCAGGTCCAGGCTGTCCGGCCGGGATACCTGAGTCCACCCGGCTCTGGGCCTTTTTAACCTCATGGCCCTGGCTCTTCACCTAATCCCACAGCCTTTTCACGGTGCTCTTATAAAGACCACGCCAGTCTCCATGCTGTTGGTGAGGCATTCAACAAACTGCCTGCCTGAAAGGTTAGCTCCACAGTCCACATTAACTTTAGGTGGCAGACGGTCCTACTTAAGACTTCCAGAATGTGGACGCTGTCTTTCTCGACAGCTTTGGTGAAGTTTTTGAAGCACAGGGTAAATCACTTGTAAATGGAATCTCGGACCTGAAATGCAGCACCATTTGGATGTGGTTTCCAATGGGGTATTTCTCCAACGTTCCTGCTAATGTGGACTGCATTGCTAAGGTCTAGATACCTACGAGGACCCGGATGAAATGTGTCATTTGTAAGAGGAACACACAACGTGAAAGATGCTGTTGTTCAGAAGTATTTCCAGTGAGCAAGACAGTATAAAAACCACCCCCTACCCTCACAGCCCTGACAGCCAGGAAGAAAGCAGCCTGCCCCTCCCAGCAGCGAGGGGTGGCCAGGGCGGGGGCCTCGGCCCTACACGCCCTGCCTTTCTCCTGCGGGCAAGGTTCTTGCCAACCCCACCTAGCGCTGTGGAGGGGCTTCCGGTAAGGAAATCGGTTATCAAGTGGGAAAAACAGGTTTGGAACCGGGCGCGGACCCATCTGGAACTGTGCTGTGCCCACATGTACTGACGCAGGGTAAAGCCATCGCCGGTGTGTCCACTGACATCGGGCGTTAGGGAGCTTGGGGACAACTTCCCGCACCTACTTAGGGGCCCACGGCGAAGCCTCCCCACTACCCAGCGGGGGCACTGCGTGCAGGGCCAGGCCCCTCTGCCCCCTCCACCCCGTCTCTCTGCTCCCACCTGGGGCACTCCCACCCTTGCCTCCCCGAGGTCCGGTCGGGTGATTATCAGATCATTTGGTTCAAGTAACGCTCCCTTTCCACATCTAAATGTGAAATGATTGAACGGAACCTGAAGGATGCCCAGGGCCAAAGCGCCAGGCCTGCCAGGCTCGGAGAAGCGCGCAGCAGACCCACGGGGCGGGGACGCACCTGTCATGGTGAAGCCGCCCACCAGCAGCCCGATGTCGCGGCCGCCCACGATGATGGCCTCGCTGCGCTCCTCCGCGCTGCCGCTGTTCTTGGTTCTCCAGGCGGCCCAAATGCCCACCAGCAGGATGAGCAGGTAGAACACCACGATGGCGACCAGCCCCTCCACGTGGAAAGCCATGGCGGCCGCTGCTGCGCGCAGACGGAGGCGGAGGGGTGCGGGCGCCGGCCAGCGGCTCCGGGCGGGCA